>NC_056524.1:160420664-160489586 GCF_019175285.1 Sceloporus undulatus
TAGCTCCACTCCATCACCTGATTGAACATAAAGGCCTGTTACAGACTAACAAAATAAAGCTGCTTTGGGTCTCTTTGGAGATATGCTATTTAAATGATGCATGGGTCCTAAGAGTCTGGAGGTCGCTCCAAAGCCACACTCCATTCCTAAGCACTGGAGTGCAGCTTTGGTGCAGCTTCCGGATTATTAGCATGCATGCATCATTTAAACAGCATACCTCCAAAGAGACCCGAAGCAGCTTTATTTTGGCAGTCTGTAACAGGCCATAGTTCCATCAAATGGACCTCTGCTTCAACCCCATCTTTCTGCACAGGAACCTCTCTTCTATCTGAGGGTGCCTTCCCCACGCCCCAAGAGGGCTGTTTAGGGGCCTGAGAGAAATAGGGGCAGCCACCAGGGTTTGGCTATGTTCCTATATGACTACAACAACAAAAGACATCCCTTAGGACTTTGCAGAGGTCCTTGGGAGATTTGCAGATTTTGTATTGTTGCATCTGGATGCTTTCACCTTCCCAGGTTCATTGATGGAAATTTGTAGTGTTTTCCCTTGTGCTAGTTTCTGTTTGGGAGAGATTTCATTTCATTTCTTTTAAGAAGATTATTTTAAAATATACATTTCCCACCAAATATTTCAAGTGATAGAGCCCCTTTTATCTCTCCAAGTTTATCATGTGTGTAGTTCAGTCCAAAACCAGAAGAGGGCTGGGCAGCTTGCGGCCTTCGACCTAATTTCAAAGGCTCTCGGCAAGTAAGCAGACTTGTTTCAGAAGTCATACACCCCTCTCCTAGCTGCTTGTGGGGCAGAATGTGAGATACAAGAAAGAACTGAGATGTCAGAGACTTCAGGCCTCCAAAGAAATTAGCTTCTTAATAGGAAAAAAAAGATTCCCTTTCTGAGAAAGTATCTCGGAAACTTTACTTTCCTGCCAGGAGATGGCACTGTAATGCAGAGTACAACAAAGCAAAATCTAGACACCACCTTGTAATTAAGGCTGCATTAGGACAATTGTTGCTTTAGTTCCTCTAGGTTGTTTTAAGTTGCTCTGTCTAGCTTGGATGATATGTCCTCTACCTCACTGTCAGTAAACATTTATAAATGTTTGTTTTCTATCATCTTGGCTTTAGGCAATATTTTTCCTCCCACTCATTCCCCAGTGATCATGAAACATCATCCATTGTTAAAACTGAATTTGTCACCCGATCACCATACCCATGGGCTTGGCATTTCCATTACTATTCACACACACAACCTGCTAATTGACAGACATAAATGCCTGTCCACAGGCACTTTACTACATGCATGTGATGAAGTAGGCAGTCTACAAAAGCTCATGTTACCAATTTACTTTTTCTCAATCTCAGAGGTGCAATAAAACCCCTTTTGCATACGAAGACAGACTAATATGAGTATGTCTTTGAATTCTACCAGCTGTGTCCCTTTTAAGGATGGAATAAGAATATTCCTGTCCATTTCCCCCTTTCTATGGATCTGATTTTGATGATGATATATTGTGACGGCTACTGAAAACATTAACACTTGTAATGAGTTCTAGAAAGTGTGGAAGGGACTTACCTGTCTCCAAAATCTCTGTATGTATCTTGTTTCTTCCATTTAAAGTGCCTTCTTTAATGTCCGTGGCCTTTTTCTTGTCTCTCATCTTTTGCTGCTCGTGAACTTTAAGCTGCTTCCTCATCTTTCTGCCCATCAGTGACTGGATCTTGGCAACATCCAAGCTTACATTTGCCGCAACTAATTCTTTGTAGCTTCCAAACAGCTTTTGAACGATCTGTAAGTGCTCTTCCATGCTTTGTTGGGTCGATGCAAGGTCTTCCCTCAAATTCTCCACTGAAATACTGAGTGGTTCTACTAGGTTGACCCTGGTCTGATTACAGCACAAATGGGCACGATCCCATTGCAACCGATATCCCTTCATCTCCTTATTGAGGTGTCCAATTTCCTTCTTTAGGATCATAATATCTTGATACACAGGGGCTTCCTCCATGGCAGCTTCATGGTTTGGCTCCATGTATTCCACTCGGCCTTGCTGGGTGTTGACCACTTGTTCCATGTCCTCTATTTGCTTTTCAAGGACTGGATTTTTAAGAGATTTGTGAGCATTGAGGTTATTCTTGGAATCTATCTCCAAAGAGAGGATTCTGTTCATAACAGATTCTAGAGTAAGGTTTTGCTTCTTGAGATGATCTGAGATCATTTCTATATTCATAACCTGCAAATGATCTGGAGGCAAGAGAAAACTTCCAGGATCATCTTCAGACAAGGCTTCCAAAATTTCATCTCCAAGCATGGCCACAAGTGCTTTCTCATGTCTCATTGCATCTACCAGCAGTGAGTTGAAAGAGCTGTTGAGATATTTAATGTGCCCATGCATCTTTTCGTCAGTTTTTTTCAGGGTAGTCATATCCTCAGACAGTGTGTCAGCGTGGGACTTAAGAAAAGACATGCCATCTTCCAGTTTTCGATTCTGTTCCTGTTGGAAATCTAGAGACTGATATATAAGGGGGAAAGCTGCAGCAAGATCTTTTAAACGTGCCTCCAGTTGCTTCATTTCTTCTCTATATATCTGAGTTATGTTCTCTTGATCTTCTGCGGAAATGCTGAGAGGAAGATTTTCACAATGGCATGCCTTCAGAGACCTTTCCAGATCCCATTGACTTTCTTCAATATTTGTCAACGTATTATTGAGAGCCAGAATCTTCCTTTCCAAACCTTCTCTGTATTCCTCTATTATTAGACTCTTCTCCATTAAATCTATTCTAAGCTCCTCTATGTCCTGCTTGGAGCTGGCTTTTAAGCCATTGATTGATTGATTGAGTTCTTGATAGTCCTCCTCAGACTGCTCATAAAGTTCCTTTAGTTGTTTTGCATGTTTTGCCAGGGATTGATTGAGAATTTGAATGTCGACTTCATCAAATGCCTCATTTTGGCTGCCAAGTTGTATCGGGAACACTAGGTTTCTGCTTAGAGCTTCAAGTTCGCCTTGAAGCTTATCTTGCTCTTGCCGCATGCCTGTGAGGCTGTTGTTTAAAGCTAACAAGTACGATATTTGTATCTTATGGTTTCTCTTCAGCTTGATGTCGGTGTCTGCTTTGATCATGGTGAGATTGTAGTGGATGGCTGCTTGCTGTTGGTGGAAATGATCCTCTATTTCTCTCTTCATTTGGTCCACCCTCCATATATTGGTTTGAACTTTGGATTCAAATTTTGTTCCCAGTTCCTGGAAATCTTTCTTGGGAACAGTGGTTTCTTGGAACCTCTCTATGCTTCTCCGATTAGCCTCAACATTCTGGGAAAGGTTTTTCAGGCCAGTAGAAAGATCCTGTAGACTTTTATTTAAGCTTGCCCAGACTGGTTGAAAATGCTTCCTCAAGAAATTCTCCATATGAGGAAAGAGCATTTGCTGGAGAAATTGTTCCTGTACTTCTGAAATGCAATGAAGAATGAGAATAATACAAGATAAAATAAGCATTTGTTTACTTAGAAAAGGGGTAGAGAACTAGCTCATCACTCCATTCTCCCTCCCCACACTCCTTACCTCACCTCTCCATTCCATGCTCTTTGGCCCCATTCATGCAAGAGTTTGGATTGAAGTCAATGGAATGCTTTTATAAAAGCCTACTTGGAACTAGTATATATGTGTGTATGTGATCTGGAAAAGCTTCACCTGGGGAGGAAATGCCAATCCTTTTGTCAACCCCTAACCCCTGCCATCCACATTAGGCAAAAAGCCTCCTACTGGACTTAATGGAAGTTTGTCAAAACGTAAGTGTTATGCAGGGAAGGTCCCAGCAGTGCCTCCTGCCCCATGCTGCAATTTTATCTTAGGAGGGGGGAAAAACCTAATTATGGAATCATGATGTTTTTATTAGTGCCCTAATTTATTAATTAGGAATCACGATGTTTTTACTCATAAGAAAACCCAGAAACATTAAACCCATTTGAGCATGTCCAGTATATTTTGACCATTTCTAAATATGCTTTGGGAAATGACCAAAATCTGAACAACTGTTTTATAATAACATGTATTCTGTTTCTATATGTAAAACCATCTGTTGTCTTAGTAACACATTTTCACATTGCTGTGAAATGGATTTGGTGCATTTGGGTTCCCTCTCTGGCAAGGAAGTTTAGAAGACATTAGATGTTGAAAAGATGGAAGTCCTCTGAAGATTCTTCCAAGCCCACTCCGATCCTCCTCTAGATTTGGGAGGGGCATACAAGCACAGACAGGCAATGCCTCTCTGTACAAAGTGACCTGAGATGCTCCAATATCTTTATGACAAGGGTGGCTAAGCTCCAGGGCTCCGTTTTGCTCTGTGGTGACCTACTGTGAGCCATTACATCCCTCCCAAAATGTCAATATTGAACTCCCCCTCAAAAAACCTGGAAGTGATTAGATGATCGTTTCTGGTTTGGGTAGTGAAAAAAAACCTCACTGGAAATGCTGCCCACTCCCATGCAAACCCAAACACTAACTGCATGTCCATGCCCTGTCAGGTTCTGAACTAGTCTTAATGGCATCATGCAGCCTACAAATGACAGGATTCTCACCCGTGCTTTAAAAACAGCTGTTTGATGATACACCAAAAATGATACATGGAACTGTTCAAGCCAAGAATGTATGTACAGTATCAGGAAAGGGAAACCTTTGGCCCTCCAGATGTCTTGGATGTCAATGGCCAGAAGCCCCAGCCAGCATGATCTATGGTAAAGGAAGGTGCAGTTCAAAACATCTGGAGGGCAAAAAAGGTCCTTTCCCTGCTGCATATGGTTGCCTGTTCACATCTGTATGTCAAACTATCTCTCTAGGCGCAACCACCTGAAATACTATAAATTATAGTGTCATCCCAGCTGCTTGAACATGCTGCCCACGTGCCATCCTTAAATGGATGCACTCAGTGGATCTCAAAGATTGTGCTGGAACAAATGAGAGCAGATGGTCCCTTAGGGCTAAGCTATTCAGAGTGCCTTAAATCATGCCAGTGTGGCAAGTTATGCTTGGAAGTGTACAGGATGATGGAGTTGCATGCTCAGAGTAGCTTCTCCCCTTTGGGAGTGATCTGACAGCAGATGAACTAAAGCTTCTGAAACAGATTTATGGGCAGCCTCAAGTACCACAAGTTACAGCATTAGAATGAATTGCAGCTCCTTTTTATACAGTCTTTTTCTGCCAACCCTGGCCCTCCTCTTGTTCTTCAACTACAGCTACCTCTAGAATCCCTTGCTGCTCATGCATGAACTGCAAAACAGAGAGAAACCAGGATGGCAAATTAGTCTGCTTCACCACATATGCCCCTACCCAACATATTAAAATAGCATAGAGCTGTAAGTCTGGCCACCAACATGGAAATCATAAGAAAAGCAGAGGCTGGTGAAACAAAGAAAAAAAGGGGCCTCAAGATACATTTTGGACGAAACTTTGAAGTGGTCTGAAGAGGGCTCAGAACGTTTTGCCTGCTTATGCAAGGCTTATCTGACCTGGTTATTTCATTTCCAATGTGTATACTGTTCATTTGGAATAAAAACTTTAGTGCAACATGTACTACTCTTTTTCAGGTTTTTGTGTGGTGTAGGAAACTACCCCTATTCTTTCTATGTTATTTCTACTTCTGGTACCAAATTTTCTGTTTAAGACATAATGTCCAGAAACACATCTATTTCATTAACTGAGGAATACCTGTGCCTAAAAAAAGTAGGTGGGTTAAGTTTGTAGTATCACTTATATTGCAGATAAGGCAGGGTAATGTGTTTGTGTATCTCTCTGCGTATGTGTGACAGGGCTGAAGCTAAGAGACAGGAGCTAGATAAATGCCCTCTATCAACTTGATGACAATTTTCTCCTCCATCACACCCACTCATTTTACAATGTATTATTTGGGCGAATTCCAGATTTCTCTTTATGCAGTTCATCTCCTGGGATGATGGCCATATTCTTTGTACAAAACAAAATGCGAAGAGTAGCCTGTATGCATTATAAGGGATACCACTGACTTACCTCACTTGCCTTTTTCAGGCACTGCAGATTATATTCAATTAACTTAGAGCAACCCTGTCATAGGGTTTTCTTCACAAGATTTATTCAAAGGAAGCTTCCCATTGCCTAAGAAAGTGTGACTTGCCCAAGACTACCCAGTGCATTTCTTGGGCTAAGACTAAGTGAAGAGTCCTATTCCAACATTCAGACCACTATACCATGCTGGATCTTGGCAGTCTTACAGCATATTATAAAACATGGATGGGGGAATGAGCAAGTTTATAAATTCAATAAAATTATCTCTTCATGGACTATATAGGCTGCTGCCTGAAATCTTTTACACAGACATAAAGGTAGGGAACACACACACAATGTCAGTGGACCAGCAATATCTAAGTTCCCAAGTGGTTCCATGAGATGGGTCTCCCTGTGTCCATGGCTCCTAAAGCTGCTCTCTCACCTGATTGGTTGTGTTTAGCTTCTCCCCTGGTGCTGCTGATGTTATGATGAAGTGCCTTCTGTAAGATTCCCAAATGGTTTGTCACTTGCTGAACGTCATTCTGCAGATCCTCTAGCTGAGCTTCATGGCTCTGGTGGGTTTCAATGATTTCTCCTGAATCCAGCAATGAAGAAGACATGAGTCACAAAGAAATGAGAACAGACAAACTCAGTTCTCTCAGATCTCGGGAAATTTATTCTGTTTGAAATACAGTTCTTCAAATTTCTCAGTCAGAATGGCCACTTGCCATCTGGCTGATTGGCTCCAGGATTTCAAGATGGAAAATAAGCCACTTTTCCAAGCTCCATTCCTTCTTTGGTTGCCTGCCCAACACCAAGGGGTTCTCAATGATGTTAGGCTGACAGAAGCAGAGCAGCAAATTACACCTTCCCCAGCCCAAAGTAACACATCACTCTGAGCCAGCCAAGCTACTTTGGCATCTTAGGCAGTAAATCCCTGAGTGCTTTTTCTCTCCCCCAGCCTTAAAGCTGCAGTAATAAGAAAGCTTACAATTTGCTGTCCTTTCGGGCCACAAACCATGCCAGAGACAGATGTGGACAGAAATTGGCTCTCCCATTGTTCCACAACTGTCCCACAATTGTGGCTGCTTTAATTCTCCCAAAGTGCCTCATTTTAATGTGGTTAATTTTAGACCGATTTTAACAATTTGAATGTATTTTAGATGCTTTGTGTTTTTATTTGACGGTCAGGATTTTCTTAATTATGTTATCGGACCACAGCAGCTCACTGGCAGAACCACTGCCACACAGAAGCTTCCACGTTTAATCCATATCTGTTGTCTGTTTCAAATAAATGGCTCTAAAGCACAGATGAGCAGTCCTCCCATATGCACAATGTTTTCTGGATGCCACCATAGTATCAAATTCATAAGTCAACATCAACATGAGGCCAAATGATCCCAACAACAAATGTGGGATCTGAGGGCTACACATGCAGAGATGGGCCTGAGCATAAAAATGAAAACAAATCCTTTCAAAGAAACAGCCATATGTACGCACGCACACACACAAACCAGAAAATATTCGCAATTGGACAACACCTAGCTTTATGGATGATGGTATTGTTGGTTTTTGTAGTTGTAGAACCCCTTGCTTGGGTTCTTCACTACTTTGACTTGTATAAGGAAAGTAGTGTACAGATAGGTAATGGCGATGATGATGTCAATGATGATGCAGGGAATTCTCCATATCATGACTCAGTCAGTCCATCCATCCATCCATCTTTCAGTAGATCAATCTCTATTATTATTGGCAATAACCAAAATATATTATCCAAATGGATAAAAGAAAGCAAAGCAGGATGGCACGACATAGCAGCACTACTATGAATATTATAGCTTATGAAATACTTCAAAAAAACAAGATTATGAATCAGCCAAAATTAGTTCTTGGCAGGTTATACATGATACAGCATAAAAAGGCCTTCTGCACTGGAAACATTCTGCTTAGTAATAGTATGTGAAAATGCCGTAAGAGAAAAACAAACATTGATTTTTAAGTCAAAACAAGGTTGGAACACATTATTGAACTGTAGGATGATGTAATGAATTGAAACATACTTTGACTTGAGAATGCTTCACTTTCTTCTTCCCAGCCTCCTGGATGATCAGTGGGAACCAGAAGAAAATTAGGCTCTGCAAATAAATTTGAGTAAAGCAGTAGTTATCGTTGTTCTTTGGCTTTTCATTATTCAACATATGGGTACAAAATCCATTTGGATAGAGTATATCCTTCAAAAGATATCTCAGATGTGCATCTCTTACTGCTAGACATGCTGATATATTACAGCACCTAGTACACAAATACATTACTTTGCAGAAGTAGTCATACACCTTCTTTGATTCAGGAAGTGAATACTGATGCAACCATGAAGTGTCACGATTGTTTAGGTTTGAACTTTACTGTAACACGGTAGCAATATTTTGTTGTGTAGTTTGTGGTAAGAACACCAGTTTCAGGTTGTAACACCACAAAATGGGGAAAAGTCAAAGAGTATGCGTGTGAATACTTTTGCAAGTCATTATAACAGTCATTTACTGTTTATATATGCTTATGTAAACTGTTATCTTTCAAAGCATTTGCATATATATTGATCAACATCAGAAAAGCACGGCTCTCCATAGCTAGTAAAAATTAATCTTTGGACTACAATGTTCAGGGTTCTACAACAAGGTTGGGCACTGGTCATGCTGGCTGAGGGATTCTGGGAGCTGTAGTCCAGATAAATTACTTTCCCAAGCTATATTATGTATTATTTATTTATACTGCAAAGGGTACAGACTGAGAGCATAGATCTTGACAACCATGAAGGAAGAACATCCATGGAAAGATACCTTGCCATCTTCTCTTTCCCTCTACAGCTGCTTGTGCTCCCAAAGCTACTCCAGAGCATTGGAAAATCCTCCTGGGGCCCATTCACAGTACACAGCTATCAGATTATTATTCCAATTTAACTGTCGTGGATCCATCCAGGTATTTGCAGTTTAGGGATGGGCAATGTCAGAGGGGCTCATCTGGAAGAAAACATGGCAAGTCTGGCCAAAGCCCAGCCTAAACGATGGGGAAACCTGAATGAGTCCCTGAATGTTTGGCAGCATATTGATATTTTGGCTTTGCCTTTCTTACCATGATGTTCACAGTTCTTGCCACTGTAGCCAGGACAGCACTTCCAATATAGAGAACTTCCAACTTTTTGTTTTACTTTGTAGACTGGCTTCAAAGCTGTTCTGTACCTAGAGAAAACCACACACATAATAATAATAATAATAATAATAATAATAATAATAATAATAATAATAATCTGAGATGTTGAAAGTACTGATATCCTGGCCTCTGAACCAAGGACTAGGCCAACCTTTTATATGAGGATATACACATTCTAACCAGGTTTTCAACCTATCCTTCCCATTCCTGCCAAGGAGCACTATGAAGAACCAAAACAAATGTCTGGCAGCTTGTTCAGTATCTACAATCAAAAACTGGACTTAGAATCTCATAACATTGTGG
This sequence comes from Sceloporus undulatus, assembly GCF_019175285.1. Classification (NCBI taxonomy): domain Eukaryota; kingdom Metazoa; phylum Chordata; class Lepidosauria; order Squamata; family Phrynosomatidae; genus Sceloporus; species Sceloporus undulatus. Next base: position 160,430,183 of record NC_056524.1, read on the forward strand.
ATTTGTATTTATGATTGCTAATGGTTGAATGTGACACCAGAAATGTATCTCTTAAGCAGCACACTGACTAAAGAGTTCTCAAGGCACTGCAGACTGAGATGCTGGGAAATGATGACTGCAATGCTCTCCTGGTCATAAAGGACATTGAGACTGGCAACTGGAGACACCCCTCAAAGACCATGGTACACACCATGAACAGAAGAGTGCTATAGCTCTCACTGGCCAGCACCCCGATATGTAGTGTGTCAGAAACCCTTCAGTTCAGGCACTGTCTGCCTGAAGAGTTAGGTTTTGGCAGATGTCATTGGCAGAAGTAGTGATGATGATGGAACTCCATCATTGTAGCTATCACTGATGATTCAGGATCCTAGACACCTGTTTGCAAACTTTCAAACTTTGGATTCTAAGTTTTAAAAGGTCCACTAAATTTGAACCTGAATGATTTTACATTTAAGCAAATTTAAACAGCTTTGTTGAGGATAACCATACACAGTCCTCAGCAAAACACAAACCCAATACCTTTGTATTTGGATGCATCTGAAGAAATAGGCTGAAGTCTATGGAAGCTCAGGTTGCCAATTTCTTTCTTTCAGTTAGTCTCAACGGTGCTACAAGATCTCCCTATGTACTTTGTATTTGCCAGTACAAGATGGTGGTGGAGAACAGTGGAAGAAGAGAGAGTTCAGCACCTTTGATAGCTCATTTACAGTCTTTACAGTCTGGACTAAGACTTGGAGCAGATCTACTGCCCCACTGACATGGAAACCAATAGCTACCACTGCTGTCCTGTCATTGGTGAGTAAGTTCCACCTCCACCCCACATATGCACACTTTACCTTCTCTTCTTTCAACATGTTGTAAGAAAAAGATATCTGGCACATAGTGGAAAGAGCCAAGTTGAAAGTCTCAAAATTATACAAACCTTATAATTTTAGGTTCCAAACTAAGAAAGGTTTTTAATTTTGATCATGGGAACTGGAAAAAAAATGCTCCTGGATTATCCCACTTTGGCACTGGTTACATTTCTGCTTCTGCGTCTGTGTCTCCATTTGCTTCTGGCTCCAATTTAGTGACCAGATTTGGATAATTTATATAATCCATTTTGGTGGATAATAAATTCAACAAATTTGGCTTTCCTGACTGTAACAGACAACAAACACCTGTCTTTGTTTATTTGGTCCCTTACTTTATAAAGCCTCGGGCAACAGTATGATTTGCAGAGGAGTCAGGTTGAGGTATACAGTATCTACATTATATTTTCTGCTGGTTGGACAGACATCCCAGGGAGTTTTAGAACAACATCCACCAGGATTTTTTAAGGATAGCCATAACATCTAAATTGATATATAAACCAGTACCTTCAGAGAAAGTAGACAAGGGTTGAAATCTACCATGAAACCTCATTAGGAGGAAGGGCTACCATACTTACATGATCTTCTGACAATCCGGAGTCCCATTTGGACAGGGCTGCTGTGACTTAATGATATATTTCTCGGTCTTGCAGGCAGCTATGTATGTGATCAGCCGGGACCGGATAGAGGAACACCAGTTCCTAGGTGATAGGAGAGGAAATGCAGGCTCAAAATATGAAAGTAGCCATCATACAACCCTACAGTTATGCAAGTGTCATTTTGACAAGCTGTCACTCAGCTTTTAATGGGTACGTAGCAGGCAGAAATCCACAGGGAAAGCTCTTTCACTCACATCACCTTGTCCTCCCTGTTCATTTCTGTTTTGTGTGTGCGTGCATGTGTGTGTGTCTGTGTGTAGCACTTCATGAACCTCTAAATAAGATGAATGTGAAAGGAATAGAAAATCTACCCACGTTTGCCTGAGGAGCCTACAGCCACACAAGATAGCTAGAGGTATATATATATATATATATAAATACATACATATATATATAGATGCATATCAATCATTGGGGCTGCAAATCAGATGGCATTTGGCAGCTGCCACACAAAAAATATACCCCAGAGGCCTGAAGAGCCAGTTAGCTCTGGCCTTTGCTCAGCAAAGTCTATGAAATGAGTGATTTGGAAGTCACTCTAACAATGTTTTGGATGACATCACACATCAGCACCAGACAGCCACTATGACCAGTGGTCAGGGGGGTGATAACACCAGACATTGGGCACCGGGTTGAGAAAGCCTGGTCTACAATATTTAGGAGCCTTTCCTAGTTCTAAACCTGGAGTGGGGAAAGTCAGGTCTGCAGGCCACATGCAACCTTCCATGGCCAGTTTTGAAGTTCACAGGGTCTCAAAAGGATCCCCCACAAAAACCGCCACATTTGGGGCACTCCCTAGGGTATTTTAGGTCTTTCCTGTGCATAAATGTCACAGTATTTGACAAAAGTGCATCCCAGGCTCCCTGGGGGCATAAGAAACCATGGGGGGGGGTTAAAATCAGAAGGGGAGGAACAAACAGTGAGGAGGAAAAGTAGGATGGCACAGCCTTCCAAGGTCTTTTGTACTTCCCCATCTCTGGCAGTTGCCCACCCTGCCCCACATGGAGATGCCAGACCATGATTCTAGCATCTTCTCTGTGCAAAGACTGTGCTCTGCCACTGAGCCACATCCTCCCACATTTTTGTCCACAACTGCTCAGGGTTCCATTCTGACTCCTTCCCCCAGGATCCATCCCCAAACCAGCAGACCCTGTTATGAGACTTTCTGAATTGTGCCCATATTGGCTCAACCCATGGATTCAGGAATCCTGGGAGGTGCCGTTTTGTTGTCGCTGTTGTGTGTCTTCAAGTTATTTCCAACTTATGGAGACTCTAAGGTGAACTATCGTGGGGATTTCTCAGGCTGAGAGTGTGTGACTCACCCAAGGTCACCCAGTGGGTTTCCATGGCCGAATGGGGAGTTGAACCCTGATCTCCAGAGTTGTAGTCCAATGTTCAAACCACTAAACCACGCTGGCTCTCTCTTTATAGTTTAGGGAGAGGGCATCTCTCTCAGCCAGAGAGATCTTGGGCCTCACTAAACTATAAAGCCCAGAATTCCACAGGATGTTGCCATGGCAGTTAAAGTGGAATAATGCCCTATAACAGTGTGGTATGATAGTGCACTTTGAAGGTACAAGTTGTAGGAACTATGTTTGTCTTATGCTTTAGCATTTTTTAAAAAAAAACATAAGTGAAGAATCTCCATGCCTTTTCACTGTAACAAAAGTCAAAGGTCAGATAAGTTACTTTTGGGGGTAATATTAGGGCCCAAACAGACATGCCAAAATAAAGCTGGTTTGGGTGACTTTGGAGGTATGCTGTTTAAATGATGCATGTGTCCTAAGAGGCCGGAAACCATGCCAAAGACATGTTCCAGTCCTACAGCGTTGGTGCAGTTTCTGGCTTCTTAAGATGTATATTATCATTTAAACAGCATACCTCCAAAGTGTCCTGAAGCAGTTTTATTTTGGCCTGTCTGTTTGGGCCCATAACTCCCTGAATCCTCTGTCCAACATGACAAAGTACTGAAAGCTACATTACAAAGGAAAATTAACCTAATTCTAAACAGAACTACATTGGCATAGGTCACTAAGCATGGGGCATGGGTTCTCAAGGGGTGGGCCACCCCTTCACATTGTGACAATATAAATAATCCTTACTCCAAAAAGTGCACAGGTGGGTAAACAATAAAATGGAACATAAAATTCCACACAATGCAACTAGCGTCATGCAGGGAATGCAGAAAGGTCAAGAGACTTTCTTCCACTGTTGTTTTGGGAGATTTGCATTGAAATAGAGTGGTGTTTGCCCAAGCTTGGAGAGAACCTGCTGCCTCTGAAGAATGACTGGCCAATCTTAGATTTCAATGGAAGAACTAAACTCTGATAATCTCCATACATGGGAAAGTTTTTGGCTTCGAAGCCTGAGTGGCAGAAACAATGGGAAAGGATGTAAAACACTAAAGTGGGGGCTGAGGTCAGCCCTGCAGAGAAAGGGTGTGTGTAAAAGGCAGAGGCAGTGAGAGACTTAGCAACCAGCATACAAAAGAAGGAAACTAAAGGCAGGGGGAAACACTAAAAGTGTGGGAGGGCAGGGGTATGGCTACAAGGCAGGCAATATCAGGCCATTGCTCTCTCTTAAAAATCTGCCTTCCCCCAAAGGATTTTTTTCCATCAGTCTCCAAATTTCTAGCATTTCAGTAACTGAAAACTTTAGCCAAGCATTTAGAAATAACAGTTAAGGCATCCAAAGAGAAGAGACAGGCAAAGTTACCAAGGGAATGCAAATACTGCACAGCAAATAGAATAACTCTAAGTGAGCATCATTTTCAAAGTCTCACTCTCTGCAACGCTAGATATTTGAAGACTGAACAAAGATGACACAAGAGGCAGAATTTTTATCTGTGGAGGCAATGCCCTCATTTTGATGCCTCCTCATCCATAGCTATACCCCAAGATTCAGTACAACCAAGGGTACGTGCCTTTAGTCGCCGCATCTTAGAAAGGATATTGTAGAGTGGGGTAAAGGGGGAGAGAAAAGGCAACCCAAATGAAGCAACTTCCATATGAGGAAAAGTGACAGTACTTGAGCTTTTCTGCATGAAAAAAAAAGCTGACCGGGGGGGGGGGGGCAAATAGGAAGTGTATAGAAATATGAATCATGTGGAGCAAATGAATAAGGAAAAGCTTTTTCCCTCTTTTTTCATATTAGAACTCAATCATTCACTCTTACTGCATGGCAGAAGATTCAGGACAGATAAAAGGAACTGGGAACTGGTGCTGGCCACCAACTTGGTTGGCTTTAAAAGATGACAAATTTATGATTCCAGGCTACCACTCGCCAGTAGTCATCTTCAGTATCAGAGGCAGTGTTCCTATACATGGCAGTTGCTGAGGAATATAAGTGGGAGGATGCTATTGTACTCAAGCCCTGCTTATGGGCTTCCCATAAACAACTGGAGACCAGGATGCAAATGAAATGATGGACTGGAGTTTAGCATCAGTGGCATTATCTCCATTTCCATGTATAGCCTGTCTTTCCCCAAAATCTGGGACTCAAGGGAGCTTACAAAAGTTGATGCAAATACATTCAAAAGCACTTTACAAAGACATTGCTAAAAACATGCAAATTTAATTTGAAAATAATTTGCAATTTAATTTGCAGTTAAACCATCCATAAAATTAAAACCAGATGAAACAAATCCATAAAGGACAAAAGCAAGTAATACTTGTTGTATGCCTTCAAGGCATTTCTGACTTATGGTGACCCCAAGGAAAACCTATCACAGGGGGTTCTTGGCAAGATTTGTTTGGGGGTTGCCTTTGCTTTCCTCTGAGGCTGGGAGTGTGTGACTTGCCCAAAATGCTCTAATCACTACACCACACTGGCTCTCCCTTTAAAGATCTCTACCATATAGGATATACCTGTAAAAGTGATAGGACTGAGAAATGGCCCATTGGAGTGCAGAAAGATGTGGTTCTTCAGATATCCTAGACACCCACTTTAAATTGTGTCCAGATTGACAGCCAGTGTTGTAGCAATGGGGTCATATGTTCTCTGTAACCAGTCCCAGTGAGCAACTTGGTTCCAGCTTTTTATAATGACTCAAGTTTCCAAATACTCTTCAAAGGTAGCCCCATACAGAGTGTGTTAATGGCATGTGACATATGTCACCATGGCCAGGTTAGGTATTTCAAGAAATTGGCATAATTCATGCACTAGCTTTGAACTGTGCAAATGCACTACTGGCCACTGCAGAAATCTGGGTATCTTGGCTCAGGATTGAATCCAGGATTTCACCCAAAATGCAAACCTGTGTCTTCAGGGTGAGTGAAATCCCATCCAGAACATATTGAGTTCCTGTTTCCTGATCTGCTTTTGGACCAAGCAGGAATATCTCTGTCACTTCTGGATTATGCTTCACCTTGACATCATCCAGTCCATTGCTGATGACAGACACCACTTTAGAATGGAAACAGTTTGCTCGAATTTAGATGGAAAAGAGTAATAAAGTTGTCAGTCATCAGCATACAGATGTCACCAAACCCCAGAATTCTGGATGACATTGCCCTCCAGTTTCATGAATATGTTAAATATCTTGGAAAAATAAGACAAAACCCTGAAAAACTCCACAAAGGCCAAGGAGTGGAACAGAATTCCTCCAACCCCTTCTGGGCTCAACAATCAGAAAGGATGAGAAACTGCAAAAGTGCCTCCAAACCCCATTCAGGAAAGACAACCTAGAAAGACACTATGGTCAATACTACTGAAAGCTTCTGAGACGTGCATCTGAACCAACAGGGACACACTTCCCCCATCCACTTCCAAACATAGGTCATCCAACAAAATGAGCAACACTGTCTCCATCCCTTCAGACTGAAATGGGTCTCTATAATCTCTAAAGTTGGGATGTGACACACAGCAAACAAAACAAAACAAACCCCTTACTGTGGTCAGCAGACCCTCCTAAACCATTCCTCTAAAAAGGATATTGGGGATTGGCTGATAGTTATCCATTTACAATAGAGGTCAGAACTGCCTCCTTCAAGCATGTTGTGACCTTGCCTTGCTGTAAAAAAGCATTAACTATTCCTTTTAGCCACTCAGCTAGGCCCCCTGTTTAATTAGACAGGAAGGACAAAACCTAAAACATACATGGTGGTTCCCATCTCTCCAAGGAGCCTAGCCACATCCTTTGGAGGCATAAGTAGTAAAGTACCTGTTATCACTGGACAAACAGGGACTTGGACAAGCCATCCACTGGACATGTATCAGCTAAGCAGTGGTTCCCAAATTGTGATCTTACAGCTGTCTTGGACTTAGTTCCCAGAAGCCCTAGCCAGCTTGGCCAACAGTCATTAATTCTGGGAGCTGAAGTGAAAAAAATCTGGAAGACCAAAGTATGGAAATCACTGAGCTAGGGCATCCACATCAGAATGAATCAGAGCACATTTATATGCAAAATACCAGCCAAACCCTTCGCAGAAGGTTGTCAGAATCAGGTACAAGGACCAATGGTATCAAAAGGTACCTAGAGGTCTAGCAGAACCCGCTTCCCCTGTTCAGTTTTAATGTTTACATTAAATTATCCAGGCCTTTAAGTGTGATGCAGCATGGTTTTCATGAGGTTTTTTTAATGAAACCACATTGCTTCCCCTCTGAAAGAAATTTTTTATTTGTCTTAATTTGAATTATGTGGCAATCTTCTAAAGGGCCATCCTAAGATATTCTGCTACTTGATATGAATGACAAGATTCCACCTCCCCCACTTCACATATGGAAACTAACTGGACCTTCCTTCAATGGGACAGTTTTGAAACACCTCACCTGCTTGTGCCATTGATTGGGAAACAGGTGGGCAACAGTGCAAGAAAGAGGGGCTTTATTTTCACCACAAGGTTCTTCAGGTGGCAACACAGCTTGGAAAAGATACTTCATGGGTGGGCAAAATCCTGTTGGTGCACTGCACCAGCACAACTACTTGAGTGTAACTATGCTAGCATCAGTGGTTCCAGCAGGAAGAAAAAAGTCATGGGTAAACAGTCATGAACGACCCAAGACACTGGAAAAAACACTGCTCCGAACTGAGAGATGTTGTCTTTCTGCTGATGCTGAAACCTCCTGGAGCATTCCTAGCTTGGGGTTTAGAGAAACAATGGGTTTAAACTGCATAATATAATAAGTGAGGTATGGCCAGGAAAGACACACTTGCCTCTTCTGTATGCTTCAGAAAAGAAAGTTTTGAAAGCTCTATTCTCCAGACACACACTCAACCCATCTCTACCACCATTAGCATTCCTACTGCTGTTTTATGCAAATAGAACCATGTGGATTCCAGCTTGAGCTGGCTGGGTTTTCCTTTAAAACAGTCTTGCCTCTGTTCCTTGGGAAAGCTGCCAGCCACAGGCCATGACTTGTTTTCTGGTAGAGAAAATAAGTCTCTCTTTCCTTTGATTGTTTGATTCTTTCCCAGTGAAAATAGCTCTTGCTTCTTCAGCCAATATCTTGTGCTCCTTTTCTTAACCTAGGATCTAAGGGCCCTATCACATTACACTGTTATAGCTCTGTGATTCCTATGGAATCCTAGGATTTGCGGTTCAGGAGAAATACTTCAAATTCTAAGCCAAAAAGCTCCTCTGGTGCCTTACCAAATTATGAAAACCAGAATTCCTTTAGATACCACCAGTGCAGTTAAAGTGGGATCAAACAGTACTGTAATTGTGTAGCATGAAAACAACCTTCCTTTCCTGGTGCCCTCCAGATGAGACAGACTCCAACATTCCCATCTGCATGGAGGCTGCTACAGCCAACCATGAATTAATGAAGAAGCATGCCCTGCTATTGCTATGCATTCAACAAATACCATACTTTCTCCTAGAGGTATGGAGGAAACTTGCTCAGCTGTTTGTTCACCACTGAGATAAATTGTCTTGACTCAACAAGAAGAAGCCCGATGTGACTAAATCAAGTTTCTTGCAACATGTGCAAAATCTCTATACACAAAATTAATGTTTTTCTCCTTTCTGAAGCAACATGTGTGCACAAACAGCAAACACAGAAAGACTGGCTGATGGATCAGAAAAATGCAAAAAAAGCCAGCTGATGGATCTCAGTTTTTAAAAGTCCCTGCACCAGGCAAGCAGCTGTCAGTTAGCTATGTACTTACACAACGTGTACAAAAATTGTTTGCATGAAGATGAAAAATCCCGAAAGAAAATATGCAAGCAAAGGAAAAATTGTGGCTTCTTCTTCTCACCTAAAAAGGGGGAGTAGTGTGTGTATTGACAAAACAAAACAAAACTACAATTAAAAAGCACTCATTACACACACATGTATATTACTTTCAAGTAATTTGGGAGGATTGGTCAGCCCCCTTATCCAGGGAGGAAGCAATATAGGCTGCCATCATCCCCACCTCTCAGTAACCCTCTCCACTGGATGACAAGATTCAGCTACAGTTGATTAAGTCCTTAATAAGTAAGGGGTTGATTCTTTCATCTCCATCTGCCTCCCTGCAAAGCAAAAGGCATATGGGCAAGTTGCAGATGCTGAGAATATACAAAGTTTGGTGGGACCGTTAACGCAGCTTCTTGAAGCACAGTGTTTTCCCAGTGGCCCACTTTGGCCACAAGAGGGTTCTCTAGGGCAATTCTAAGAAGTTTCTCATGAGGTTGGGTGTGTTCAAGCCTCACTGGAGCCATCACAAAAAAAAAGGGGGGGGAAAAATCCCCCAAGTGGGCTTCTGCTATGGTTGTCTCTGCTCAAGGTCTGACTAGAAAGAGAAATGCTGTATCCAATCTGTTGCTTTGAGGATTCAGATTGTCATCCCACTGCTGAGTCCCTGCTCTTGGAGGAGGACCTCAGGAGTCTAGTGGGGTGTTCCCACTTGGCAGATAAAACGGATTATATTGTTGCAATTCTGATTCGGATTATGTTCCAGGAATAATTCAATTTATTTCCATCATTTCCATTACCAAAAGGGGCAAATTACCTCAATTCATTTAGACCCTGTTTTCGTTTCCATTTATTTTAAATCGCTTTATTTTAAAGCGGATTAACTTGCTCCCCGTTCCCATTTGTGTCCACAAGCTGTCAATAAAGCGCATAGGCTTCAGACGTCACACGTCTTGGGGTTTTGGGGGGGGGGGCAGCCAATGAAAATCGGCTGCATCCAAGGTTCTTCTGTTGTGTCTCCCCAGAGTAGAAGGAGGATTGGCAAATCGGATCAAGAAGGCAGTGGGCTTCATTATTGGGGATAGAATCTTTGGGGAAGAGAGAAGATAAGGCTCAATTCCCCCCCCCCCCCAGACCTGGGCATCCAGGCTCTCCATTCCCCAAAATCGCTTTGCCTCCCCCATTGCTCACTGGGCTGTCTGTGGGGCGATCAGGCAGGCATGTACTGCAAAGCCCATCCCATAGTTCCTCTGGAAGGAGCCTCCTTTTCCCAAAATCGCTTTGCATCCCCCATTGCTCACTGGGCAGTCTGTGGGGCGATCAGGCAGGCATGTACTGCAAAGCCCATCTGCTGCTCAGGCAGAGGTGAAAAAAATAGTTTAAAATGGTGTTCAATGGCTCTCCTCACACATCAGTCTATGAATGAGGAGCAGAGGAGAGGTTGCAATCCACTGGGGGAAAGTCTATGCGAATTGTAGAAAATGGTGCTGGCGATGCAGAAAGAGACCAAAGAGGATGACACCCCCAGGCCAGCCCCTTGAGCGCTGCTCCTCCCATCTCCAGGTCCCCGAATCAGACACCCTTTCGTTCCCATTTGGATACAGCTAATTGTACCCCACTTTCAAAAATAACCCGCGTTATAAACTACTATTATTTTAAACCGAATTATAGGCTGATAATCCAGTTTAAACATTTTAATTCTATTCTGATTCGAAACACGGTGGGAATGAATGAGGGGTAAGGGAGATTTAATTCAGGCTTCTCGTTTTCTGTGGTCTACTCTTCAGAAAGGTAAATACACAGATTTCTTATACACAGATTCAAGCATTCACGGTTTGAAAATGTTCAAAAAAAAAGTATAAATTTCAAATATCAAACCTTGATTTTCAAACTTTTATAAGGGACACCATTTTGCTATGTCATTATATTTAACAGGACTTGAGCATCCACGCATTTTGTTACACACGGGGGATCTTGGAACCAAACTCTGGCGTATAACAAGGGTTCACTGTATTTCCCTTTTGAACCCTTCAGACTCCACTATTCTATTTCTATATTTCCATTTTGGTTGGCTCTGAATGCTATGTCTGGATGGATTGCTATTGAGTGTGTGTGATTGTACTGTGCATTTTTCTAAATAGAATTCCCTTAATTCACCCAAACCTGGAGTTCTTCCTAGGTAATACCAGTATACACAGGTGCCAATGATCCTATAGGTTACCCAGCCTCTGGCAAAGCTAATTTCCCCAACATTTAAAGTAACACTGACATACTTGGTGCCCCCTGCCCATTCCCACCTTCCTTTTGGGTATCACCAAATTGGCAGCCCCTGAGTCCACTAGAGGCTTCACTCCCCACCTTTGTCATTTGACTAACCACTCTGGTGGCAGTAAAACTATGCCCACACAATGTTTTTCCTTTGAAATAAGGGATACACACTTTTTCTTTGTTTGCAAGTAAAACCATGCTTCCAAGAAGCTTCTGGAAATACTATTCTATTTTTAAACATAGTGCAATAGAGCATGCCAATTGTTTTAAAGAAAAATCCATGGGGGATGGGAGGTGCACAAAAATGGGTAGGTGCATGTTGCCAACGCAATATCTAAATCAGCATTGTCGTCACTGGCTGGCAGTTGCTCCCAATCCCAGATTTCAGACTGAGAGATGTTGGGAACTGAACTTGGGATGTTCTGCCTGGAAAACATGTACTCCACTCCTGAGTAGTTGCCCAGTTCATTTATAAAACAATCTCCTTATTGGAGATTTAGACTGAACTCAAAAGGAATCAATTCAGAAACATCACACAAAGTAGAGGTTAAAACATGACAAAGTGAAATGGATTTTTGATCTCTGAGATGAGACCAAGATTTTCCCTGCACTAGTTTAATGCAATGTTAAAATGTTTTCTTCCTTCTGAAAGCATCTTTGAGGCCTACATAATTCTCATTATCACCACCACAATGAGAGTGCTCTAGAAAACTCAGAAGGTGGTGTGCTGTGTGCATTTTGCTTTCACTGTTGCACAGTGAGATGGAAATTTTCCCAAATCAGTCCAGAAGGGCTCATGTGCAGTCAGAGGCCAAATCACGTTTCCTCTCCCCTCACTGAGTTAATGGCGTGCAAAGTACATTTGCACTTTGAACACAGTTTGCAAAAACTGAAGTAAGCTGAGGACAAAGTGGGAAAGTGGGAGGAGGAGAAGGGAGAATGGAAGGTTTTAACGACATTTTAAAAATAGGTTGCTAGAGAATTAATTGGGATTGTCACTAGTAAACTGGGATAGCTGGAAGGTATTTATTACCCTTCAACTGAGTTAACAGAGTACAAACAACTTTTAAACTTTAAACTCAGTTTGCAGGACAAATGGGGAAAGTGATATAAGAAGAAAAACTGAGACATTTTAAAAGCAGCTGAAAAAGTAGGATGGCAGAGGATTAATCAGTGTTGTCTCTGCTAAATTAGGACAGTTGGGGGCCATTACCCTAACTCTGTACACTCACAAACACTCATTTGTCCCCTTAAGGGTTTTTAAAGTCTCATGGCAATTTGGTATGATGTTTGAAGCAAACCAGTTAATTGATCCAGGCCAGAATGCTCTTTGTCAGTTTGTCCTGGGCCCATGTATAGATAGTCCATCACAGGTTTTCCATGGGGTGTCGAAGAAGACAAGAACAATTGACCTGTGGCCACTGAATATCAGCCCACCAATAAAAAAAGGTCCACTGTATTTAGAATACTGCAATGTACAATATGCAGGGCTGTCCTCAGACAATTTGGAAGCTGCAACTAGTGCAAAACACAGCAGCAATACCCATCTTGTACTGCAATGGCCTTCAAGTAGTTTCCAAATTATGGTGATACTAAGGCAAAACGACCACAGGATTTTATTGGCAAGGTTCATTCTCAGTAGGTTTTCCACTGTCTTCCTTTCAGGGTGAAAGCATATAACATACCCAAGTTCACCCAGGAGGTTTCTAGTAGGACTGAGGATTTGAACCTGGACTCCCATAGTTCAAGTCTAGTACACAAACCTCTATATCGTGCTGAATCTATGTGCTCCATTTAAGCTTTCAAAAGAGCCTCCACTGGAACCAACGGAGATTTATTAAAAGGCTAAATATAGCACGTATAGTGGAAATGTGGGGTGAGGAATCTCCGATCAGAGAAAGAAGGATGGGAGTGGGTCTAAGTGGGAAGAAGCCAATAGGATGAAGGCCACAAGATATATCAGACTATAGACTAGACCTTAACCATCTCTTGAATCAATACTGTACTACTAAAACAAAAAGTAAGAAAGACAGTAGGGGACATACTTGGGGGGGGGGGGGACCAGCAAAGGGCACAAAGCATAGTGAGAGACTTGCAGATAACTACAAAAGGGGGCAGGGAAATAATGAGTTTTAAAATTAAGCACTGGAGGGTTAAAAAGGAGATGAGTAAGGTAAATAAGAAAGTAGGTCATTTCAAATCATTCAAGCGCAGTACAACAGAAGAGCTGTGTAGGGTTTTAAGAAGAGTGGGTGGCTGGAAAGGGCAGGGTTTGATAGGAACTTGAACAGAAGGGCGCTTCTTTTTTTAAAACAATAAAACTCTTTTAAAAGTCCTGGCTGCCCTCTTTCCAAACATACTTCCAAAAGCTATCCTAAGGAAGAAGAAAAATCCCACAACATTTCTTCAATCAAAAACGCAAGCCACGTGGGACATGTGCGGCTTCTCTGCAAGGCTAATAGCACTCTGAGAAGATACCTGCAAGCACTAATAGCCTTGTAATTGCCACTCCCTTAAACTCCACTGGGAGCAAGGTGCATGGATGATGGACAACCCGTGTGCTTTATTTACTAAGCTATTAGTACTTGAGGAAGCACTTACAAGAGGCTCACGCAGCTTGTGTTTCCATTGGAAGAAACATTGGGGGAAGAGTTCATTTTCAGAAGAAAGGTGGCCAGCTTTCCCAAAAAGTCACTCCCAATATTACTCATTATGTCTCAAATTGGAATTTAAAGCATGAGCACATTAGTTCCACCTGTGGAACTCTCATGTGGCTCTTCTGTCATCAGCCTCAGGTGTTACTGTGATAGGCACCCTATTCTGTTACTGGTGGAGGGCCTGAAGAAGCATCTGGTTGTGTTCCTAGAGCCAGATACAGACTGAGGAGATCTACCAAAACCTTGGGAGATGTCATCAGTCTGGGTCATCAACTTTTCCAATCCTCTCTGCTTTCCGTCAGCAGTGAAATGGCCACGAGGACAGCTACCGTATCAACAAGCTGAATCTAGACATAGCTTTGGTCCTGGCAGAGGTAGGAAGGAAATAGTAACCTCTGCAACAGCCAAAAATACAAGTATAAGGTGGGATCATTCTCGTGTATGCTGCTGACTGCATATCAGCCATTATGTGTAGCACCTGACATTGAAGTTTATCGCATGGGCCCTGAAACGGGCCTGTTGTGTCCTAAAACAGAGGTGCGCACGGAATGGGATGGGGCTAGGAACTGCATTTTACTGCACAAGGGAACGCCGCCACTGCTTCCGGGCGTTCCAATCGCATTCTCCATCTGTTCCAGAGGGTGCGATTTCTGAGAACGCTTTAGAACAGTTCTCAGAAATCGCACCCTCTGGATTGGATGGAGGACACAATTGGAACGCCCGGCAGCAGTGGCAGCATTCCCTTGTGCAGTAAAATGTGGTTCCTAGCGCCATCCCATTCCGTGCGCACCCCTACATGCCCCCGTTTTAGGACACAACAGGCCCTTTTCAGGGCTCGTGCGATAAACTTCAGTGTGTTGCATCCAAGTTGTGAAGGGCTCTGCATGACCTATACTAGGTCCCATTAGCAGCCATACAGAGAAATATATGGTACAAAAAGAAAAAAGAAAAAGAAAAATTGAGTGAGACCCAAAATTGTTACTTGGATGTGGGCTCCAGATCTGCAAAGTTTTAAGACTATTGGGTAACATGTCTGCTGGCTGTCTTGGTCATCTTCTGTTATTCCACTTCTTCAGCTACTTTGAAAATATCCCGGTTTCTTTCCCCTCATTCCACTTTCCCCCTTTGGGAAGTCCAGCCAGACTGATTTAATTTCACTCCTACATTTTTCTTCTCCCTTCTTATCTCTGTTTTTATTTCCCCCACTTTCCCTCTTTGTGCGCTGATTAAGGAAGTGAGGGTTCATAACTACAAGTGGAAACAAAACACAAGGAGTAACTGGAACAAATGGATTTTCCAAGTATAAGGATACTAAAGACATGAAGTATACTACAGAACTGCAAGTGAGAAGGACCAAAATGGCGGATTTTGCAGTCTAAGGTTTGATGACGTTATACTTGCTGGCTGCTCTTTTACAGCCTGATAATCTAAAAACACATAAAACTTAATGAGACAAGATCATGGTGATGACTCAGACTAGTTATAAAATTCTTGGCCATACCCAGTCTGTTATGAACCATCCACTAAAGAAAGTTAAGGCTCAGTCAGTGTGTTTTACACTGATTACCTATGCCTGACCAGTTTTCTGAGATTACAACCAAGATAGATAGTTTTGTGTTGCAGCAATAGTTTATTGGCATAGGATGCTGCTTTAGGTGATTATTGCATTCACTTTAAAGCAACTTATACCTAAAATTAAAATAAATAAATAAAGCAACTTATCCCTGATGGGATAAAGTCACCTTTAATTTTAAAAGTAGGTATCATCGCATTCAGCCGCAGCCAGGAGAGTGCAACCCTTCTGCAGCCCGGATCCCAGCCATGCTTATCCAGTGGCTTTTCAAAAACAGGAGCCTACTATTTTTGAAAAGCCATTGGATAAATGTAACTGGGATCTAGGCTGCAGATGGATTACACTCAGCCAACCGCAGCTGAGTGTGACAACACCCGCTTTAAAAATTAAAGGTGCCTCTATCCCATTAGGGATAAGTTGTTTTAAAGTGCAATAATCTCCTTAGTATCAAAGATATTAATATTTTATGCTGGTTTTTTAACCACTCCAATGTAACCATTATATATTTCGCACTATTTATAACTGTACCTACTATTTATTTTAATACATTGCATTGTGTTTTATCTATTCTATTTTGCTTTTTACAGGTCATTGACCAAAATAAATATTTGTACTGTGTTTGCCCCCTTTGTCTGTGGCTTTCTTCGGTTGCTGCAAACTGGATTCAAAGTGCAAAAGTAGTCTGCACTCAGTCACTTCTCTGTGCTAAGCACAGGCTCTCCAGGAAATTCCTGATATGCCTTGCAGATCATTTCCTTTTTCAAAAAGTGGAGGAAGGAACAAGGGGATTAGCAATCCTGGGCTTGATTCTAACTAATGTGGAGGAGTTGGTCACTGGAATCAAACAGTTGTTACTTTATAGTGACAGGCCAAATCAGGTTCAGTCTCTGTTATCTGAAATCTTGGGACTGGAAGTGTTTTGGATTTATTTATTTATTTATTTATTGGATTTTGGAATGACTGTATTTGCACATATGCACATAATGAGATTTTTTGGAGATGGGACCCAATTCTAAATGCAAAATTCATTTATGTTTCATATATACCATATATTATAACGTAATTTTGTAGAATATTTTTTAATAATGTTATGCCTGAAACAAAGTTTGTGTTCGCTGAACCATTAGAAAGCAAAGGTGTCACTATCTCAACCAGCCATGAAAAAGGTTTTAGTTTATGGAATATTTTGGATTTCGGAATATCAACTTCTGTAGTCAGACATGAACCTTGGATTTCAGGAAAACTGATCCCCAGACTTTGGTCCTCCAGATGTTTTTGATTTCATCTCCCAGAATTCCTGACTGTTAGCAAAACAAGCTAGGGCTTCTGGCAGTTGAAGTCCTGGAGAACCAAAATTTGAGAAACACTGGTCTAGCTGGACATCATGTATTCAGCAAAGGGTTGACCTGATGAGCCATAGGGCCCCTTCCAACTCTACGTGACTATGATTCTAAGTAGGAGGAAGAAAGGAGAGAACAGAATCTTGCTTTCCCTGTTGGCTCAGGCAAAAGCAAACTGCTGCAGCCTTAGCTAGCTAGCTCAGGTTCTCCTTAATAGCTTTTGCCATATTGATCACACTCTGATGTTGCTTTCCTGGTTTTAACCTGCGAAATGACAGAAGCCATGGGGCAGTTAAACACAAAGCATCATGATATCAATGATTGCTTCAACTCCTGCCACCAACGGTCAATCATGAGAAGGGAGGGAGTTGTGCTATACCACAATGGATTAAAATCAGAGAAAGGGGTATGGAATAATGGCCACTTCATGTCTTTTCTTCTGACTCAAGGAGGAATTGTGGTGCACATGCTAAAAGCTTCCACAAGTTTTTGTATTGAGCTAAAAACTTATTTGAGATGAAGCAACTGTCAGACCAAGAAAAAAAAAGGAGTATATAATTAGAAGAGATGCTTGTTTCAAATTGCTTTTGCTGCAGTCTCCAACCTTTACAGTGGTTGAAATGATTTTGCAATTTGTCATTCCCATCTTAACTTCAGTGAAGTAACTGCCAAATGGTCTTTCTTTTTCTTGTGGGTAACTACTGCGAAATGCACAAAAACAACAACAAAATGGGGAGAATACTGCACTCAGATAATACCTTGTATTGGTCACAATGTCTGTGGACTTTTTATTGAAAGAGCATTTTTAGCATTTACGCCACAAACTTGACAGCACGAAAAAGGGAGCTTTATTGGGGCTTTGAGCGTTTTCCGGTACAGTCATGCAAGGCAAACAAGCAATTACGAGTGAGCATTGTTCTGACTTCCCTTAGAAGAAGAGCAGTGTGGATTTCTGCATTGCTTTTATCTGTTTCCAACACTTCAGAGAGTTCCTGCAGCTTTCATTTATCATCCCAAGCAAGACAGACAGAAACGAGAGGCACCTTGTGGTTCCCTGCTCTGTCTGGCCTTTCTCAAGCAGGGAAGTCTGGGTGCTATTGTGGGAGATAACACAGAACATTTGAAATAAATCTTCTTTCATGGCTTATTTCCTTCAGTGGCAGGAAGCTCCAGGCCCAGCTTCTCCAGGCTCCTTCCTCATAGGGTGAGGGATCTAGAGACTTTCAACAATATTTTTAAAATATACAGGCTAAGCAAAGGAATGATATAAGAATGTGCAGGAAAGGAAATAGAAGAACCCACCCCTGAATATTGAGAAGATCTCCACTTTCTCCTCACTTCTGCTCCTCTGATGATTCTCAAAAAAGGAGGGCTTGGAAAGGGGAAGATACATCCTTTTTCTTTTCTTTTTTCCTCCTAGACATACATATTTCTCTAGACCATGACAAGTATCTATCTAGCCAGTAATGATTTGTGAAGTGGTACGTGTTTGCCAAAAGAAAACAGTACTATAGTTTTGAAGGATATCTGATGATTTTCTCCAGTCTGAAAGACTGTATCTTCATGCATAAGCCTACCTAACTTTTAAAATCTTCAGGGGAGGACTTTCTCTCAGTCCCAGTACCATTACAGATGTATCTGATGATGATTTGAGAGAGATCATTCTTGGTGGGTGTTTCCAGGTTTTTTTCCTTCGCCAAGGCTTAAATTTCTTCCAGCTTTTGTTAGATAACACAATAAATGATAATATCTACTCTTTGGTCATGTTGATGAAAGTGACAAGGGTAGAAAAAAGAGGTGGCATTCTGGAACATGAATGAATGAATGAATGAATGAATGAATGAATATCCAGTGATAATATCAGGGGAAACCTTTGGTGCAGATGTGCAGGGATCCCACTGAACAGAATAAGCAAGGAGATTCTGAATGTGGCTTACCCTATTTTGAAGTAAGTGAAGCAATATCCATTTCCATCTAAAGGAGTAAGATGTTGTGAAACCTCAAGGTGCTTTATACAAGGCTTCCTTTAAGTACAGATTTTGACCAAACAGCCTTCAGTTAAAATATGTTGGTATTTTTGTCTTTGTCTTACCTTTTTGTCTTAGGTGTCATCCACCACTGGAATGCAGGCCTTTATCACACATGGCTTTTAAACCATGATTAAAGCAATTTTTGGTTTTCAGGTTTTCAGGCCAGGGCAGTGCCATAATTGCTAAAATCAGTTCAAAAGATAAATAACAAAAGGAAAAAATTGAAAGGCATGCCAGGTAAGGCATGCTAGGCAGAGGGACAGGGTTAAGGAGGAGTCTGGGAAAGAGAGTCGATGCCACAGACAAACTTGGTAGCATTAATGAAGGAATGGTATGATAAGAATTGTATCTGGTTTCTTTTTCTAATGCAGTTGAGGGGGGAGATAGGGATCAAGTGAAAATCTACATAGACATCCAATGGGAACATTTCTGATACTGAAATGTGCCCTGGGTTGAAAGAGATTCACTGCCATTGCCCTGAACTGTGCATCCTACAAATGTCCCAGAGGAGTGCCATTTGGTGCTTGACCCTCACCACTGACCACTCAAAGACCCAAGCTCATATCATTTCATTTCATTTTTCAGTTGGAAAAGATCCACTAAAAATTGCACAAACCATTTTCAAATGCTGTTAGTAAAATAAAAGCCCACTTTGGGCTATAACTGAGTAAGAAGTGTTGTATTTTTGGAACTATGGTGTCAATTGCTGTTTCTGCCTTTCTCCTTGTATTTTATTATTGCCATTATCTTTGCATTGGCTTTTGTGATTTACTAATACTCCGCTTTGGGAGGATAAACCATCCAAAGGCAGCTTATATATCCAATATGAATCATATATAAAAATATACATCAGTTAAATATAGAGACTAAAATTAACCTACTGCATCACAGCATATTACAACATTAAATCCATATCGGTTGGGGGAGCATTCAAGTGTTCCTGCCCTTAGAACTTCCTTGAATCCAGACACATTAGAAGGTTGCCTTCTTAAAAAAAGACACAACTTCCTTATAGCCAGACAAAACCATCACAAAACAAAAGGAAAACATATTGAAATAGCAGACTCTACAACACATCCTCCAGACATACATTGGACCACCTGTTGTGAGATTACAGGCGCTAGTGTAATTCTGAATATGACCTTGTATGGCAAAATATCAAAAGGCTGCTGTATATTTATGTATAGCGGACTGATGTTTCCATCTGGGGACCGAATTGTTTCCTCTGATTTGACTCTCATGCACCATCACAGGGCCTATTCCAATACAGAAAGCTCTTTCATATGAGAAAATAGGTGAATGTCATATTTAGACCACCATGTGAGATGACTTCATATGCACCTTTTCTTATGGACATTATATGCATGGAGAACCTTTAACAGCCCATGGTTTCTCTGCAGGGCAGTAGGGAAGCTGGGGTTTCACCACTCCATTGACAGAGAAGCCACCATCCACCGCTGCATAGATCAGTGGTTACCAAACTTTTTCAGGCTACTGCTCCCTTTCCACTTGGGTGACCACCAAATGGCCCCTTATGTCTATTTCTTGACATTAGATCTACTGTTCTGCTGCAAATTCAAAACAAGTGATCTTGGTTGCTGCTGTCTTTGCACCTGGTCACCTTGAGTACAGCAACCAAGCAAGTGGCTAAGCAATGACCAAGAACCCTTTTGCCCATACCAGCCTTGCCGCAAGGCCAGCGCAGTCAAGAAGCTTTCTAGCCAACACTTTGACTGAAAACGCTCCCCGCTGCCCCCCTTTTCCTCCCCACTCCCTCATCACTCTCTTTTCCCTCACTGTCCACTTGGATCTTTCTACCACCCATGGGGTGGGGGGTAATAATATCACTCACTTTGGGAATCAATGACATAGATAGAAAAGGTTGGAACACCTTGTGAAAGGTAGGATTCCTGCAACGTCCCTCTTCTTCAACACCCTTCTCAGCCGCCACATTTAAACTCTTATTCTTCATGCCCAGATACAGCCAGATTTCAGACCAGAAGTGTCAGTTAGCTTTTAACAGTGGAATTCTTGCTATATTTATTAAGAACTGATTTTAATGATTTTATTACTTAGTTTGCTTTAGCTGATGTTAGCTAACTCAAGTACTTTCTTTTTAGTAAAAAGGTGAAATAAAAACCTAATTTAAAATTCAACTCACATCTTTGACATACATATTTTTGCATCTTTCCTCTACTACTTTACTGTAACCACAGTATCGACGACTCCTTGGGCATGTATGGATGCTGGTTTTGAGATGAGAATTGGCAGCTGCAGCTGCTGCTTTGAACCACTGGCTCATTGATTTCGATTAGCATTCCCCTGACTGGAGCCCTACAAATAGTTAGACTACAATATTCATCATTCTTGACTACCAACTGTACTGTGTGGGACTGACCAGAGCTGTAGTGTTTATTTTTAACTAATTTAAATTTATAAAAAAAGAAGCCTGTTACAGACTGCCAAAATAAAGCTGCTTCGGGTCTCTTTGGAGGTATGCTGTTTAAATGATGCATGTATCCTAAGAATCCGGAAGCTGCACCAAAGCTGCACTCCAGTGCTTAGGAAGGGTGTGTGTGGCCTTGGTCGCGACCTCCGGGAGGCCTCTTCGGGGGGGGAAGGAGGGGGGGGTGAACTCCCCATGCATCATAAATAGCATACCTCCAAAGAGACACCAACAGCTTTATTTTGGCCAGTCTTTAAAAGGCCTTGTATCATTGTCTAAAACAATCTTACTCACCAAGGAGAACAAGAAGCAGCGAAGGAAAAGGAGGAACAGAAGAAGGAGAAGCAGCAGAGAGAAGAAGGACAAAAGGCATAGAAGGTCAAGGGGAACCAGAAGGAGAAGGAAGGAGAAGGAGTGAAAAATAAGAATAAGAAGGAGAAGGAGAAGGAGAAGCAGGAAGGAGAATTGAAAGCAGCAAGAGAAGGAGCAGGAATTTCCAGAAGCAGAAGGTGAAGCAGCATGAGAAGGAAAAGCAGCAGGAGGAGGAGGAGAGGCAGAAGAAGAAGGGAAAGCAGCAGGAGCAGGAGAATGAAAAAAAGCAGGAAAAGGAGAAGGAGGAGGAGGAGGAGGGGGAGAAGCAGAAGGAGAAGGAGAAGCAACAGGGCAATGAAAAATAGCATGACAAGAAGACACAGTGTGAAAAGGATTGTCTTGATGCATAACCTGTCCTCAGGACAAGATGATATGGAGAGATGCAATTGGCAAGGCTGCATTTTATCACCCTTCCTGTTTAATTTATATACTAGCTAAGATTTGGAACAATTACTGAAGACAGTCAAGGAAAAAGCAGGTTTCTTGTTGAACGTTAAGAAAATAAAAATAATAATCACAAATGATTTACATAACTTTAAAGAAGATGATAAAGACAATGAAACCGTTAAAGATTTTCCATACCTTGGCTCAGTTATTAATCAAAATGGAGTCATGAAATTAGAAGAAGACAGGACCTGGTAAGGCAGTTATGAAGGAACTAGACAAGATCCTAAAGTGTAAAGATATACCATTGAATGCTAAAGGTAGGATTGCCCATGTCATTGTATTTTCCATTCCTATATATGGTTGCAGAAGCTGGGCAGTGAAGAAAGGTGATAGGAAGCAAATCATCTTTGAAATATGGTGCATGAGAAGAGTTTTACAGATAGTTGGAGGTTTTTCATTCATTGTCAAAGTCAGCTTGATGGCAGTTCATAGCAACCATGCCAACACTCTTAAGCACTTAAGAAGAGACTGGCTCAAATGCTCAATCACTGCAATTTGTCAACTCTGCTAGTTGCCAGCAGTATGATTTATAACTTATCATAAGCATGAATAATATGGTTTCAGTTTATGGCATTGATATAGCTACCAATGTGTAACACAGACATCATTAGAATCATCCGGAGCCTGAATGTAACTAGCAATAAAGAACTAGTTTTATTATACTCATTCCTTTTTATACTAGTGAAAAAAGTCACACTGTACCTCCACAAGGAAGAACTTTACTTTTTGCAATTTATTTCTACTAGAAGAAGAGGCTTCATTATATTGTGGAGGAGGAGTATCACATAGTTCCAGTGCTGGTCTTGTCTACTGCCTCCTGTTTTGTTAATCTGATGTAAATTGATGGAAGGAGATGGTGCTTTGAATCACAGGGCTGTCTTGCAGCACCTGTCCTGTAACTATTTCAGATTCTTTTGAGAAATGAAAATGTAAAAGGTTTCTTTCTTTCTTTCTTTCTTTCTTTTTCTTTCTTTTTTTTTAAAGTGACCTTGGGGGCAACTAAGTTCTTTGGAGCACTTAGAACTGTGAACTATAACTTTAATAATAACGTTAACATCATAATGTTCAACTTTAACTGTAATGATAACTGCAACTATAACTTTTAAGGGTACCTTTCTGTGTCACACTTAATCACCAGCATCTCCAGTTAAAAGATATCAGGTAGCAGAACAAGGTCGCTCTGCCTTAACTTTTAAAAGATCAAAATTTGAAGGGGGAGCATTTAGAGAATAATGTTGCTGGATTAAATAGGAAATGAACTAACTTTATATAAGACAGTTTTATGTGTTTAGAGACATGCAAAGCATTAAGTGGTTTGCAGAATCATCATACAGAAGTAAAAACTGCAGCAGTGAAAAAACTGGGTTGTGTCATGTTCCAGACACAAAATGTGCCCCTCCTCTTTCTCACCTATGTTAGAATCCTATGCACAACAATGTGCAAGTATGGAGTAAGGGAATGAGAAAAGAGAAAACACTGGCTTAGGTCTAGACTCAGTCATGTTTTCACTAGATTCAAAGAAACATAGGATTTGTCCACACAATACTGTATAAATAATCCAGTTTGACACTATTGTAATTGCCATGGCTAATTATTATGGAATTCTGGGAACTGTAGTTTGTTTGCAGTATCAGAGCTCTCTGACAGAGAAGGCTAAATGTCTCACAAAACTGCAGTTCCCAGAATTCCATAGCATTGAGCCATGGCAGTTAAAGTGGTGCCATACTGGATTATTTCTGCAGTGCAAATGCAGCCATAGGTCCAAAACACACTGTAGAAATAATCCAGTTTGAGGCCACTTTAACTGTCCTGGTTCAGTGCTAGGAAATCCTAGGAACTGTAGTTGATTGTGGCACCAGAGCTCTCTGACAAAGAAGGCCAAATGTCCTTCCAAACTATAGTTCCCAGGTTTCCCTAGCATTGAGCCAGGACAGTTAAAGTGGACTCAAACTGGATTATTTCTGTAGTGTGCTTTGAAACCCTGTTTACTTATAATTTAAACATTGTTTTAATGTGTGACTGGATCCTAGCCAGTGTATCTCTTCACTCTAAGATGTAACATATCAGATGTATCCCTATCCAACCAGCTTGAATCCATTCTGGAAGGTGAGACATTAAATAAATAAATGAATAAATAAATAAATACACCCCCAGCTGGCACAACAGGAATGATGGAGTCTATTGTCCAACATAACGGAAAGATACAAAATATGGGAAGGCTGGAACAGTGTGACAATGTTCTTGCATTTTTTTAAGGGAGGGAAGGGTGAAAGAGAAGACAGAAGGCACTCTCTTCCACGCTGCTCAGATTGAGTATGCAGTTGGAAGCGAGATTTCCTTGGGAATAAGACTTTCAAAAGGAAAGGAGAAAAAATGTGGATGGCACCAAGCCACATCGCTATAAAAAACCAGGCTGCTGCTACTATACAGGCATAGCTATGGAGTAAAGAGGTGGGACTATAAAAAATTCATTATGCTTGCTACCAAGATTTTTATATTTTATCAGTTAAAGACCTACTTACTTTGTGCCCTGGACATCACCCAAACTCATTGTCTTTTAAAACTTTGCAAATCCATATAAACAGCTTTACTTTCTCTTTAACTTTTATTCTCTCTTCTTTTCTTCCCCTTACAGGAGGAGGTAAATAAGTGCCTGCTCACATCTGGGAGATGAAAAGCGGGTCCTATATATGCTGTTACCAGCAAGGTTTTTTAGCCCATTTCCTTTTGACATGGCATTATATAGACCTGGGAAATCCAAGTCCTGATTCATAATCAATCAGTCATAAGCTGTAAACATAGAATCAAACTAGTACTAAACTATTACAAGCTTGATCAAGAGATTTCTTACAATCTCACCACCAGAGCTTGCTACTGCCAAGACCCCACCAAGGTTATGTCTAAGGGTGGGTTGCACATTACAGTCCCCTAGTCTTGGGTTTGTTTACATGATTAAAATATTCTGTTTGAATAGAATGTGATCCCATCTTATGCGATTCAGAGGAGTTTGGGCTTTTTGTGGAGGGGGCAGCAAAAAGCTCCACAAATTCAGCATGAAGGTTTTCGTGGTTTTACTGGAATATCTATAAATATCTGTGAGTATGTGAAACATGGCAGAGGAAGGACGAATAGATGCAGATAGATGCAAAATTGACAGTGAGGACAAATGTCAATGGAAATCTGCAAAAATTCACAGCAATTCACATAATACACATACATGTAGACTAGCCCCCTGTAGATCATGTTGCCATAGGTACCACTTTATCAATTCGCTGCACTTAGTCATTTGACGTTCTAGGGGCACATTCTCACTATGATTTAAAGCGAACTGCTGATCAGATTATATGACCGTTGTTCCCATTTGAAATTGGTTCCGATCCTACTCTGATCAATTTCTGTCGCAATAAAGCGAGGCAAATGCCAACCTTCCCCAACCCCCAACCCCAGTTTTTTCCAGACACTAGTTTTCTAGTGGTTCTTTTGAAATTGAATTGATTCCAAACCATGTTCAGCATAGAAGATTTGATTCGTTGGTTTGGCAGTTCATAGTGAGGCAAAGTAGTTGCAAAACCACTGAATCAAATCTTCTATCAATTTCTTTATATAGTTCCCAAGTTGGGATGCCTGGGCTGCTGCTTATGTCACTGATAACTGACAGATGATTGACATGCATTTTGAAGTGGTGCAAACTAGTGAGGATGACAATCAGGCCAAAAAAGAAGCGTTTACAAAGGGATAATGAAAAGATCCACTTTCACAGTGGGAATGATAGACCTTTTGGAATCAATTTACCAACACCGAGCGAAGGTGAATCGGAAACCAGTTTAAATGTAAGTAGGAATGAGACCTTGGTCTCTTTGGCAATAAATTTTGGGTGAGGAACATTTGGCCCTCCAGATGCTTTGGATTACAGAACCCATAATTCTTTACCACTGGCCATGCTTTTGGAAGTTCCAGTCCAACAAGTCTGGAGGGCTAAAGGTTCCTCATCCCTGCAATAAATGGTGCTAGTGATAAGCAACTGACCTTGGCTTCTCACTCATACGTCCCTTTCTTCTGTGGGCAGCAATGGGAACTGAGTCCCAGGCAATGGGAAAACAAGTCGATGATTAGCTAGAGAAATAGGACATGAGGCCAATGACTCCCCCAAACCTGTAGACAGTACTGATCCAGACAGGCAACTGTAAAGGGAGCAGGGGATTATTTTTCTGTCCTATGAACCCACACAGATACTCACCCTGAAGGCTACACTGTCATTCCTGAAAAAAACTGGAAGTGGTGTCATATCACTTTTGGTTCCTGGATTCAGCCTCAGAACAGCTAGTTTTTAACTGTTCTAGTTTAACCCACCAATTGTTGTCATTTGTCAAGAACAATCTTCTGTAATCCCACTTTTTCATTTGCTTTTGAAATGCTCTGGTTTCTTTTTCCTTCTCCCACTTCCTCCTTTCTCTTCAGCTCACTTCATTTGCTATAAACCGAATTCAAAGTAAGTAAGCAACTCAGTTAACTGGAGGAGGCTGAAGAGACACAGAATCTTGTCCTTCCCAGTAGATTTAGTCAAAAACAAACTGGTACAACATCTCCTAGTTTGTGTATTGGTGTTGTGTGCCTTCAAGTCATTTCTGATGTATGGTGACCCTGTCATTGGGTTTTCTTGGCAAGATTTGTTCAGAGGAGGTTTGCCATTATATTTCCTGAGGCTGATAGACTGTGACTTGTCCAAGGTCACCCAATGGTTTCATGGCCAAGCTGGGAATTGAACCATAGTCTCCAGAGTCATAGTCCAACACTCAAACCACAACTCCACACTACCTCTCAGTTTGTGTATACTTTCGTCTTATTAAATTTTGCCATTTCGACCACACTCTGACATTTCTTGGTCACATGTATCCTCGTTTTTATCTGTGAAATGCCAGGGGGTATGGGGAGAGAGACCAAGGCTGCCACATTTTTGGGTAGTTGGGATCATTTGGGGGCATTTTTCAGATGAAAAATCAGTCAGGGGAAAAAATCAGTGTGTGTGTGTGTGGGGGGTGTCTTTTGGATTTCTTGGTAGCTTTTAGGGGCCACAAAATGGATCAGCTCACATGCAGATCACACTTTCCACATCGCTGGTATAGTAAGTTGACATCCCCTACACGAAAATGTTTTTCTCTGCCATCTGAAGTCAAGGATCACAATGTGCTGAAACGTGAGACTATTATCCAGAGGACCTACAGCATAATCAAGAATGGAGTGTATATTATGTAAAACCTGAAATCTGGGAATATGTGAAAAAAATTGGTGTATTGGTATTCTGAGGTTCCTTAAAATCTGAGGCCCAAAACTCTAAATTACTTAGTTTGTGGGCAACAGTGGCACAGTCTGGAGTGACAAACAGCTCAGTGCTTAGAAAGAGATGCACACACAGAAAGACTCCCTCCACTCTTTACAAACAAGGAAACCTATCTATGCTTATGTCAGAGCACAGTTGAAATTCTGGCTAATTGACTAGGGTTATAAAGGGTTATATAAGATAAAATAACTCATCTATGAAATCTTTGACATCTGACAAAAAGCTCAAAACAAAATGAAATCATCACCATCCCACTGAGACCACAAAACACACAAAGAACACAACCCCTTCTCTGTTGCAAAGTGCTTCAGCTATTTCCAACCGAGCTCAGTGGAAAAACTGACATGTGCTTTTGTCCCCCTCACTGAAAGCAAAGAGCTCTAGATGTGCTTGATCCCAGGTAGATCAATCATGCCTCAGACGGTCAGACCATACATTTAATTCAAATATTGCCTCTTCCACACTGCTATAAACCGCCACTATTTAGCTATTTATTATTTTTCTTATTTGTTTGGTTGATTTTGTTTTAAAACTGTGAGCCACTGTTAATAAGCATAAGGCACAGATTTCCAGACTTACTAAATATTACAATAATGTTCAGTGCAAACACTTTAAACCACAAATTTAATGCAAGCAAAGCATGTATCTGTAAGTAAATGCTATAATCTGTAAATATTTCATATCCTTGCAAAAGGTAGGTAAGAGCTACTAAACAGAAACAAAAGATCTAAACTCGATGTTCTCAAATGGTAGTCTACAATTCCCATTCAAGAAAGTTGTAAAAGTATTATAGTACGGCAGCCTCCCTAACCTGGTGCCCTTCAGATGTGTCAAACTACAACTCCCATCAGCCTCAGACAGACCAGGAGATGATGAGAGTTAGATTTTAATACATCTAGAGGGTACTAAGATGGGAAAAGCTGTACTGTTGCTTTCTATGCATACTAAAATATGATTATTAAAATATTTGTAGAATAAATAAAGAGGTTGACTAAATGGTCCACCAAGACCCTCATCAATTTTTAGATGGTCCATGCAACAACAACAACAACAAAAGCAGCCATTTAACCATTAAACTCATTTGTTTGCTTCTGGTTTCTAAACATGATAACAAGATGAAATTCTGAGAAACAAGTAATAGCTACTGCAGTACTTTTGAGCTTATTCAATGGATATAGAGTACAGTAAACTGGATTAAATAGTAGCCTTTCCAAGAATGCATTCTGAGAATCCCAAACACTGCTGAATGTAATTACAAAATTGCTTTCTTACGGAATTGTGTGTCATTTCAATACTTAGTCACTGATATAAAATAAATGTCTTTTTGGTGATACTTACCCATTTCTAGACTTATGATTTCCAGTGTTGTAATCGCCCAGCTCAGTCAAAGTAGTGGGAGCTTGGTTTGGGGTTTCCTCTCTGCCAAATTCTGTTCCCCAATATTCCTCAAGCAGAGAAGATGGCTGTGAGTTAGTTGGCATCCCATGACCTTCTGGCCATGGCTTGTGGCCATGATGCTCAGGATACCTCGAATCTACATCTGACTGTGCCAGTCCTATAGTACCACAAAGGAGTAAAATCTTAGCAATCATTGCAGGTTCCTTTCAGCTTCTTACAGCTCCGGGTGCTTCAGATCAGTTTGTTCTTACAATCCTCCTTGCACCATTCTTTAAGTTAAAACTTGGAAGGAGGAATTGCCCCACTCTTAACAAAGAGCGGAAGTTAAGCTGTTGACCCTCCCAGCTACCATTGAAATGTCAGAGGTCAGACGACAGAGTAGAGCAGGGTTCCTGTGTGGAATTAGGTGCAGGCAATAGCATGTGTGTGTGTGTGTGTGCGCGCGTGCGTACACATGTGTACATGCCTAAACAGAGACACAGAGTACACATATGTCTGTTTGTGAGTGCTGATCTGATCATAGATTATTCAAGGGTGGGAGAATGTCCTTCTGATTTTTGACTGGCTTCTTAATTTATCTTTGCACAGGAACATAGTCTTTTATCAGCTGCCTCCTTGCTGGGGTACAGGAAAAGGATGTTAGCTTTAATGAGGAGGCAAGGAAAAGAAAATATTGAGTGATGGAGCAGGTTCCCAAGCTGAACACCACATGCTAAGCAGCCTAATATGTCGCCAGAGTCTATAGGCATTTAACTGCTGCAACTTAGATGTGTTTCCTGCTTGTATATGTCAGTGTATGTGTGTGTCCAGTATCCTAGTATTCCAAATTCTACACTGAGAAAAACCAGATTCTGTTTCAATATGCAAAGCAAGGTAATTTTCATGACACTATTTTACATGGTAGAGGACTCCTTCGTGAAGTGGTTTGAGCATTGGACTATGACTATGGAAACCAGGGTTCAAATCCTGCCTTAACTATGGAAACCCAGTGGGTGATCCTGAACAAATAACACACTCTCTCAGACTCAGAGGATGGCAATGGCAAACCCCCTTCTGAACAAATCTTGGGGGGGGGGGAATATGATAGTTAATCTTAGGGTCAGCATAAGTTGGAAATGACTTGAAGGCACACAACAACAAACAACAACATTTTACATGATGGGTTCTGGGTTTGCTATTTACACAAAGGATCAAGTACTATACAGACCATTCAAGCGTTCTGCACCACTCCAGTTGCTCTGATTACTGTTCAGTTACCTCTTTAGCTTCTGAAGTTTTAACTTCTACTGCCTGTACATTTTCACTGTAAAGGCTAGAACCCCTTTGGAATCTAGTCACATCAGGGCCTCCAATTTGAACTTTCAGCCCTGATCACCTTACATTGCTGAGGCCCCTCCACTGCCCACAGTATGCAAGGAAGAACTGCAATTGTTTCTGTCACACCACGTTTGTTTCTTGACAAAAGAGAATTGCCATGGAACCTGTCATCCTTTTCAACTATTCAATATAGTTGTATCAGCCGTAACAAAAGGACATGCTCTTGATGACAAAGTGCCTCCACTATCATCATGCAACTATGGCCCAATACAGACTGGCGCTTTGTGCAGGCCTGGGGCTGATTTTAGGGCTCAGGAGAGCAGAGCATACCCACGCTTCCAAGCCCTCCCGTGTTCTCCCAGCTCCATTTTGATGCATTGGCTGATGACATGCATTGTGTGCTGTGTCCAAACAGCACAGCGCACAATGGATGTCACTGTGCCGCACTAATGGTTCCTTGGCAGCGGCCAAGAAAGGAGCCACATTTTGCTGCTCTTTTATCCAGGTGCATCGTTGCCACAGCATGCAACCGCTGCAGCAACGATGTGAGGGAAAAAGAGGTGGTGTCTCGCCGCTCCTTTCTCCCCGTCTGTATCCCCCTGATATTTCCATATGTTTTCTGTTAATATAAAGAAGCACCCACACACAAATTTTCTAGAAGCCTGTCCTCAGAAGAGGTAGGAGATGGCCTGGAGAATAAGAATCCCATAGAATCATAGAGTTCGAAGAGACCACAAGGGCCATATAGTGCAACCCCTGCCATGCAGGAACTCTTAGTCAAAGCACCCCTGACAGATGGCCATCCAGACTTTGTTTAAAAACCTCCAAAGAAAGAGATTCCACCACTCTCCAAGTATGTGTGTTCTACTGTTGAACAGCTCTTACTGTCATTAAGTTCCTCCTAATATTGTGGTGGAATCTCTTTCCTGTAGCTTGTATCCATTGTTCTGGTCCTGTTCTCTGGAGCAGCAGAAAAAATGCTTTTTCCCTCCTCAGTATGACATCCCTTCAAATATTTGAACAGAGCTATCATATCACCTCTTAACCTTCTCTTCTCCAGGCTAAACATCCCCAGGTCCCTAAGTCCTCATTGGGCATGGTTTCCAGACCCTTCACCATTTTAGTCACCCTCCTCTGGATACGCTCCAGCTTGTCAACATCCTTTTTGAATTGTGGTGCCCAGAACTGGGCACAATATTCCAGGTGAGGCCTGAGCAATGCAGAATAGAATACAGTTCCTCATGTTGTGGTGACCCCTGACCCATGGTCTTGGTTGCTAAGACCATTGGGAATATGTGTTTTCTGGTGGTCTTAGGTGATCCCTGTGAAAAGGTCATTCAATCCCCAAATTACTCATGACTTACAGGTTGAGAACTGCTGATCTAGACACTATACGTCTGTCGATGCAGCCTAGAATTGCATTGGCCTTTTTACCTGCCATGTCATACTGTTAACTCATGTTCAACTTCTGGTCTACTAGGACTCCTTTCACGTGTAGTCTTGTTAAGCCAAGTACCCTGCATCCTACGTCTATGCATTTCATTTTTATTTTATTTTTGCCTAAGTGCAGTACCTTACATTTCTCCATGTTGAAACTGTGCCCTGTGCTCTGGATATCTATAAACGGCTTAGAAATTGTAGAATGTCCAAAGTGTCACTCAACCTATATCTGTACATTTTTATTGCCCATGTGTAGTACCCTACATTTCTCCTATTTTGTTAGTTTTGGTCCAGTTTTCTAATCTGTTCAAGTCATTTTGAATTCAGATGGTGGGAAGACACCTGTGTTTCCTACTACATGGGACAATGAGAATGCTTACAAGGATGATGGACTACTCATATTCCATCTGAGGTAATGGAGTTGCTTGAAGAAAGCTTGCACATAGCAGATCTACCTGTGGCTAATAAGCTGTGTGTACACACCATCACTGAAGGAAGAAATGCAGAGCCAGGGTACATATTAAGTAAGACCTCAAAGTGACTTAGAAATACCATATATACTCAACTATAAGTCAACCTCAAGTATAAGTCGAGGGCAGGTTTTGGGGCCAAAATTATGGATTTTGCCATGACCCGTGGATAAGGCGAGAGTAAAACTTGGAGGCTCTTTCAGTGTGTGTATGTGTGTTTGCAGCAAGAGGGATTCTAATTGAGGTTTTTTGCTTCAGCATTTCAACTTTGGTTTCAGCCTTCATCCCCTAGACAGCAGGGGCTGGTGGGCTTCAAAGGGACTCTGTTTGTTTGTTTAACAACAATTAATCACCCAAGACTCTTTCTGCTTGGCTGAAGAGAAAAAGAAACTCTGTCCCTACTGCAAGGGGAAATCTGAAAGAGCTGTTATCACATTACTATACTGACCCGTAAATAAGTTGACCTGGAATTTTGGGGTCAGTTTTTGGGCATAAATATTTAGACTCATAGACAAGTATATACAGTGGTCCCTTGCCTTATGCTGGGATCTGTTCCAGACCCCGCTGCGTAAGGAAAGTTCCACCTATGCTCAAGTCCCATTGAGGATAATGGGGCTTGTGCATGCTGTGGCGCAGTGGGACGAGTGCCATTCATTAAATGGCGTGGGGCTTCCAACATAAGCTGGAAGCCACGTAAAAGGTGCCCATGTATAATGTGGGTGCACTGTACATTAGTACCCATGAAATGCCTTTCTGTCCCAACAGTCAGTGCTAACATTAGACAGAGTGGAGTAGCCACTTCTGTCAGAAGATGCTATAAAGGCAATATACAGAATAATACAGTCGACCCTTCTTATACGTGGATTTTTTTGTACATGGATTCAAGCATCCACAGTTTGAAAATGTTCAAAAAAAGTATAAATTTCAAATATCAAACCTTGATTTCCCATTTTTTATAAGACACACCATTTTGCCATGCCATTAGATTTAATGGGACTTGAGCATCCATGGATTTTTTTAACCATGGGGGATCTTGGAACCAAACCCCAGCGTATAACAAGGGTCCACTGTACTAAGGTACAGGAACCTGTTCTGGGTGGTGGGGCATTTTATCCTTAGCCTCAGGCAGCAAAAGCTCTATAGTCATCTCTGTGCTCTGGATATCTAGAAATGACTTAGAAACTGTAGAATGCTCACAAAGAAACAGGCCCTTTTTGTTGGACCTCCATTTCCACCTCTTTCCAGGAGACCATTTTTAATAATAAATAACGCTGGCCTTCCCAGGGAAATGGAGTTCTGGTGTGGCATGGTGGTTTTTAAAAAAGAGAACTACGAATTAGACATTTCCCAATTCAGTCCCTATCCCTCAATCTATATAATATATGGAGCCAGGAGTAATAATCCTGGTTTACCTTGCAGGGTTGCTGTAAGTACAATATGTAGATAATGGATGGAAAGCACTTAGAATTAAAAATAAAATATGCAAAGGATAAGCATTATTATTGCAAAGGCAGTGGAGCGAAATCTCAGAACTGCCAGCCAGAATCTTTTAAAGGAGAAAATAGAGAAGACAATTGCTTTATGATCACATGTCCTTTGCACAGAAATTGAATACAGTAATTTAAAGGGATTTCATGTCCAAAGAACTGGATTAAATGATTCCACTACTCTCAGGGAATGAATGTAGCACTTCCAAAAAAGTGCTGCATCATTCTGACCTGCTCCTAATGCACACGTCATTGCATGCATATTCATCCATCCTCCATCTTGCACTCTCAGTGAAATGGCTCCTGGGAATTGCCACACTTCTTCATGTTGCTTTCAGGAGGGCAAAGAGAACAAATACTGAAGCTATCTCCTTTTTTCTCTAGCTTCTATTCTTCTTTGCAAGTTCTGCAAGGCAAGCGAGCCGGAAAGCCCAAAGGTAACCAAATGCTGCCTGTTTGCACACACATATTCTCCAACATTTCACAGATAAAACCTGGGACACCTATGACCAAGCAATATCAGTGTGCAGTCAAGATGGCAACAATTATTAATAAGGAAGAGTATCAAACTAGAGAAGGCTGCAGCAGGTTGTTTTGGCCTTAGTGTACATAAAAGGGCAAGTTTCTGCCCCCCTCCTCTCCTTTTCTCCTGATGAGTCAACTGAACCCAAACTACTTTTGCACCTTAAACCTACTTCACTGGAAGTAAACCAAAGACAACCTCAACATTAGGAGGAACTTCCTGACAGTAAGGGCTGTTTGACAGTGGAACACACTCCCCCAGAGTGTAATGGAGTCTCTTTCCTTGGAAATCTTTAAACAGAGGCTGGATAGCCATCTGTCAGGGATTCTTTGATTGAGAGTTCCTGCATGGCAGGGGGTTGAACTGGATGGCCTTTGTGGTCTTTTCCAGCTCTATGATTCTATGACAAAGGGGAAAAGTGAGAGGAGGGAGAGAAACTTGGAAATTGTAAAAGCAGCTGAAAAAGTGGTATGAGATTATTTATTGGGACTGTCCCTCCCAAACCAGGACAGTTTGAGGGTATGCACACAGAGGCGTATGGGTTTATTTGGTTTTCCAAAAGGTCAAAGATCAATACTAGGAAAAATCTCCTAGTAAGATCTTACCTGATCAAATGGAACCAAAAGATAGTATTTGGGTCAAAATAAAGAGAAAGAAATAAAAACAACACTGTTGTAGAAATTTAATACAGGCCACCAAACCAAGGCAAGGTGGTGGATGATACTTTTCTGAAACAAATCTCAGAAATCTCCAAGAAGCAATTATCCTGACTTTTGCTGGGAGACTAGCTCTACTAAGGATAGACTCTCCAACAAATTCCTGATTTCCTGCATGGCAGGGGGTTGGACTGGATGGCCCTTGTGGTCTCTTCCAACTCTACAATTCTATGATTCTATGGTGTCCCTTGTGGATAAATTCCTCTTTCACAAGGTGGAGAAAGGAACAAGGGGATCAGTGATTCTGGACTTGATTCTAACCAATAGGGAGGAGTTGATCACTGGAATCAAAGTAGCTGGCACTTTAAAAGGGAGTGAACGTGCAATGCTAACCAATTCATGGTTGTGGGACAGGCCAAAGAAGTATGTGGTCAAACACAAACATTGGAAAGCTGATTTTACCAAGTGCAGAGAAATACTGGAGTAGAGATGCTAAAGGAAAAAGATATCCAGCATGAGTCAGTTGTCATGAAGAAGGAGCTGCCAAAAGCACAATCACAAGCAATTACATAGATGAAGAAAGATTGAAAACATTCTGAGCTGCAAATCAAGATTGATAAGAAGTTAGTCAGAAATTACCTAGTTAGCCTAACTGAAATCAAATATGCAGGGCTACATGAACTGCATCCCAGAATATTGAAGGAACTTGCTGACATATCTGCAGAACCACTTACCATCATTTTGGAAATCCTTGGAAAACAGGTAAATGCCAGAGGACTGAGGGAAGTAAACATTGTTCCTCTCTTCAAAAAAAGCAGAAACTACCAGTAGACCAGTAAAATTATTAGAATGGTCTATACAGGAGTCTGTCTGCAAGTATGGCAATACAATGATTAGTAGGAAATGGCATCAGTCTGTCAAGATACAAATCCGTTTATCCTTGTTTAGATTAATAGATGGTGGGAATTATGTGCATGTCATTTATCTGGATTTCAGCAAAGCACTTGATAAGGTCCCCCATGATATTTTGATTAGCAAACTGACTAAATATAGAATAGACGGAAACACCATCAAATGGATTAATAATTGGCTGGAATCATCAGTGTTTTTGCTTCAAATTGGAAGGAGGTCTCAAGTGGAATGACACACAATTCTGTCCTGGGGCTGATACTCTTCAATATTTTGTTTTATCAGTGATTCAGTTGATGGAGTGGAGGGAAAATGTATCAGATTTGTGGATGATACAAAATGGGAGGGGTAACTAACCCTTTGGATAAAAGGGACAAAATTTGGAAGGACCTTGATAAACTAGAAAACTGGGCTGTAATTAATACAATGAAATTCAACAGTGAAAATGCAAAATTCTACATTTAGGTCACAAAATCCAAATATACGGGTATACACAAGGCTCAGCAGTACTACATGTAAAAAGGAGCTTGGGATTATTGTTGCCAGAAATGTGATGCTGCAACAAAGAAGACAAATGCAATTGCCTAGAGAGGTGATGAGATCTTTTCTTCTGGATGTCTTCAAAAAAACTCTAGACAGCCACCTACTAGGCACAATCTAGCTGGAAATCCTCCATTAAACAAGGGGGCTGGATCTGATGGCCCATATGGTCCCTTCAAAGTCTATGATTTCACTCTATGAATAGGCAGAGCACTGGTTTAACCAAGATGATTTTAGTTTCAAGACCACTGTTCCAAATATTACCTCTTCTATAGATCCAATGGATGATTTTAAGCCCAGGGTCGGGAGCTTTCAGTTTGTAGGACAGATCCCACCCACCAGGACATCCCTTTCTAGCTCACATTTTGAAAAAATAATGAGAGGATATGTTTACCAACTGACTACTTCAAAACACCAGTCATTATGATGACTCACTTTAAATACCCTATAAGTTCCAAGCAGTTGTAAGAGGAGCCACTGCTCCTCAGTTGAATCAGTCCAACAGACAAGACAGACCTTCCTAGCAGATCCTTTTCCCTAGGGCTTTTCTGCATCATTAGCCTTCTCTGCCAAAAAGTACAGGTGTCTCACAAAACTACAGATCCCAGGATTCTCCAGGATGAAGCCATGGCACTTAAAGTGGTGTCAAACTGATTCATTCCTACAGTGTAGATTGCACCCTAAGGCTCTTTTCTCAGGAGAAGTCCCAAAAGAGCAACAATGGAAAGTGAAATGTCAGCTAAACATGCTGAATCATTTTGCTACCTGACAAACTAAGTCCCCAACTCCCCATGCATCCATGTCAAGGTATATAGTACCTAAAAACATCCAGCCAAGCTATTTTGGCACTGATCTTTTGGGGCTCTCTAGCATCACTCTCCACTTCACCCTGGTAATCAAAATAATATAATCATAAAGTAATTAACTTACAGAGCTAGTGTGTCATAGTGGTTTGAGTGTTGGACTACAACTCTGGAGATTAGGGTTTGATTCCTGCTTGGCCATGGAAACACATTGGGTGAACATCACACACTCTTGACCCCAGAAAACCCCATGATAGGTTTGTCTTAGAGTCTCCATGAGTTGGAAATGACTTGAAGGTTCACAGCAACAACATACATGCAATTTACTGTGAGCTGAACACAATCACAATTTCCTGCCTGAGGAGGCTACTTCTCTTTGTCTAATGTCCTAAGCAGCCCTAACAAATGGTTAGCTGTCTCAAGGCAAATGGAAAAGAAAATGAAAGATTACTCTCCCTGCATGTAATAGAAAGAAAGCATGGGGATAAGACCCAAAAAGGAAAATATCATATCTACTTCACTGTAGTGGCGTCTTTAGCTACGGTGTCATCTGGCGTGGAGGGTGTCACTTGGAAAGGGCAAATGTTCATCCTTCCTGATGTTCCATTGCTGAGCTTCTTCTCCAGGGAGAAAGCCCAGTGATGGAGCAGCTAGGAAGGGCGTGCATTCATCCCTCTTGCACTGAAGGGGGAGGAAGGCCCAACTGCATGTCACCCTTCCTCTGAGGTGTCACCCAGTGTGGTCCGCACCCCCACAACCCACCCCTCGTGACACCACTGCCTCACTGGCCACTGCAGGAGTGTGCAAATGTGGTGGTCCAGAGATCATGTTGTTGCATCTGTGATAGCACTGGTGCAAGAAGCAATCAGGTAACCCAGTTATTTATATTAGGATGGGCAACAGTGGTTCATCCAGATAATTTTTTATCCTATAACTATATCCATAGCAATAGCAAGTACATTTCTATACCAGTTATCAGTGAATTAGCACTCCCTAAGCAGTTTATAATGTGTAAGCCAATTGCCCCCAACAAGCTGGGTACTCATTTTAACATCCTACAAACGTATGGAAGGCTGAGTGGACCTTGGAGCCCTCCTCTAGATCGAATTTATCATGTTGCGGCTGCACTACCAGCATTTAACTATTGTGCCACCAGGAATAAAACTTTTATTTTTATCCCCCTTTTTGTTTTGACGATCTAAGCAGCATACAACATTAAAATTTCAATAATATATATGTGCACAGGGTGGATTATACGGACAGAGGTCTGCCACCTTGCCCCCAGTGAAATCTGTTTTTAACTCTTTTTTGGCCTTGTGAGGACAATCAGGACCTAGTCAGAATGATCTAAAGTACAGACAACTTTTTCATAAGTTTACAATCAGGAGTTGGGAGTCAACTTTAACAGTGGAGTATATTTCTCAAAGGGGAACAGCAAACATTAGGCAAGGGGCTGAGGCAGGGGTTGAGGTCTGGTCAGCAGCCTGTCCCCACTGCACTTCAAAAGAGTCTCCTAAAGCTTTTCAAAGGTTTTAGGATCCTCTCAGCTCAAACTCATTGCCTAATTTTCTGTTCCCTTCTAAGAAATGGGCCCTATTCTCTAGGGGTACTCTTCTTTGAAGGGATGCACCAAAGAGCCACCATTGCCATTTTCCCACGATAGTAAGACAGAGGGAGTGGCCACTTTAACTGAGATCATCACTTCTTTTATGTTCTGCTTGGACAGACTAAGCTCTCACCTTTAGCCATTCTCTCTCTCTCTCTTTCTCTCTCTGATTATAGCAGTTGCCTCTGAATCTCGTTTAACCCTCGTCTGTATAACTTGGTATAATCTACAGAAGGTTATACCTTCATTGTATTTCTTAAAGAAAACAAGAATTAAAGTGGTGGCTGAGTAACTCATTAACATGAATAGGTAGAAACTCCAGTCATATCTTTGAAAATGCCCCTTTGTGTCTGTGAGTCAGGCCTGGCAAATGGCATCCTTGGAGAGGATTCTGGGCAACAGAGCCCTTTCCTGTGCTGATGCTTACTTACTAGGCAAGGATTACCATTTAAATTTTCCATCATGTCTGAGGGCAGACTGCCCCACCCTGTCTGTAGTAGAAAGCTGCCTTAGATGGACACTATGTTGGGTCCTTGTTGGAAATGATGACTTTTGCATGGTGCCATCTGGTGGGCTGCAGAGGAGATCTATGTGTGTATGTGTCTTCATGTTCTCTGTTGACTTATGGCGACCCCATGAATTGCATAGGGTTTTTCTTTGGCAAAGAAGACTGAGAAATGGTTAATTCCCCTGAAATATAACCTACAGCATTGTCTTCATTGGCAGTTTCCCATCCAAGTACTAACCAGAGCTGACCTTCCTTACCTTTCAAGATCAGATGGGATCTGGTTCCTTTAAGGTATTTAGGGCCTGGGAGTATTTTTTGCCCCGTATCCCCTTGAACCTGCAGCTAGCTCTGGTCTGACCTCTACCTCTCAGGTATCCAATTTATTTCAGATTCTACATCATATAAAAGTGAATGAATTTGCTGGTTCCCAGAACCATGAAAAACTTGAAGTGACAGGATTGCTCCAAGGAATAATTAATCTCTTTTATTATATTGCCTTAGATGAAAAATAAATAATTCTATCTTGAAAATGCAGGGTTTCTGACTGGCAACTTTTTAAAACCGCACAAGCTGGAAGCATTGAAAGAGAAGCCTAACTGTTTAGAAAAAAGATAATGTGCTGCAGTATCATGAAGAGTATGGGCCCATAAATCACTCGTGCAATAAACATGCAAAAGGATTTTTATTTACTGGATAGCTGTGCATTTAGTCGTTTGCTATATCTTTCCAGAAATCCAAATGAAAAATGATACATGGGTATATACAGATAATCCTTTCTTCAGGCTAAAATGTTCTGAGGTACCAGCTCCTCCCTGCCGCTTTTATGAAGGGGCTGTGGAGGATAACATATTAATGGCTGATGGAGTGTTAACAGTGATGGATAACTCTCTGCTCCCTCCTTCGCTTATGACCTTAAGCAGGTTTGAAAGCAAAGGGAATTCTGCAGAGAGGCTTAGTTTGAAAGGAACTGGACTTTTTGCATAACTTAAGCCAATTCTTACACTTGGTTATGCTTATTTAAATAACAGTGATCTTTGCTTATGCATTAAGTATGTGCTTCCTCATGTACATACCCCAATGTTCATACTATATGCATACTATAATTTATGAAATGGCACTTCACACAGAGGCCCTATTTGTGTGATTTTGTTTCCATTTAAAAGGTGGGAAATTTCTCCTAATTTGACTTTCACTTATACCCCTACATGGGTAGACTATCTACTTCATATATTATATAATGTTGGTGTCTCCAAGTGTGAATATTCATCACCATCATAGATTGGATGTAACATGTTTAAAAGAACAATGTTACCTGTACATTATGGGGAGGATGGGGGCATAAAACTGTTTTTTCCTTGTGTGGCATTAGTAGGAGTGTGTGTGTGTGTGTCAGGAGTAACTTGTAATATTATTAGTAACAAAAATGGTATTTTATCTCTTGGTATTAGGAGCCAATGTAGCATAGTGGTTTGACTATGACTCTGGAGACTAGGGTTTGAATCTATGCTAGGCCATGGAGAACCACTGGGTGGCCTTGGGCAAGTTACACACTCTGCCTCAGAAAACCTTGTGATAAATTTGCCTTATGGACACCTGCAAACAACTTGAAGGCACACAACAACAAACAACAACATACCCTGTTTCTGGACTCCAGGAGATTTGTCCTCTTTGATAAGCACTGTATTGAGTAAATAAAATATTGATCAGCTCTGTGACTAGAGCTGCCAGCAACCAGTTTATTGCTATTGACTAGATCTTAATTCACATAAAAGGGATTTTCCTATTCTTACATCCTGTTCTCTTAACCTCTGTTGGCATCTCAGAAAAGTAATTTGAGCTTTTCAGCATGATGTGCTATAGTGCGCAATTCTCACAGGTGTAGCTCTGACATCAACATTCGGGCTTACAGACAAAGTGATAGTTTGTGGATTCATGTCTGATGGCCAGTCCTAAATTCTTGCTATTAATGTAATGTCCAG
The DNA here is from genome assembly GCF_019175285.1 of Sceloporus undulatus. NCBI lineage: Eukaryota > Metazoa > Chordata > Lepidosauria > Squamata > Phrynosomatidae > Sceloporus > Sceloporus undulatus. Next base: position 160,470,916 of record NC_056524.1, read on the forward strand.
AATCACAGGATGGTGGGTCTGTGGTGGTATGGCTGCTCCTCCTGCCATGTTGGACTTGTGTGCTACATCCCTGTCTTCTCTGAACACAAACTATATAGATATGGGAGGACAAATAGGCCCCTCCAGATTTTGTTTTTGCTGCAGCTCCCATCATTCCTCATCATTAGTTCTTCTGTGTGGGATTCAGTCACTCATACTCATGCGTGCATACTCTACTCTTTCTTAAATGTTGGAAAAAGTACTTTTTTTCTGAGTACAACTTCCAGAATAATCCAGGCAGCATGGTACAGTGGCCATGCTTGCTGAGGAATTTTGGCAGTTGTACTCTGTCATCTCAGGAAATGCTTTGTTGAAATCACACATGGGGCATCAGAGCTCTCTGACAAAAAGAGATAAATATCTCACAAAACTACAAATCCCAGAATTCCATACTCTTGAGCCAGGGCAGTTAAAATGATGTCAAGCTACTTTATTTTTCCAGTGCAGACAAGGCCTGATTCTTCCAGAAGATTAAGCTCTCTTGCTTTCCATCTTAAGCCTGCATTTCTAGATACAGTCACCCCTCCAAGTCCTCAGACTTGAAATCAGTGAACTTGACTATCCTGGAGGGGCGACCCACCATTGAGGTGAATGGGATGCACTCCTGCAGTGTGCATTCTATGCTCACGTGCAGGAGCACTCCCCATTCATTTCAATGGGGCTTGATTATCAAAAGTCTCCTAACTCGCAGAGGGGGGTCCAGAACAGATCCTACGTGAGTTAGAAGGGGCAACTATATACCCTCCCCAAGCATCACTTCCCATTGAACTCAATGGAGTAGACATGGATAAGATATAAGCTGTTTCAAACTCATCCCTCTAACCCAGGGGTTGGCAACCTCCGGCTCACGGGCCGGATGCAGCGTGCGGAGGTTTTTCGGCAGGCCCCTGCCTGCCCCTGCCGCCACCGCTGCCGATTGCGGCTTTTCCCGGCTCACGGGCGCCGGCATTTTGGAGGGCCCCAGCGACAGCAAAAGGGCTGGCACAGAGGAGGAGGCCTCCAGCGCTGGCGGCCCCCGCCGGCTTTTTTGCTGGCCTCTGACAGGTCCTGGGGCCCCGTTAGGGGCCAGCAAAGAGGGGGAGGCCTCCAGCGCTAGCGGCCCCTGCCGGTGTTTTTGCCGGTCTCTGATGGGGCCTGGGGCCTGTCAGGGGCTGGCAAAGAGGAGGAGGTCTGGCCTCCAGAAGTGGAAGCTCCGCCCCCAGCATGCAGCTCCGCCCTCGGAGGGTGGAAGCTCCACCCCCCCGCTTCTTCCCCCCCCCCCAGTTGTCTGAGGGACAGCAACCCGCCCCTAGCTCAAAAAGGTTGCCTACCCCTGCTCTAGCCAATGGATAACCATTCCCCATTCATGTGGATGATGAGAGATGTAGTCCAACACATTGGGAGAGCACTTGGTTATTAAAGGATATTCTACATGATGTGACAGAGGCAAAGCTTTCTTATGCCTTGGTTAAGAGCAGTATTTGATTTATTTATTTTAATTGAGAAGGGATGCAGGCCTGTATGGAATCTTATTCAGAGATCTGGAAGTTTTCCAAAGGAATCTCAGATAGGGTGGTCTTCACACAGTGTATATTTTCACTGCAGACTGCATTGCCACAGGATGTTGTTATTATGGCTGCCAACATGGCTTTGAAGGGGAATTGGATAAATTCATGGTAGGAAAGAGTCACCATGAGGGACTCAAACAGCAAGAACAGAGAAGCTAACTAAACATTGGGAAGAACTTCCTGAATGAGAGGGGGGCAGTTTGATAGTAGAATGAGACTGCCTTGGATTTTCTCTGGGGATGGAGAGTGGTAGGGCCTCCTTCTTTGGTGGTTGATTGGCCATCTGTCAGGGTTGCTTTGATTGTGTATTCCTGCATGGCAGGGGGTTGGATGGGATGCCCTTGGGATCTCTTCCAACTCTATGATTCTGTGGGAAAGCTCTCCTCGTGCATGTGGGCCAATGCGACTCCAAATTGGCACTAAGGCCCAGCCTGCCCTTTAAAGGGGTTTTACTAAGCCATAACTCAAATTAAAATGTGACTGAATTATGAGATTATTTGCCATGTTCTGAACTCTCCCTGTCCCCCTGTTTGCTGCTCCTAACCACAGCTTAGGAATTTTTTGATTTATTAAAAAAATATATAGTTCTGCGGATCAGGGCTACTAGATAGAGTCTCCTCCTCCTGTTGAAAACATCCACTGAGTGTCCTTGAGGAAGCATTGCAGCAGATCTTTCAGAGGCTTTGATCTAGATGTTTTCCAAAAAGCCTCTCACTTACCTGGGCATCCTCCTCCCCCCTCTTTCCTTCTGTATTCCTCTAAAACCTTACCAGGCAAATCCATATCATTAATATTTCAGCCTTGGGCCCTGGCTGGCATTGGCTAGGCTGCAACGTAGCTCATCGATAAGAGCTGGCAAGGAGGGGGAATAGCCCACCAGAACCCTGCTTGCCTCTGGCAGAGGAAGGAGAGCTGGAGAGACGTCAGTGACAGAAAGTGAGCATAGAAGGACTCTGCAGAGACCTGAGCCAGCCAGCTAGAGAGCATCTCTCTCTTTCTGAGAAGCCAGCTTGCTTGCCACACAGAATACTCCCCTGCAGGTACCACAAGAGCAAAGCCAGCATGGATGTCTTTAAGAAAGGCTTTTCCATCGCCAAAGAAGGTGTGGTGGCTGCTGCAGAAAAGACCAAGCAGGGAGTGACCGAAGCTGCGGAGAAGACCAAGGAAGGGGTGATGTATGTAGGTAGGTAAGAGAGCTCTCTTCCAAGGGGACATTGGCAACTGCAGTACACTGCTTTTAGCAAACCAATCCATGTTTGCTCTGTGACCTTGGGAGAAGGAGGTTCCTTTTCCATGTCAGAGGCAGACACTTTGGAAAGGGACAAGTAAGGCTCTGGTCTGCCGTGTATGACAACCAGTTAAACTTTTTTTAAAAAGAAAGAAAGAAAAGGAAGTGGTAATTCAGAAACAAAGTGCAAGATCTGATGTTGATTGTTTCTGTTCTTCCTTTCCCCTATTTTCCCCTCTCCTGTATCCATGCTTCATGATCCATGTATCAAAAGCCTAAAATACATTGCATTTATAGTTCCCGTGTCATATGCACTTCCCTGGGAATACGTCCCATTGAAGTTGGCAGAGCTTTTCTGAATAGGCATCTATTACATCTCCTGCCCCGATCTCAAAGTCTGGGATGAGCTTTGCCCAATATTTCAGCTAGAGGGGGAGGAATAGAAAAAAACATGCAGAAATTTGGGTGTTTCAAGGCTCATGACTGATAAAGTAATAATAATAATCTTCCCTTTCCCATCATATCGGCCCTCCCAAAGATCTTCAGTAAGAAAAAAAAATCCAAAAATTGGGGTGTCAAATGTTCCTCTGAGTGTTGTTGTTGTTGTTGTTGTTTTTAAAAAAGCTTTTAAGTCTTTTCCCTTCTGTTGCTCATTACTCCTCTGCAAAAGCAGCAAAGGAGAGAACACTCCCTGACATGCATAACATCTTCATTGGATGACAACCAAGTATTGGATTCTATTTTAAGAAATGCTTAACGGAGTTCAGTTGTTGCTCCTTCCAAGAACACAGTTGAATCGGTTTTTATTTGCCATGCTCGAAAAATAGGGTAAATGCCCTTGAAGCTGAATATCAGACAGAGAAGCTTTTATAAACATTACCACTATCTGAGACTAAAAGAATTGTATTTTATTTTATATTTTTAGTTGGTTACTAACTCTGTAGTTCCAACAGGGTTTATTTCATATAATAGATGTTGGGGATGAAGCTGCTGGAAGGAGGGCTTGCAGTGGAGAAACAGTGAGTGATGAAAGGATTAAGCATCCCGGACAATATTTCTCTATTCTGTAAACATAGTGTTGGTACTCTCTGGTTGTCATATCATAATCCATTCTTAAATGTGAGTTGAAGAAAAGAGGAAAATGGTGCAGTGGTGTCATCATCCATTGTAAATCAAAAGTATAACCATGGTGTGGTTGGAACAGGGACGTAGCCAAGAGGGGGTTCTTGGGGTCCGGACCCCCCCTTCCATTAGAAAAATGAATGGTGTGTGCTGCTGCGCCACTGCACCCAAGCCCTATTATAATGGTGGCACTTAGTCTGGACCCCCCCCTTCCTAAAATTCTAGCTACATCCCTGGTTGGAACTTGAAACCAATGCCTTAGTACATCCCTGCTTAGTAGTGTGGTATCAGATTGAAGTGTTTATCACATTGGCAGAAACTGCTTGCTTTTTTTACATCTGAAATTTTGCATCTCTGCCTACTTGCATCATTACAGATGGACTAAATCAATCAAGAGCCCTGAGTCTGCAAGATCTGAGCAGAGCTGTCATTCATAATAACTAGCTTGCAATCCCTAAGAATGTGGCCTTTTGCATTTAACCTGTACAGCAAAGTTGATATGCTGATTTGGGTGGTGTATTGTCAAGGGGGGGGGGGGGTTGTTTGTGTGTTTAATTTTGAAATAAACAATTGGAACTTTTCAGAAGAAAAATATGAGAAAGAGGTAGAAAAGTTTGAAGGGCTAGAAGAGATGCTGAAACTATGCTCGGAAGTTTCAATAAAATCACTGCTGCTGTTATCACATGGGAGGTTTACAGACATTTTCCATTCACTCCTTTTATATCCCCCTTCTTCTCCTGAAGGTGTTTTTCTGATTATAGACACTAGAGGATGAATTTGTGTTCTTCCTGCTCAGCAATGGTGATTATGTCCCTCTAAATAAGATATAGCATTGAACCAGTAGCAGAGCATCTCTCCCCATGATTTGGCTGAAATGAATACAGGTAGAAAGATTTGGTTTCTGTGAGCATTTGTGCTGCAGGGCTCACCGTAGATTGTCTGTATCACTTTTCTGCTTAGCTGTGTGTTCACCTTTGGGTCACCATAAGTTGGAAATGATTTGAAGGCACTCAAGCGACAACAAATGTGTCTGGAAATGTTAACCCATATTCCTGTTCCTTAGTATATTTGTATGGCTGAAGGGTTCCTGCATCATTAATAAGTGCATAAAAGAAAGTGATGGTGGTGGTTTTTCAAAGCAGGAGCTCACTTCAGTTTTGCATAACAAGCTCCACTTACCAAAATCATTATATACCAAAAGCAAAGGCATCTTGACTGCCCCTTCTGCATTCCTCCATCCAACCTGCATGACTAAGACTCATTGCTTCCCACACCCCTGGCCCTTATATACTGCCCCTCCCAATCAGCCACTTGAAGCAATGGCTTCAGCGTGTCTCACAGGAGGCTCAGCCCTTCCCATCAGTATCATTTTGCAATAATAACAATGTTATGCATTCAGATCATGGGCACCTTTTAGGGAAAGCCAGTGTAGCCTTGAGCTGTGTGCCAACATACATCACTAGCCACAAGGGTGATTGCTCTTAGCTCTTTAAATCTCCCACTCATGAAGGAGCCATGGTGCCCATAGGGTTTCTTGACTAGTATCCTGCTGCTCAGTGAGTATACTGTGTAGTTCGTAAGAAAAGGTAGACATGACAGGGCCATGGGGAACAGAGTGCATCTTCTAGTTTGGTGGTGTTTAATTGACCATATATGGTGACATGGATATGGTATGCTAACTCTACTATCCAGTTTACTGACTCTACATATATTGAGTGACCACTGTTTGCAATAAAATCAGTCCACATATTAGCTATGTGAGTTGAAACCACAGATCCCTTTGGATACCCACCAACATTTCACAGGTGGAAAATTGGGGTGTGTGGGAGTGTAGTTAAGATGGCAAACTGAGAAAGAACACACAAGGTAGGAGTAGCTGCAGTGGTTTGCTCTTGCCTGAGCCAACTGGGAAGGACACGCTTCTGTGCTCTCCTCCTGCCGAGTTAATGGAACTCAAACCACATTTGCACTCAGAACTCAGTTTGCACCAATTTGAAGTGAGCTGATGACAAAGGGGGAAACTAGGAGGAATGAGAAACTGGAACATTTTAAAAGCATCTGAAAAAAATGGGATATCAGAGGCTTAACTGAGAATGTCCTTGTCACACTGGGACATTTGCAGGTATGCCTTTGTGTAAGAAAAAGTGTGATTATCTTGTGTAGATAATATTACTACATTTTTTCAAGTTAGGGGATAGAGACACTTCAGAAACAATATTGCTCCTTTCCAATAAAATAATGACTAAAAAAGATTTGAAGGTCAGCGAGGGCAAAAAACCCACACTCCCTGTCTCACACATATACACACAGAGAGAGAATGCAACCCCTGTTTAGACACTGTTATTCTGAGAGAAAAACAAATGGCAGCCATGGGATGAGTTGCAGCTGCCCTGAAGAAGCTCTTAAACCCCATTACATCAGGAGTTTTTCCTTTCCTCATAGCAAACTGGTCCTTTACCTTGTGTTATTTTCAGACTTGGCACTCATTTATGCAACTAAGTAGCAGCCCAATGTATCACTGCACTGATGGGATTTCTTGAATATCTCCCCAATGTTTTTCCCTTTGACTGTGAACAAGTTCAAGCTGCAGTACATTGATGAGTCACTGCAGAACTAGAGAGCGGCTGCTAGTTTCTGTGAGGGCTACTGCAGGACAGTAGCAATCCTACATATCCAATTCAAGGGTGGTGAGGCTTCAGATGCCATCATATCAACATCGCTTTACCAGAATCTTTTTAAAAACTACCTAACAGTGCCAGGTGCAAAAAGCACACATTTAAAATGAAAGAACAGGGTGCCTCTGAGCACATTCTGAATCCATTTTCAGTACCTGAGCTGACCTTTTACATTCTCGTAACCTTCCTTTGTTGTAATAGTCACATTTAGCCGGCAAAGTCCTTTTATTGTAGGAGTCAAAACCCTTTGCCAGTCCATGGCAAATTATTTGGAGTACCTTTTGCTCAGTCATGATCTAACTGGCACATTCTGATCCTAGAACACATGTTAAGCATGACAAGGTTTTTTCCCCCTCCCTTACATGGTTAGCATCAATTTGACTGCACTGCAGCTCACGTTTTGGTGTATGCTGCTGTTTCAGAGGCTGTGGCCCTTTTGTTGAGTCACTCAGGTAGACCTTTCCCACCAAATGATGTGTGATAACAAGTGGATAACTAGGGCTGCATCTACACTGCAGAATTAATGCTGTATGACACTGCTTTTACTGCCATGGTTCAACGTTGTGGAATTCCAGGATTTGTAGTTTTATGAGATATTTAGCTGCCTCTGTCAGAGAGCGCTGGTGCCACAACAAGCTACAAACCCCAGGATTCCATAGGATGGTGCCCCAATACTTGAAGTGGTGTCAAACTGCATTAATCTTGCAGTGTGGCAGCAGCCTAGAAAGCAAGCAAGGACTTACAGCAATTTTCAGCAGGAAGAGTCCAGGAGCCCTTTGACACTACACAATTTTAGCATTATGATTCTACTTTAACTGCCATTGTTGCATCCTATGCAGTCCTGGGCTTTTGTAGTTTGGTGTAGAGAAGCTTTCTGCCTGAGAATTCTAAGTCCATCTGGATAAACTACAAATCCCAGGATTGTATAGGATGTTGCCACAGCAACTAAAGTGGAAGCAGTGCTACAATTATGTGGTGTGAAAGGTAGTCAATATCTCCAATCAAAGCACAATGATGTTACTGCCATCATGAGACTTAATTAACTATCAGTGACAAATTAAGGAAGCAGTACTCCTAGTGGGTGCACAAAGGAACAAGACATGAAACCAATACAGTATGTGGTTTTACAGCAATTAAGAAGAACAGATCAAAAAAGCATAATGTGCACCATTGTCATATGATCTGCTGCATAGCACTCAAGAGCTGTCTTGCAAGCTCAAATCTTGGCACAGATTAGCTTTGGTGCAAACCAAGAGGACGTAACCCACAAAGAGCATGAAATGGAACAGTGCCCTGTATACAGTTTGCATGTGGTGATTTATATGTTTATAAGACACAGGTTTAGAAACAATGGCTGCAGTTTTAAGGGAAATGCAGTACATTTCACCAGAGAAGGGAAGACTGTGACCAGATGACCTGTGTGCCAGCTACTCAGTTGGCTACCCTAGAACTTGCTATTGATCATCAGTTTTAAGGTCCCTGCTCTCCCATCTTATGAGTTTTTCTCTTTCAATTGGGCTTTGATTGGCTAGCCCTTTGGGAATGACCACCACAACACAGAAATATTACATTTTTGGTCTACAGTTCTAAGACTCCCCCAACTTTGAAGATGCAGTTTGAAGAAATAATGTTTCTGTCTGGTGGTGCCTACAAACAGAAGTCTGTTTCCCAATAACCTTTCAAACAAATGGAAATCAGGGGGTTAACCAGCAATTAACCCATGCAAACTGCACAATTGCAATTAAAAATTTTCACACTCATTGTGCTTAAAGAGCCATTGTCCCAGAAATAACCAGGCAATAAATAGCAACAAATCATTCATGGGATTTCCCAGTGAATGATTTGTTGTTGTTTATTGCCAGTTTATTCCCGGGTTGTGGTTGCACAAGTGGTTAAGATGCTGACTCTGTTGATTGCAAGATAGGCAGGTTGGCAGTTCAGGCCCAGGTGCCACATGATTGGGTGAGCTCCCATCACTAGTCCCAGCTTCTGCCAACCTAGCAGTTCGAAAGCATGCAAATACAAGTAGGTAAATAGGCACCACTCCGATGGGAAGGTAAACAGTGTTCTGTGCAATCATGCTGGCCACATGAACACAGAGTAGTCTCTGACAATGTTGGCTCTTTGGCTTAGTAATGGAGATGACCACTGCCCTCTGAGGTCGGACATGAATTGAAACCTTGTAAATGGGGAATACCTTTACCTAATTACAGTTTAATGTTGATGTTATGTGAAAATCTTAATCACGGTTGTGTGATTTGCACTGGTTAATAGTTGGTTAAACTCCCGATTTTCCCCGTGTGATAAAGTTCAATGTTCTTCCTGCCAGAGGTTTAATCCTCTCTCTTCTGCCTCTCCTCTTCCCTATTTTGTCTACCTTGCTAGAGATCGGAACTGATTGCTTGCAGATGATTCCTACCCTCCTTCCCTCACTCTGACCATTTTTGCTTTTTTTTCCTGTGCTTTTTGCCCTCCATACTCCCTGTTTCCCAGAAGAGGAAGTCAAGAACTGAACACAGCCCATGGACTGCAGTTCACCCATAGTTTAGTTGTTAATTGCTATCAAGTCAGCTTTGTCCTATGGCAACTCTATGAAAGAGAGATCTCCAAGACATCCTATCGTCAATAGCCCTGTTCAGGTCCTGAATATTCAGGGCTATGGCTTCCTTGATTGAGTCTATCCACCAGTAATATGGTCTTCCTTTTATCCTTCTGCCTCTTACTTTACCAAGCATTACAGTAATGAATCATGGCAAGTCATGACATGCCCAAAGTATGACAGTCTCATTTTTTTCACCTTGGTTTCTAGGGTAGTACAGGCTTGATTTGCATTTATTTGTCCTTTTGGCCACATGGTACAGTACTTGCAGAACACTCCTCCAGCACCACGTTTCAAATGACCTGATTCTTTTCTTGTAAGGTTTCTTCCCTGTCTGGCTTTCACAGCCATACATACTGTAGAAATTGGAATTGCAATGGCATGGATAATCCTGACTTTGGCATTCAATTATATATCTTTACACTTTAGAATCTTATCTATTTCCTTCATAGTTGCAATCAGTACTTTAAGATCTTACCCCCAAAAGCCTACAGGTTCAAAAACGGCACAGGACGTGTGGCCTTTGGCTGTGGCTGCATTTCACCACCCAGCATCCTTTGTCTGTGGCTGTGCTGGCTAGGGCTGGGGCTGATGGGAACAGAAGTACGAACACACCTGAAGGACCACATAATCCCTAGCATTGGTTTGAAGAGGTAAAGTGACCTCTTCAAACCAATGTGAAGTATCACTGAAGTGGTGTTTATTTGACCAGGTGGTGACAGCAAGCAGTAGCAATGAGCACCAGGTAGCTTGGGGCTGCCATTTAAATGTTCCATTGTCAGGTCCAGACTACCTGTTTGGCAGAATGAAGGATGTCCTTCAGCAGCAGAATATAAGGGGTGGTGGAAAGGTAATGCCCAGGCAGTTTCCCAAGCCATGGCTGACTCCGGGGAAGGAACCCCAAATATTGGGGGGGGGGAGCTGACTCTGTGAGAAAAGGTGTCAGCCACTCCTTTCGATTTGTGTCCACAAAGCACATTGCCCTCAAAGTGAGACTGTGGGTCACAGGTGGGTGCCAATATGTTGGAGTAGGACTCTGATAGGAACAACAGCAACTCAGTCTGGTGCCTCTCCAAAGTGATACTGCTTTGGGGGCATGCTGGTGACATTAACCTGACACATTATTCACAGACCCACATGTCTAATGCAGTAGCCCTTAGGGTGGGGGTCAGGTTGCAGCACAGGACTAAAGCCTGCTTGCTGCTTGAAGACTCTTCGGCAGATGCATAAGTAGCTACACTGATTCATGTGTGGTATTTTCCATTCCCACCCAGAATTTGATTTCCCAGTGGAAAAGGTATTCTACAAGCAAAGAAGAAAAGAGACGAGTGTGCTTTTCAATTGACAATAGAGATGGGGATGGGTTGAACTTGTGACCTTATACAGCCCTACTGGCTACAGGCAGGAAGGTTGATTTGCCATGATCCACTCTGTTAGCAACAGCTGTCCTTTGCTGGCAGCGCTCTGTGTTGCCAGATCCAATTTCATGCCAGGCACAAGAGAAGCATAAAGTCTGACTCACTGGGTGTGGTCTCTAAAGAACATAGAAGAGAGCAGACACACTTGGAATCGCATTACCAGAACCGCCTTCTCCTAGTTTTGCTTCTGCTGTCCTTTGGATGTGCAGAGCCTTTTAATGCAGACATTAATTGCAGAGGCCTATTCTTTACTATCAGTCAGCATGGTGTTGCGGTTTGAACATTGGACTACACCTCTGGAGACTAGGATTTGGATTCCTTCTCTGCCATAGAAATCCATTGGGTGATCATGAGCAATCCACACACTCTCAACCTCAGAGGAAGACAAAAGCAAACTCTCTCTGAACAAAACTTGCCAAGAAACCCCATGATATGGTTGCTCTAAATGGAAAATGACTTGAAAGCACACAATAGGAATTCTTTACTCGCTTTCAGTTAAATTTAATGGGATGATGTCTGTAAAGCTGCTGTACAAAAGCAGAAACTATTTATAAAAAGGACCCTCGTTGCATAAACAGGTATAAGGAACTGAAGAACAGGTTTCTGTTTACACAGTAAGGCTTTCTGTTATTTTGGAGAATAACAGGAATGTGATTTAAGGCAAGGTGAATAATAGGGTATGACAGTTAATTACAGGCATTATATATCAGACTTCTGACTTAACTTGTATACTTAAGCAATGACTTTCTGCATGGTTTGAACATGTGTGGTTGGTTACAGGCATAGTAAAATGATCATTGTGGGCCTGAACAGACAGGCCAAAATAAAGCTGCTTCGGCCACTTTGGAGGTATGCTGTTTAAATAACGCATGGGTCCTAAGAGGTCAGAAGCCACGCCAAAGCCATGCTCCAGTCCTAAGGACTGCAGCATAGCTTTGGCACAGCTTCAGGCCTCTTAAGATGCGTATGTCATTTAAACAGCATACTGTACCTCCAAAGTGACCCAAAGCAGCTTTATTTTGGCTCTTCTGTTTGTCTCCATACTTTTAAGCACTGTGAAATCCGGAGTCCTCCAGATGGTTTGGGGTGCATCTGCACTGTAGAAATAATGCAGTTTGACATCACTTGCAGTGCTGTAGCACCAGCCTATGGAATCCTGCAATTTATAGTTTTACAAAGTCTTTAGCCTTCTCTGCCAAAGAATGCTGGTATCTCACAAAAATTACAAATCCCAATATTCTGTAGGATAGAGCCATGGCAATTAAAGTGATTATCAAGCTGCATTATTTCTACAGTGTTGATGCACTCTCAGATTGCAGGATCGTCAGTCTCAGGCCAACGGAGGAGGTCTGCACTGCACAAAACTCTGCTTATCTGTCCATGGTGTTAGTCAAGGATTTAATGTCCCGTGGTGGCAGCAGACTGGCTGTATGTGGTGTGCATGTCTCAGTTAGCCTGTGTTGACCTTTAAAACCTTCAAACAGAATCAACTGAATCAAGTGATGTATTCTGCTTCACAATTCTCTTTTCAAGCAATCCAGCAAGACAAGCATAGACTTGATTGGGCTCTTTGTTATGCCTGCAGTTATTTTCTTTTACTTCCAGGTCTATAATAAGCAGTGGGTGTGGAGTGTGTGATTCATTCTTCCTCTACAAACATATGACAGGTTTTTTTTGGCAGTAGGGAGTTAAGGGTGAAATTCTGCTGAAAAATGGCTGGACATGAGATTTGGGATAGGTGCCTGAGAAGCAAAGAGTAAAGTCCTTTTATACATACCTACATTCAGTTGTTACCGTATATACTCAACTATAAGTCAACCTCATGTATAAGTCGAGGGTAGATTTGGGGGCCAAAATGATGGATTTTGATATGACCCATGGATAAGTCGTGGGTAAAACTTAGGGGCATGTAACAAAGGATGTATAGAACGAAGCAAAGGAAAACTATGCCAAAGAACTATTCCAACAGGTATAACTGTTTGTGCTTATACGAAAGGTTGGATGCTTGAGAGAGCAGAGCAAGGTCAATTCTTGCCTTTCACATGGCTCCTTCTTGCCTTGCCTGGTTCCTTTACTAAAAAATAAGAGTTACAGTACAGTACTTACATTGACGCATGGATAAGTCGACTCAGATTTTTTGGGGTCAATTTTTTAACCTAAATTTCTAGACTTATACATGAATACAGTGGTACCTCGGGATACGAATGCGCCGCCTTACGAAATTTCCGGGTTACGAAAAAAATCCATTCAAAAAAACTGTTCCGGCTTACGAACGTTTTTTCGGGTTACGAAAAATTTTTTGGTGCTTTTCGGCGCTATTTCACACGAAATTGCGGCTTTTCCCCATTAGCGCCTATGGCTTTTTCGGCTTACGAAGGATTTCGGGTTACGAAAGCGGCGGCGGAACGAATTAATTTCGTAACCCGAGGTACCACTGTATATACAGTATTTTTTAAACAAAAATTTAAAACAATCAGTATACCTTTTGCTTAAGTTATCTGTGGCTGATGACACTGGCACTCCTGGGTGGAATACCTATGAGCAATTTACCAAGTAGCTGATATATATGAAAATAAACCACCTGAGAGGCCCCGCTTTTAATCACACATTTAAATGAGTGCTAATCAAAACGTATAACATGATTTTATTAATAAACACAACTGACCAAATCCATGGTGGAAAACCTCACCATTTGGCATATTGCTCATCTCAAATAGCACATGGTGTAGAAGGTGTAAGCAGTATTGTTAACACAGAGAACTGGGATGAAACAAATTTATCTTCTCTCCAGAGGAAAACAAATATAAGAATTTAATAGTAGGAAAACCTTGCATGAGAAGCTATATGCCACTAAATGTCTAGTGATGATGAGTTTCCAGTGAAAGATTTATATACTATTAAATTATAGTATTCATTTTATTTTGGACTTTAGTTGTTGCATCCCAGTTCTGTGTTAGGTTGGTTACTTTGTCTTAGTTGCTGTAGTGTGGCATGGCATTTTTCTTTTCTTGTATTTGAAAGGGCTGCTCTGTCACTTTTACACGGTTTTAATCTGTGTATAAATTTCAGCACTCTACCCATTTCAGAAGTGCACACACTCAAGACTTTATCACACCACTTTTGGTGTCCGACTTACCTCTTCTGAATTGGGCTCAAATTCAGAAGTTACACTAATTGTATCACACAGACATTACCCTCAAAATGGCTTTCTGTTTCCTCCAGTGTTGAATCTGGGCCCCATAAGTCACTTCAGTGGCCATTTTTTCCAAATTGAAAGCTTCAGAATTGGAAAAATGGCTGCTGAATTCAACACTAGAGGCAATGGGAAGCTGTTTTGAGGAAAACGTCAGTGCAATAACTTCCGAATTTGAACTCAATTCAGAAGAGGTAAGTTGGGCTCTGGAGGTGGTGTGATAAAGTCCTTAGACACACATGCACACCCTATTTGTATGGCAGAACAACTTTTACATGTCCGATACAATTATTTTTTTAAAACAACAACAATATTTACATACCATCCTTTATTAACATCATTCTATGGCAATATTCAAGGATTATGTTGCAATATAAATACAAAAATCCACAGCAAAAGAACAAGCCTCACCGTCTAAGTATGCAACTCAGCACATACACCATCAAACAGGTAGCTTTTAACATAACTGCTGAGATCATGTTCTTTTTTTTTCTTCTATTGTCTTAGAGAAGGGAAACAATGGCATGTTACAGACCGCCTAAAAGCAGCGGTCTGCTGCTGCCGCCAGTTGCTGGGTCCGGGAACTGCAGCAGCCAAACCACGCAGTTCCTGGGCACAGCGGAAAAGAAGCGCCAAAATGGCACTTCTTTCTGCGCCCCAGAAGTGACGCCGCAAGGCGCTAGTCGCACACTTGCGGTGTCACTTCTGCCGCACAACATCCGGCGCTACGCGTCCATGACGTCAAAATGGCGACCCCCGTGTGGACGAGCGTCACCATTTTGTACGGACTCAGTCTGTACTAGGGTTCAGGGACATCAGGAAGTGACGCCCCTTCGTAACCCTAATACGCCCTTTCCTAACCCTAGTACGCAGTATAGACGTGTCTGTAACGCGCCAATATAATCTAAAAAGCTATTCTGATATATATATGTTTTTGCATCTGTGTTTGATTTCATTTTTGAATGGACTCTCAAGCATGCCACTTGACTGAAGTGCCATCTTGTCATGGGTTGAGGAAATATTTTCTTTGGTGACTCATCTCTGCTACACGGTCATGGTTCAGAGAATGTAAATTGATGGGAGGATTTTTTTAAAAAGCAACAGTCAAAGATCTATGAAAACAAGACTGATAGACTTCTTTTCCCTTTTTACAGGGGCCAAAACCAAAGAGGGTGTAGTGCAGAGTGTCACTTCAGGTAAGAGAAGAATGTCTGACCACCCAACCCCCCCCCCCCCATCAGCCTTGGAGAATGGCAATGGCAAGGCCCTCAGAGCAACCCTTAGCAAAAAATACCTGGGATAGGTTAGCCTTGAGGAGAGTCACTCTCTCAGCCATATAATAATATAATATCTCAGCAATATAATATGTGTGCAAGAGTTTTAGTTTGCACCAACTTGGGAACAGAGTCTATTGTGGTTTTATTTCTTGGGAAAGAGGGAAAAAATGACCCCTAACTCACAGCCCCAATGATAGTTTCTTTGCTCCTCCAATCCCTGTGTGGCCCAAACCATACTGTAACAGTTGCCATTTTTTTCCCATTTTCCATCCTGCTCACTTGGGCCTTGTTCCCACTACGTTTAAATTGGGATCAGGATCCGGGTTACATGGGCATGGTTCCCACTGAATCCGATTTTAGAAATCGATTCAGAAAGGGGGGCCCATGCTTTTTTACCATTTTTGCCCATTTAACCCACGTCAAAAAGATGCTGGGAAAACAGAGTGTTTTGGGGACTGAATCGATTTATTTAGAAATAAATCGATTCAGCCCAAGTGGGAACCAGGTGGATTTGAATCAGATTCAAATCTACCCTGGTTCCTACTGGCAGCCCAGCCCGGGGGGGGGGGGGCAGCTGGAATGATGTGGCCTCTCCTGGCACCAAAATCCTCAGCCCACCTTCCTTATCGGCCTCTTTGGACACTGACCGGCTTCCCTGCAGTTTTTTAAAAAATTCCTGCAGCCAGGGAAGCTGGAAGGAGGTTGCAGAGAAGCCAGAAGCCTTGCATCCTCCTTCACGGCTTTCTCCTGGCTTCTCTGTGACCTCCTTCCGGCTTCCCCGGCAGCGGGAGATTTAAAAAAAGGTGCAGGGAACCCGGTCAGATGCCAAAGAAGCCAGTAAAGAGGCTGGATTGGGGATTTTAGAGCCAGTGGAGGCCAGAGATGGGCTGGGCAATCGAGCTGCCCCCTCCACTTGCTGATTCCTGAACCAATTCCTGAAACCAGCGCAAACATAGTGGGAACTAGGTTTTTTTCAGAACTGGTTTCAGGAATCGGTTCAGGAAATGGATTTTCCAGTAAGTGGGAATGGGCCCTCAGTCACTTTTGGAGTGGATTATTTTGCTGTTTTGGAATGTCCTCCACACAAAACAGCATCTGCTGCTCTAAAACCTGGTAACCCTACTCCCAGCTTTCTAGATCTCTTGCCCCGGATGGAAGAACACACATCCACCCATTGACACACTAAATATTCCTAGGTAAAAACACTTTAATGCTGTTTTCTGCTCCGTAGCATCTACCACCTAATCTGGCCACCTCACTCTGCCTAATGGCCCTGCCTTGGAGACTGGAGTTCAAATTCTGTTTCAGCCATGAAAACGCACTGGGTGACCTTGGGCAAGTCAGACTCTCTCAGCCTCAGAGGAACCTTCTGAACAAATCATGCTCCCCCCTCATGATAGAATCACTTTAACATCACCATTAGTAAGAAATTATCCTTACCTCAGTGAACACAATGAACATGCAAACATTTCTGGCCAGTTCAGATGTATGGTGTTGGTGGTGAGGGAGTGGGTCACATAATTAAATGTTGCATCCATTTTTCAAAAGGTCTGTGCGCATGAACATCTGGTGTGACAGGAGGAAAAGTTATTTCTTGGCTTTATCCACACTATAATTTTGTATATACAGTACTCTATATAAGAAAAACTTTCATCGTATGAGTCTTCACCTTCAGTTTATTTACTTAACTTTCTTTACAGTTGCTGAAAAGACCAAAGAACAGGCCAACCTTGTGGGTGAAAGTGTAGTGGCCAGTGTGAACACGGTGGCAAAACAGACTGTAGAAGGAGCAGAGACCATAGTAACCACAACTGGGGTTGTAAAACCGGTAAGTATGACCCTTCAATTATGGCGAATGTTTAGGCCAGTAAGGTACTTTAATAGAGCAAGCATGGTGTGGTGTGTTGAGGTTTTGATTATGACTTTGGAGATCAGGGTTTGATTCCCTGCTTGGCCATGGAAACCCATTGGTGACCTTGGTTGAGTCACGCACACTCAGCACTAGAAAACCCCATGATAGATTTGCCAGAGTCACCATAATTCAGGAATGGCTTGAAAGCACACTTCAACAAGCACATTATCTCCAAAACTATGTTAAAGTAGGTTGAACAATGTGGCCCTCCATTCTCACCCCATACACCTTAGTGCCTATGTGAGGGGGAGGTATTTGCAGGGGGAAATTAGCAGACAGACTAGATGCTTAACACAGATATCATTCAGTTTCTCCCACTAGGATGTTCTGCGCACATATCCATCAGGTCAACTTGGGTACTTCTCATATGCGTTTACTGATCTCACTAGTGAGCTCCTAATAACCTTGCAGAGACTCCAACTCTCAGGAGTCCTCACACACACACACACACACACACACACCAGCTTGAAAGTTCCACTGTCATAGCTCAGCTGTAGGGGACAAGTCACAACTCAGATTGACATTTGGCTATTTACAACTGTTTTGACGCTGCTCAATCTTTTCACCAATAAATTCCTTGTTGGTACGCCTGCAAGGGAAGTCAGCTCAAATCAATAACAAGTTCAGAAAAATGTTCACAGAGTAGGTTAAAGTCCTCTATTTTCACCCCACACATCTCAAGGGAAATTGTGTTTCTGGTTCTGTCACACTTTATTTACCAAATGTATTGAATATCTTCCCCATACATGAAACATTTATGTTCTTATAGAAACATTACACCTGTTCTTCACCTCCTGAATCCCCTTAATATGGAAAGAAGATTATCTGCACATGGTTATGTAATAGTTGCTATTTGTATTAGATTTTCATTAAGAACATAGCACACATGCAGTTGCACTTGTTCTGCTGTTCCAGATTTTCTTCTCTTGCCAAGGTGTGTTTGTAGTTGAGTCACTAAAGAAGCCCATATATAACATAATTCTATCCTAGAGTTGCCTTTCACATATATGTAACCAGAAATGTTTTCATCTGACCTGTTAAGAATGTCAGTCCTTTATGAAAGAGCAAATCTGCCAGTTTCACTTTCTCTCATATTCAGATTTTCTGGGTTTTGATTATTTTTAGTTGAAAATGAACTGAAACTAAAGTCTCACTCATCCAGAACAAGCAGCAAACTAGACATATGTGGTTGATGTCGGGTATAGAACACCTGCATTCCTTCCCTACATTTCTCCAGAAATGTTGAACTACAAACAGCATATGATGTGATAGAGAAATGTAAGAATATAAGGAAATTCTGAGCACCAGCACCTTATTTTACTAGATATCACCTCAAAGACACAAGGTGCTGCCATGCTGAAGAATTAATGACACAGCTTTAAGTATCATGGCTCCATCCTATGGAATCCTGGGATTTGTAGTTTGTTGTGGCACCAAAGCGCTCTGACAGAGAAAGCTAAGTATCTAACAAAAATACAAATCCTAGAATTCCATTGCATTGAGCCATGGCAGTTAAACCAGTGTCAAACTGCATTAATTCTGTAGGGTAGATGCAGCCTCAGAGAGAAGACTCAGAGGTGCTGCCCTGGGGTAGTATTTTTCCCCCTAGTAACATATTATTATTATTATTATTATTATTATTATTATTATTATTATTATTA
>NC_056524.1:160489611-160497006 GCF_019175285.1 Sceloporus undulatus
CAGGTCTACTCAGCTCAGGATTTATGTCCTGCATGTCAAATCATAAAAGCTTGAAAATCTGCTTTGGTATTATTTATTAGAGATCAGCACCATCGGGACATAGTATTTTCATATCGATGACATTTTCCTAGTGATGTGAATCAAATCATGTGAGATTTTCTGAAGCCTTACTGATTTTTATGAGGTTAAAAAAAAATCTTTTAATATCTATGATTGTGTGGTAAACGGGAAACATCAGTAAGGTATTTTACCTGTAACAGAAAGATCAGTAAGAATCATCACTATTATACAGACTGCCATAGAATAAGTCGGCTATCCATCGTATGCTGCATCGAGGACCATCTAAATTAAAAAAAAACAAACAACACAATATAATAAATCAAAGACAATTTCTCTTTCCTGTTTTGTGCAACCATTGTTATTGGGTGTTTGTGTGGAAGTGCTGCAGAATGGAATGTGAGTTTTCAATTACTTGTGGCATTTAAAAACCCTGAGTTGTTATGCATTTTGTTAATTTTGTGATCATCAATTGATAGGAACTGATTTTCCAGTTCTACATTACTCAATCCCTTCATGAAAATCCCGTTTTCAAAAGCAGCACAGTTGACTAGAAAATTCCTTATTCCTGCTCAATTTTGTTCCCTAATTAAATATAATGACTCTAGAAAAATGTTAGGCCAACTTTTTAGGTGCATTTGGTGATCACTTGTTTTTTCTTTGTTTTCACGAGACAATTGTGTTTTTTTTTGTCTCAGTATTTAAAAAAGAAGGGAAGGAAAAATGGAGCACCTTTAAGATTACTGATTTTAGCAGAGCTTTCCTGGATTACAATCCATTTCCTCGGTGCCTGATAGATACGTGTTCAAATTGAGCTTAAATTTGCTATTATATGTTTTTAGAATGGGTCAGAATGATGCAGGATACGCCATAACCTCCAAATGGTTGGTTTAACATAAACATTTGGTCATCTAAAGCTAATACACGCCACTAGGCTGTAATTGCCTCTGAAGTGTGGATGCATACATTTGTTTTCATAAAGTTAGTTGCTTGTTTGAAGGCACGATCTTTTCCTGAAGGATTTTTTTGTTATAAACAACTTGTAAGGAAAACCAGCCCATGAGGTATTGTTACGTGTATAGAAGCCATTACTCCTGTTCAATCTTTGCTATAGATTGAATTTCCTGTTCCTCCAATTCCACTTGGAAATCTTCCATCTCCTGCAGCATCCAGGACTGCACTGTTTCTGTCTCTCTTTGGTCATTAAAATAGATGGCTAATGTTTTAGTGTGTGTAATCAACAATTTTGTTTTTTTTTAAAAAACTATTTTAGTTCTTTAATTTGCTTGTACTTCACCTACTTTCTTTGAGAACATTGTCTTCAGAGGTGCATTAAGCAATCGTAAATAATGTATATTTTTTTTCACAATTTTATATCTACTTCTTTTTATCTTTTCTAATTGTCACATTTGTATCATTTTTCTTGTGTAGAGTTTTTCTTGTTTGGCCTATGTAAGCATGAGAAGGGCTCTGCTGACAGAGAATGATCATTATGTTTTAGAAAAGGCAAGTTGTGTGTACTTTAATGTTGTGATCAATTACTAGTCCTGTAGATCACAGTGAACATATAGAAGGGGAGTTGGGAGGAGTCTTTACTACTATCAACCAGTAAATAACAGACTAAATTATTTAATTAATGTTACGTTCCCTATGTCCTTGCTCTCAACCTGCCCAGTCCTTCTGATAGTTGGGGGACATCTCATTACAGATCGATACAGCTAGTTAATAACAGTACAGGATATAGGCTCCTATGGAAATGGAAATGAAATTCCTACTGTATTGCAAAAGCCCTGCTCATACTTGTAGCTTGCCTTTGATGCTGCAAGCACTATACTGTAGATAGAGGGGGCAATGTGGGTGCAATCTCGATTGCGAAATCTGTCCGACAACTTCAATGTCCTCCGTATTGTGCTTTTGAGAGTCCTATAGAATAAGAAGGAATTTGACATACATCATACACTTTTTTCACATATATATTATTTGAATTACATCAGGTTCTTTAAGCATAAAAGGAAAGGTTATTCTGAAGTAAAATCTCCCTCCTCTACATAAAATTGATTAGATAAAACATCTATAAAACTGACAGTCACACTTGGAATGAATTGTTGCGTGTGAAATGCTTGTTTTCAGTTTCTACAATTACATCTTTTGGCAGATAGTCCACTTCTCCTGGTTTTTATTTACTGTCCCAGCGTCAGTTCAACATCTCATGCTCACCGAGCATACCAATCCTCACTGGGGCTATACTCATTACCTTATCCCCTCCTGCAAAATATCTTAAGATTTTTTAGCCTTTTTGTACCTCTGCTAACTTTGATATTAAATCAGGAGTATTGTGCTGGATGGCTTTTGCCTTCACCAGTATTTTTACTTGGAGAACATTTGTCTATTAGTAGGCATTATTACTCCAATCTCAGTTTGTTGTAGCAAAGTTTGTTAAGGCTGAATGTACCATTTGTCTCTGTTTATAAACACAACTCCTTCTCTTCTCTTCTCATCTCCACCATCTCTTCCATAGTCCACCCCCCTGTGTACTATGGGGAAACACTACTTAACCTAGTTACGATTTCTTGAAGAACTTCACAAGGCATTAGGTGAAGTCTCAAGCACTTTGAAGACTAAATAATATGAACTAAGGCCCCATCAGACAGGCCAAAATAAGCTGCTTCGCATCACTTTGGAGTATGCTGTTTAAATGATGCATGGTCCTAAGAGTCTGGAGCCATGCCAAAGCCATGCTCCAGTCCTAAGGACTGAAAGGTGGCTTTGCTGTGGTTTCTGGCCTCTTAGGACCACATATTTAAACAGCATACAGTCCATCCTCGCCTTACGCGGGGATCCGTTCTGGATCCCTCCGCGTAAGGCGAATCTGCCTCTTGCTCAAGCCCATTGGAAACAATGGGGCTTGTGCGCGGTGGCGCGGGTGTGCGCAGGGCGCAACGGACGGCGCGCGCGCCCATTCAATTGAATGAGCGGGCCGCCCTTCCACCCACGTCGCCCCGCGGCTTGAGGCATATGCCTAGCCGGTATGCGCGGGCGCACTGTACTTCAAGTGCCTGAAGCAGCTTTATTTTGGCCTGTCTGTATGGGGCCTATATTAGAAACTTTTTTGAAAAGCTATAAAAACTCTCTCAAATTTTGTCTTTTTGGGGGGTTATGGTTGTAAATTTCTTCCCTACTAAGATATGAATAACAAATACTGGAGTTCATTGTGAGAGCTGCCTGATGTTAAGAAACTTCTCTTCTCTTGGCACTGTTAGTATCCTTATTTCTGTTATGATTGCAATGCTTTCATGGATTTGTATTTAACTATATGGCAATTCAGACTTTTTTATTTTAAACAAATAGCTGTTTCATTAGACATGCACTAAGAACTTGGAATGGAAGAAGAATGCTTTAAAGTATACTTTAAATGTGCGTTCTTTTTTTCATTTGGATTCCAAACTAAATCAAAATCAGCTCCCCCATTGTATTTCCCATTCCAAATCAGTGTTTTCAATAATTCAGCTCAATACAATGCAGTTCAAAATTGTTGACCTTATCTAGGTAATTTGACAGTGCAGCTATAGACTGATAGCTAGCTTATTATCTCTATTTTTTTTTTACTAGCATGCTATCCATCAGTATAGTAACAGGCTTGACATGCAGATTTAATTATCAAAATCTAATAAGCACTCGCCCTGGTCTCAGAAGACAGTATGAATACCTTGCACTGGAAGTCTGAACCTTCGTACTTCATGCAGCCAGAAGCAAGAGTAATCTCTCCATTTTCCTCTTCTTCAATAATGGCAAAGCAATGTCCGTTTGTTCTGGAACAGATAAATTTATTTCAACATTCCCAAGCATTGTTCTCAATGCATTCAACCAAACTATCTGCATTTAACAGAATATATCATTTTATATTTCTTCCTCTAATAGAACTGCACATACCACTGCACTTTAAAGGAATGGGAGATGACTCCAGAGCAGACAAAACATGATTATAATTGCCTGACAGAATGGAAAATCATGTTAGTTACTCCAAAGAGACTAAGAACTATTCCCATGGTTTCCATGTAAATATTTAGGCTAATTATGAAGTTTCAGTTAAGATTAATTCTTTTGTGGTGGGTGCCTTGTCATGTGATAGTGAGGTTGGTTGAACTGTTTTTAACAATTAGGTTGAACTGCTTTTAATAGAAACCAAATGAAATGCTCGTTTTTCAAATTCTTCTAAACAAGGGATTAAGGAATGCAGTGTAGATTAATTAGATTGATCAACTATACAACAATGAATACTGTAGAACCTAGGGGAGGAAAAATCGGCAGAGAAATCTCAGAGCTTCAGTAAGGTTGAAGGGAAATCCTACCTCACAGGCAATGCAGAGCTGTGCCTAGGCAGTGGGGTAAAAGGGATTTTAAGCTCCTTGCCAGAGTTCTCAAGTAGAATACCCACAACATCAAGTGAAAAGGTTATGAAAGTGCTCGTACCATTTGCAAGTATTTACTTTTGTGAAACTGGATTCTGAGCTCTGGCAGCTATTAAGGCAGTGGTTCTCAACCTGTGGGTCGCAACCCCTTGGGGGGGGGGGTCAAATGACCCTTTCACATATTTCTGATGGTCTTAGGAACCGAGACACCTCAATTTTATAGTTGGGGGTTACCACAACATGAGGAACTGTATTAAAGGGTCGTGGCATTAGGAAGGTTGAGAACTATTATATTAAAGGTAAAGATTGTGCAAGACTTGATGTCACCAAAGAACTGGGAGTTACTCTTGTTAATATTACTCCTCATTTTAGTAAACTCCAAGTTCAGAAACTATATAACTATTGTGTTGATTTGGGTACTGAATTACTGAAATAAAAATGTTCTAATTTGAACAATTTTATTTCCTTATAAAATGTTAAAATCTGAGTATACATAAATGCTTGAATGGAAATGTACTTACAAAAAAACACAAAACATTTTCATTCACCATACTACGTTGAGTGCCCCCCCCCACACAAAAAACCCCAGGCACATGTAGATGTGAAACAGGCACGGGGGGGGGGGGGGGTTAGACAATCACTGCGTAGAGACCTATACATATGAAGATGAACACTAGAGGGCAATAAAAGAGCAAGTATTCTTTTTGCCCATTTAACGTATCTGACCTTAAACAGTCTAAGAACTGAAAAAAGAGAGAAGAAAAGAACTAAGAAAAGAAGAAGGGGCAAGAAATCATTTTGAAACTCTTTTATAATCATTATCTAATGGGTCTTCCCCCACCCCAAATACTTACTTGCATGTGTTATTAACTGCATTTTCTGGACAGTGCCCTGAGCAATAGCATTGTAAAAAAGGCAATGTGTCCTCAGGTGCCAGGGTTACTCCATCTTCTTGCTTCTTTTGTTCAGGATCTGTCTTCATCCCTGTTCCAAGCAGCATGCTGTCTAAATTCTGCCCTGTAGGATGAGAACAAGAACATAAATATTTTGTTTTGCAGAGAAGATGTAAGAATTTAGTGGTTCCCAACCTTCCTAATGCCGCAACCCTTTAATACAGTTCCTCATGTTGTGGTGAGCCAAACCCATGAAATTATTTTTGTTGCTACTTCAGAACTGTAATTAAATAGGTGTTTTCCAATGGTCTTAGGCGACCCCCATGAAAGGGTCATTCGACCCCAAAGGGGTCCCGACCCACAGGTTGGGAACCACTGATTTAGGCAGTAGCTGCCTCCCTACAGTCTTTTGACCATTGGTGCTCTTCCCAGCAAAGTGTTCGTCTTCATTTCGATACTCCTAAGAAATTTGCATACTATTTCCCTGCAAGGCACCCACTTCCTGTTTTAATATAATTGTATTCCGAGGGTCAGTCTTCACTACGTGTTATGGGCATTGCTGTGGATTTTTGTATATATGCACCAACACTTGGCTTCCTTTTCCTGGGCAAATTCACATCTTTTTGCTCTCCTTCAGCCAAAAATACACAGCCATTCAGATCAATGTGAAATGCACAGACACATATGCGATGATGTGCATTTCTCCAGATATTCTAGTAAAAAAAATTGTGAAGCCTTTTACTATGGAGCTTAAGGAGTTTCTTACCCCACTTCAAAAAGCCCAAACTCCTTGAATCACATATGGCTGGACTTCATTTTATTTAACTGGAATCAGGAGTATTTAAATTGTGCAGACTAGCCCCAAGTGTATTTACAGAGCAGTTTGAACATAAGCTTGATGATAAATATCAGGATAGACAATCTCTCTCTGTAGAATCTGTTCAGTTTATTCAAGAACATGAACTCTGCAAACAGCAGGGCAATAGAAGTTTGAGTGGGATTGGTGGAAGAAAAAGAATCAGATGGGCTGGTGTCTTTTTAGTTAAGGCTAGTTGTCAGGTGGAGCAATTTGGAGGCTATCTTGTGTGACTTTGCATGGACTGAGCTATGTGCTCTGCTATAATGTAACCAATCCCTCAATCTCTGGAGCTCAGCTAACTGGACAGAGACAACAGGGATGTTGTATGCATGTCTCATAGGAGACTTTGAGGGGGACAAGTCTTCTGAAGTGTGCTGTCTTCCAGGAGCAAAGATATATGATATAACAGAGAGGCTTACAAGAGCCATCAAACACCTTCCTTTCAATTCACATGGGAACAATATCGCAAGATACAGCTTTGAATGTATTGCCAGACACTATGAGGAAGCTGAAAGACCTTGAGGCACAGACCTAGGAACCTGAAAGATCTTGGGGCACAGATTGTTATTTTATCACTTCTTCCTGTTGAATGACATGGCTCAGGAGAGACAGAAGAATATTGGGTGTGAACAACTGGTTCCACAGATAGTGCCATAACAAAAGATTTGACTTCTTGGATTATACCCTATTATTTTCATGAAGAAGGATTTCTGACAAGAGGAGGGTTGCACCTCACAGTAACTGCTAATAGAGTTTTGCAAACCTGATCAGAAACGTAGAGAATTCTGTGGGTTGGAATTTATTTCCTCTGAAGACAGGCTAACCAATAAGTTTTGTTTATAAGCAAAAGCAGAACAACAAAGAAGATATGTTTCAATAAAGAATACAATGCACGTGTGCCAAGCATGGGCTTGCCATCAGCGGTTTGAGTTTCCACACATGGAAAGCCCCAGCTTTCTAAATGGGTGCATGAACATGCGGCAGTGCAAGCAAGAGCGCGCCCACATTGAAATCAACAGGACTTAATATCCCACATTTTTTATTATTCACGAGGGGATCTGGAATGGATCCCCCACATATTGGAAGGACACACTGTATTCTGAGGTGGAGCCAACTGTACTTTTTTAGGTTGACATAACCACACATGGTTGAATAAAATAAAACTCAGACAATAAAC
>NC_056524.1:160497106-160499366 GCF_019175285.1 Sceloporus undulatus
TTCTTAAGCTATCTGATGCAGGGGAGCTGCAGGTTTTTTTTTTTTAATGTGTCAGGGACTAGCAGTATGTTTGTGTCTGTTGACTATAACTGTTTCTTTCCTTCCAGGAAACTCACTGTGGACCAGCAACCAATAGCCAATGGTCCAATACTGGTCCATGGATCATTGTTTTGAGTAGCTCTGTTTTAGGGTACTCAGACTCTGAGGGTAATAATGAGGTCCATCATCTGGCTAGTGCTCCATGAAGACCACACTGGCCTTAGAATATTCCTGCATTTTTAATATGCTTTATGGCAGATAATAGTTCCATGGCCAATTTCTAGATATTGATTAGAATGCCGGTTGATGGTGGGAAAGGGATCTCTTAAAGTACAGAGTAGGAAAGTTAATGGTTCAGAGCAATAATTTGATAGTTTATGTCAAATATTTACCAGCTACCTGTGCAACACAAAGAAGCAGAGGGGGGTTAGATAATTAGCCTGTTTGATTTCCTAGCAATGGACGGATAAAAGAAACACTTTTAAAATAATCTCTGGCACAATGTTCACCACCACTTGATGTGTTCAAAATAAATTAAACCATAGCTTATGTACCCATGAACGTTTCAGCTGGATAAGTACTAATACTTAAAAGGCATTACTGAAAAAGCAATGACTTAAGGAAATGTTAAATAAAATTTGTACACCAAAATATAAATTAAAAAAAAATACTGTAATATATTGCCTGACCATTTTACCATTTGCAACCTATAGAACATTTTCTTAAAAACCAGAACCGTGCTTTTGATGGTTGTTTCAATCCCACTAGTA
The DNA here is from genome assembly GCF_019175285.1 of Sceloporus undulatus. Taxonomy (NCBI): domain Eukaryota; kingdom Metazoa; phylum Chordata; class Lepidosauria; order Squamata; family Phrynosomatidae; genus Sceloporus; species Sceloporus undulatus. The sequence goes on from NC_056524.1 coordinate 160,497,916, forward strand.
CTGCATTACATTTCTTACTGAATGCTTGCAAATGGGAAATTTAAATATCTCTGTAGTATCCTTGCACATACTTTGACAGACTAGCCAACTTTTTTGCATGTCACATTCATTCAGTAAGTGTGTATCTCATCAAATGTCAACAAAAGTACTTCTTAGGTTCTTTTCAGATCTAGTATGGTATGTTTACACATTTACACAAGACCAGGTATTTAGCAAATAAACGTATATTAAACACTATATAAATAACTTCCCTTTTTAAAGCTAGCTAGGGTACAGTTTACAGTACAAGATTGCAGGCACTTCAATTATCAAAGAAGTTCAGCTGTTCCATGTTGTGTGCTCAGTCTTCAGATATTCATAATGAGTATGAAGTGAGTTATGGTCTCTTCTTCACATCAAACTTGAAGGTGACTTACTGCATAGGCTTACAATAGCAGTTTTGGGATTTGGTCATGAAACATATACATTTCTTCCATGCAGCACAAAAGGAACATAGAACTTAACTTTCTTTGAAATCCAAACAGTCTTTAGGGCCAAGGCATTACAGAAGAAAATGATAGCTTTGCACAAAATTAAATGGCTTTAGTACTCCAAATGGCAGGAGAATAATCTTGGTGAATGTGTGCATGGACTCACGCAAATACACACATACACACAAAACCATAATGAGAAATTTTCAATTATGCAATACCCCAAACTTATAATCATAGGCTGGTCTATCAAGACTTGGTAAAATATCATCAGGTAGAAGGCAGAAAGCTTATTTTTTTTCCCCATTGCTGTTGAATTTGTTTAACTCAAGGCTTTCACAGAAAGCATTATAATCTGAATATGCAATTCAGCACTCAAAAAGTGTTTTACAAGAGTTTGAAAGTATGATTAAAATCTCAATGCAGCTCAAAACGAGAAGTAAATGAGGCTATCAACATGTGTACCATATAGTGTACACAGATACCATATCCTACAAAGTACTGAAAGATTTAAGATTAGCAGCCTGTAAAAGTGGGCGACAAAGTGGGCTAAAACTCAGGTGCTACCCCACCCCTCATTCCATTCCGCCAGACCTACACATCTGCTTGAGTGAACAGCTCTAGAAGTCCAAACTTCACTCTTCAGTGACACTTCTTTGTCAAATTTTAACATCTTGTGATTCTACCATCTTGCCAAGGGTCTTCTTAATCCTCAATGCAGTAAGTCTGGAGGCAGGATTGTGGGCCCAGCATTCACACATTAATTTCAATATTGCTCTTAAACACTGAAAATATAATAGCAAAGGAATTATTGTGTAAAAAAAATGCAACTGAAAGAATGCACAGCTTGTAGAGTTAATTACTGATGAAATATGGTGTACCGGGCTGATTATGCTTAACATGACTTCAATCTTTTATTCGTTTATTAAGATATTATTATTATTATTATTATTATTATTATTATTATTATTATTATTATTA
>NC_056524.1:160499376-160542636 GCF_019175285.1 Sceloporus undulatus
ATATAGTGCTATGGATTTACACAGCGCTATACATACAAACAATAAAATACATAAAAGTAAACTTGCCCATGGTGTACATTCCCAATCTATATCCAAAGGCCTAAAGGCAGTGTAAAATACTAATTAATTTTTTTTTACAAAATATTAACAGTAAAAAAATAATTCGCAGTCTAAGACCATATTAAATTCTGCTAAACTTAATTTATAAGTGTGGATGAACTGTTTTGTATTCTTGGCTGCAAAACCAAGTAACTGATAGAATTTTGAACTGGATAAGGACTGTGCTATTGGATGTACAAATAATTCTCCTTTGAATTAACTTTAATGAGCAGTCAGAATGACTAGCAATCTCACTACAGTACTGTTCCAATGAGGCCTAAGTTAGAGAGCCTTGTGGAAGGGCTGGAAGCTCTAATGGTTTAAAAATCAAAAAATAAATCCCTATTAGCAACCACTGAAAAATGTTTAAGTACATGCTTTTCCCAGACAAGGCTAAAATTTCTTCCCATAACTGGAAACAATAAAAATCTTCTATCAGACTTTATTTCTTCGAACAGGCTTACCTCATCACTGTTCCATCTATTAGATACTACTGGGCGCAGGTGCTTAACACATACCACCTCTCTCATATCCTCATATGAAGGATCGTTTGGCACCATATCATAGTAGGGTAGCTGATACTCTTCAACGATACCTGGAAGTGATAGAAGTTTAAATCTGCTATGATACTGGAAGAACACAGATTAATATTAAATCTGCACTGCTAGCCTTAAAGTGGCCTTCATTTTCCTATACAGATTATTCTATTGTGTATGTACCCCCTGCCCTGGAGTAGCTGGAGTTAAAATGTGGAAGGTGTCAACACAGCAATTTGTGAAATGAGAGAGGAAGAAGACAAAAGCAAGAATTCTACTTCTAGAGTTGAGTCTCCCTTATCTGGAATTAGAAAATCTAAATTTGTCCACATGGATGGTTGAGATTGTGACACCTTTACTTTCTGATGGTTCAATGTACACAAATATATATGTTTATTAATATAGTTTATAAAATTACTTTTAGACAATGCATAGAAAATGTATATGAAAAACAAATGAACTTTATGTTAAGATTGGGGTCCCCCCAGGCTATCTCATTATGTATATGCAAATACTCCAAAATCCAGAAAACTCTGAAATGCAAAATGCTTCTGGTCCCAAGTATTTTGGATAAGGGAGGCTCAGTCTGGATCAAGGATACACCTCTTCCACTACTATACCTGTGTAGGTAGCAATTTTATCAGCAAACTAAGGAAACAGATATAGCACTGAAGAAAAACATGCAGTTTGAATATGTATCTGACTGAATGTCTGAAAAGATAAGTCTTTCTTCCTGTATTGCAGATAATTTGCTTTAGACAAACAATGCATACACAACACATCACGCCTTCTAGACACATTATTTGTCTTACCTCCTGTGACACAACGCCGAGCCATTTCCCAAATTATCAAGCCAAAACTATAGATGTCAGCCATGATGTACGGCTGGAAGTGATTTTTATTCAGAGTCTCATCTAGGACCTCTGGTGCCATGTAACGCTTTGTTCCCACTCTCGTATTCAAAGGGACATCAACTTCATTTGTATCACTATGGCAACATAAAAGTTATGTTGTTGAAACAACATAAAAACAGAATGTAGACAGTCATAATTATTATGGTAATATTAAACTTTTCCTTCAATTAGTGGAGTACAGGAAGCCTCCACTTATGGACTGGAGGTCTGTCAGAAAGTAGAATTGGTTCAAAGGCATTTTTCCTGTTGAAAACCCATCAACACCACACTATGTATCACTTTTGAGTGTGTGCAAAAGCTACAGAGAGAGAGAGAGAGAGAGAGAGAGAGAGAGAGAGAGAGAGGTCTTGAATCTTCCAGCCCCCGGACTTTCTCCTTTCTCTCCTGTTTACAGTCTCCACAGCAGTGGCACTAAAGACTGTGCATGTACACACACCCAGGACACGCTCCTGTCCTCCTCTCATGCACTTTGTTTAGTGGAGTACTCCAACATTGCACCAAACCCAGGGCCTTTGTCCCCTGCCAAGTTGACCTGCTACAGCACCTTACTAGAGAACTGGGCAGGTGGGAAGTATTGCAGGTGACACATTATTCTTCAGAGTATTTATTTTTATTATACATGCTATTCAGTGGTCTCTCTGGGGGCTGGTTGGGGAAAGCCTGGGATGGGGACTTTCCTGCCCTAGGCTGCACGTTTGCAGTAGATGTAAAAACCCTGAAGCCAAACAGATGTACAATAAATTACCATTGAAAACAGAAGCATATACAGGGTTTAATTTAGTTCAGTTTTAAAAATACTAAATGTTGAAGAGTTTGAAAATCTGTGAGCCTAAAAGTTATATTTTTTGCAAGTAAGTATTTTATCAGGTTCCCTGATTCCCTCATTCCTCCCATGGCCCCATCTTAGTGATGGTTGAGGATCAACAGAGGGATATCAGGGTTTTTAGTTTTAACTGCTGTTTTTATGCTTGATATTGTGTTTTTAATATGTTATACTGTTTAATACTGTCTTAAGGGGGGGAGGGATAAAGTGTTTTTAATTGTCATATTTTATATTTTACTGTTGTTAACCGCCCGGATTGGTTTGCCAGAGGGCGGTATAGAAATAAATATTATTATTATTATTAAAATATTATTAAATTGTCAAAGAAGAACGAAATGCTGAACTGCAATCTCTTCCATGAAAATAGATGGATTTTTTTAAAAAAAATGTATGACATTCTTACATCTCTAGTTCAAGAATATTTGGCAGATATATTTTTGTCTCATTTAGTCTTTCCAAAGTACTTTCTGCAAAGAAAATATTTAGTCTTTCAGGGACATAAACTTTAAATAAACATTCTGTTTTTCTGTTGTTGTTATGAACTAACCAAATGAGAAATTAATATTTTTCAGATCTAAGCACAAATACCTTTTCCTATGAATATATGGGCACTGGATTTTGTATAGACAGATGAAGTATCTACCTGTTAAATTTGACAGCTAGGCCCAAGTCAGCAATACAGCAAGTCCCATTCCTCTTTATCAAGATATTTTTACTCTTCAGGTCTCTGTGGGCAATAGCAGGCTTTCCTTGTGTGCCATATATCTCTGTGTGCAAATGGCAGAGACCACATGCTGCAGAATAAGCCAGTTTGAGTAGAGCTCTGTTGTCCAAAGTGGTACACTTCAGGTAGTCGTACAATGACCCATTTTCATGATAATCTGTAATCAAGTATAGATGGGTCCAGGATCCTGTACCTTTAATATCTGCTGCTATAAAACCTGTGTGAATTCAAGGAATTAATTAATGTTTACAATTTCTCCAGATATTTCAACAAAAACTGCACTAGGAATGAAAACTAAGAAAAACAAAAACAATGTGGAAAGGAGGTCTTCCCTACGAAGCAAGAATGGGACTCATGTAGCCCTCCAAATGTTTTTGGACTGGAATTTCTTGCAGCCCTAGCCAGTGTAGCTAACAGTGAAGAATTCTGGGAGCTGCGGTCCAGCAACAACTGAAGTGCTACTTCTTCACTGTTAGACAAAGAGCACATTTAATCTGCCAGGTATTTAACACAATTTGGCTCTGAATAGTGGTTTTATTATCTACTGAACAACCATCTATGTAATTAGAAATCTATTCCAAACAGTGGACTTATGGGAAGGCCATAAGAAGGCACAAGTGTGATAGGACGTTCTCATGTACATATTGGTATATGTGGTGTTGCCTGTGGTGCTGGATGTAATATAAAACTATAATGATTAGAACTGACTCATGGTTCTGTCTTCTATGTATATGTCCAACTCCCTTTTAAAGCCAGCCAAACAGCCATTACTGCATCTGCTGGCAGCATCTGGCACACTTTTATTATGTGCTTTGTGAAATACTTCCTTTTATCTGTCCTAAAATCTCCCCACCAGAGTCAGGAGATAACCTTACACACATTTATATATCTTTATCTTGATTTCCTATCTCACACTGTTTCTACACTAAAGGATGTCAAACACTGTAATCTATAAGAGTTGTTCCAGCTTCTCCATCTTTTCCATGTTTTTCCAACTCTACAGTATCATTTGAGAATGGTTTATTAAAGCTGGAAGTGGTCACAGCTCAAATTTGCATTAAGGTAGTATAATATGGGCAATTATGTTCTCTTTCTTTTCTAATTATGTCTAACATGATTTTCTCCTTTTCACATCAGCTGCACACTGAGTCAGTATTTTTTTAAATCCAGTTATCCCTAAAACGCCAAGATCTCCTTGGCAAAGATACAGAAAGCTCAGACGCTACAGGGAGGTTGGGATTTAATATTTCAATATATATCACTTCTAATTTGTAACAGTGAAAAGCATTTGCCTTTCTTCTGTCTGGAGAGATTCTAATTTGTTATTGTCAAAAAATTTGCTCATCTCACTATACACCTCTAGTACCAGCTTATTTATAAATAATGTTTTATATTTAAAAACTGCAATCACAATATCATTTTCCCTTTCTAATTTTGACAGAATTTTTGCTCTTCATCAGAATTATACTTAGTCAGTAAGAACATTTAAGACACTGTCTTCAGATATCACTTCCCCATTCAAGGATTATATTTTTTACATACCAAGTATATTCTCATGGCGCATGAGAACTGTCTGGTAAATCTCAGTTTCTCGAAACCAGCTGGCTTCTTCAGTGGTGAAAAATACTTTCACTGCCACTTTTTCACCCCGCCATTTACCCATCCACACTTCACCATATCGACCTTTTCCAACTTGCCGTACCATCTGAATCTGTTTGGCAATAGTCCGTTGAACCTGAAGATGAAATCTGAAGTCATTAAAGCAATCCTAAGAATACTAATAGTTTAAAATTGCTTATTATATAGTAACCTTTCTAAAATTGTTCTCTAGATAATAGAACTGAATCAATTACGCAACTGTTCTTATTCCATATAAATTATTTAAAAATTGTAACTTTAAGTCACACTTTAAATCAATGGGGCTAACAGATTACATGTAAACCATATAGATATAAATTATTTTGACTATTGTCAATGGAACTAAAATGGATTAATCCAAATACTTTAAACATATATGGGTTATGAACAACCCCAACAAGAAAACAAACTGCACTGAAATCAGCAAGACACTGCATTAAAAAGCTTTATTCTAACTGATTTTCATTTTGACTCCTAGCTTTTCTGACCCTTTTTGGACATAGCATGCCCAAGAGTCAATTACCTATATATATATAGCCCATTCATAACCTAGGAAACCTACTTAAGAATAAAAGAGCAGGAATAAGCAGTGCCAGAAAAGAACAGTGTTTTCCTCTTTTCTTTCCATCTGCCAAGTGTTCCAACCAATACAGGTTTCTCATGTCCTGTTTGCTCTACCCTGTTTACCTAAGGAAGCAGTTGCTTAGACTCTGTACTTCTCAAAAGCCGCTGAAAGCCCCCTCTCATTGGATTCCCATAACTTGGAATAGGAAACATAGCTCTGCCTCTGACTAAGAAAACTATTTTCCCCACCTCTCTTTCCCCTAGCAACATTGGAAAGATATTCCCTCTTGGGAATATCTGGCAGATATGGCACTGTCCTTCATATTAATATGAATCTGCTAGCAGATAAGCACCTGTTCAGTTTCTACAAAGGTAGTAAAACTTCATACAGTTCTTCTTTCTCCTTCTCAGCTTCCCTCCCTCTGAATACTTTCCCCTGGTTTCTCCATGTACCCCAAGAGTGAGCAACCTGTGGCTCTTCAGATCTTCTTACACTGCTGTTTCCTTAGCTCTAAGCTAACAGTGAGGATACCTGGAGCTTCAGTCTCACAACATCTGTATAACTGCGAGTTGACCATTCCTGGCACACTCAAAATAATTACTTAATCAGCTGTTTTGCTCTGACTGATAATCTGCTGCCCAGAAATCTATCCTACTAGACTCTCTTAGAATGTGGAGACACTGAGAAGAATAGATGAAGTTTTGCTCCATGTGGACTGAGGGAGCAGGTTCGGGAGGGACAAAATAATCCATCCCCAATGTGTCAATTCTGCTTATTTAGTGTCAGAGCATTCCTTGTTGTCTGTGGTAACCAGGTGAGTTGTTAATTAGTATGCTGCATAAAATAAGTAACTTTTAAATTATGTAGTTCACTAACTGCCTTACCAAAAGAGGAAGTCCTGAACCACTGCCAGAGCTCTGTGACTGGTCAATAAGATCTTTCAATGATTCCCCAACTGGAATAAAAGCTTCATCCTGCTCCAAATCACGATTGTAACACTGTTTTTTTGGTACCCATTTACAATAGTGCCTGGAGTGGGGAGGATAAAATTGTTCAAAATTTACATGGCTTGAGAAAGCATACTATTTATCCAATTACTCATGCATAGTACCATCTTAATGGTAAAAGTATTTAACATTGGAAATTTTTATAAAAATTATAAAATTTTAATCAGCACATCAACTGCCAAACTTTATTTCATTTTGCATACATGTATTACTCTTTCGACAAATAGCTGAATTCAGGAATTCCATGTTACTTGAGGTCTCACACTTTAGTTGCGGAGATCTATTTGTGATGTGCAGAATAGGAAGAGTAGTAGAAGACTCCCCCTGATCTTAGTCAGCCACTCAGGTCAAGCTGAATGACTGAAATCTAAATAAAGGCTGTAATACTCTAATTCTAAATGTATGACAAAGGAATATGATCATGATCTCATTCTACCATCATTGCAGTGCTGGTAATAAATTTCATGACAGTGGGTCTGCATAACTACTGTTATAATTTATCTGAAGCTCTTATGCACGGATGCAACAAATGACCGAACAAGATTTTAGCTGTTTAAAAAAGTCAAAGCTAAACATAAGATTCTTTATAGCTGACAGAAAGAACACACACAAATCCTTAAAATACCACAAAAATAGTGACCAATTATGTAATGCACTAGGTGTTAACAGTTGCTCAGTTATATGCTAAAAGCCCCAAATCATATCTTTGTATATCTTATCTTTACCAAAGTACCATATTAAATATTAATCTACAAGCCTGTTTATACAAATAATTCTATACATGCCTACTCAAAAGTAAGTGCTATTGTTTTCAACAGGACTTACTACTAAGTTTTAAGTGTGTGTAGGATTACAGCCTGAGGCTGTAATAGATCTCTGGTGCATGTACTCTATACAAGACAAGACACCATATTGAATTTAATTACCCTCTGTTTTAGATAGAACATCAGCTATGATGAATTCTGCTTATAAATCTATCCACCTCTGATCAGGACAACACTGTATATACTTAAATATACAGATGTGAATAAATATCCACAGGTTGCATCCCAGTAACCATCCTATTGGTTACTCCCAATTAGAGTAGCCCACCCCTGTATTAATTGCTTAATGATAAGTCGACATATAGATACATTCCAACAGGTCTACTCTAGCTCAGGTATTTATGTCCTGCATGCAAATCCATAAAAGCTTGAAAATCTGCTTTGGTATTATATTATATAGAGAATCAGCACCATACGGGACATAGTACTTTCATATCGATGACAATTTTCCTAGTGATGTGAATCAAATCATGTGAGATTCTGGGAAGCCTTAACATGAATTTTATGAGGTTAAAAAAAAATCTGTAATATCTATGATTGTGTGGTAAAAACGGGGAAACATCAGTAAGGTATTTTACCTGTAACAGAAAGACAGTAAGACAATCATAACTATTATACAGACTGCCATAGAAATAAGCACGGCTATCCATCGTATGCTGCCATCGAAGAGACCATCTAAATTAAAAAAAACAAAACACACACAATAATAATCAAATCAAAGACAAATTTCTCTTTCCTGTTTTGTGCAACCATGTATATTGGGTGTCTGTGTGGAAGTGCTGCAGAATGGAATGTGAGATTTTCAAATACTGAAGCTGGCAGTATAAACAGGCCCTGAGTTGTTATGCATTTTGTTAATTTTGTGATCATCAAGTGATAGGAACTGATTTTCCAGTTCTACATTACTCAAATCCCTTCATGAAAATCCACGTTTCAAAAGCAAGCACAGTATGACTATAAAATATCCTGTATTACCCTGCTCAATTTTGCTTCCCCTAATTAAATATAATGACTCTAGAAAAATGTTAGGCCAAACTTTTAAGGTGCAGTTGGTGAAGCACTTGTTTCTTGTTTTCAACGAGACAATCGTGTTTTTCTGTCTCAGTATTTAAAAAAGAAGGGAAGGAAAAATGGAAGCACCTCTAAGATTAACTGATATTAGCAAGAGTTTTCCTTGATTACAATCCATTTCCTCAGGTGCACTGATAGAATACAGTGTGCAAACTTGAGCTATAAATGTGCAGTTATATAGTTGTGAGAATGGGATCAGAATGATGCAGGATACAGCCATAAACCTCCAAAAGGTTGGTTTAACATAAACATTGCCTCTGAAGTGTGGATGCAATACATTCTGTTTTCAGTAAAGTTAGTGCTGTTGAAGGCAAGATCTTTTCCTGAAGGATATGTTTTTGTTATAAACACAACTGTAAGGAAAACCAGCCCACTGAGGTATGTAACGTGATAAGAAGCCATTATTCCTGTTCAAATCTTTGCTAATAGATTGAAATTCCTGTTCCCTCCAATCTCCACTTGAAATCTTCCAATCTCCAGCCAGGCAGCCAGGACTGCACTGTTTCTGACACTCTTTGGTCATTAAAATCAGACTGGCTAACTGTTTTAGGTGTGTAATCAAACAATTCTGTTTAAAAAAAAACTATTTTAGTCTCTTAAATTCTGCTTGTACTATCACCACTTCTTTGAGAACATTGTCTCAAGAGGTGCAATCAGCAAATACGTAAATAATTGTGGGAGACTGAAGTGTTCTAACACCACTTTGGGGATACTACCATCTCTAATGTCACATTTGTATCCATTCATTTTCTTGTGTAGAAGTTGTCTTGTTTGGCCTATGTAGAATGCAGAAGGCACTGCTGACAGAAAATGACTCATACTGTTTTAGAAAATGAGCAAGTGTGTGTACTTTAATGTTGTGATCAACATTACTAAGTCCTGTAGAATCACAGTGAAACATATAAGAAGGGGAGTGAGGAGGAGTCTTATGACACCTAGCAAACCAAGTAAATAACAGACTAAATTATTAATAATGATTACAGTTCCCTAATGTCCTTGGCTGCTCAAACCTGCCCAGCCACTTCTGATAGTTGGGGGCACACTCTCATACAGATCGATACAGCTAGTTAATAAACAGTACAGGATATAGGCTCCTATGGAAATGGAAATGAAATCCTACTGTACATGCAAAAGCCCTGCTCATAACTATGTAGACTCTGCCTGTTGAATGCTGGCAAGCACTATACCTGTAGGAATAGGAGGGGGCAATGTGGGCTGCAGATCTCGATTGCAGAAATCTGTCCGACAACATTCAATTGTCCTCCGTAGTTGTGCTTTTGGAGAGTCCTATAGAATAAGAAGAAATTTGACATACACTCATACACACTTTTTTCACATATATATTATTTGAATTACATTCAGGTTCTTTAAGCAATAAAAGGAAAGGTTAATTCTGAAGTAGAAATCTCCCTCCTCCTACATAAACAATTGAATTAGATAAAACATCTATAAAACTGACAAGTCACACTTGGAATGAATTGTTGCAGTGTGAAATGCTTGTTTTCAGATTTCTACCAATTACATCTTTTGGCAGGATAGCCTCACTTCTCCCTGGTTTTTATTTACTGTCCCAGCAGTCAGTTCAACATCTCATGCTCACCGAGCATACCAATCCTCACTGGGGCTACTACTCATTACCTGATCCCCTCCTGCAAAATATCTTAAGATTTTTTAGCCTTTTTTGTACCTCTGCTAACTTTGATATTAAATCAGGAGTATTGTGCATGGATGGGCCTTTTGCCTTCACCAGTATTTTTACTTGGAGAACGATTTGTCTATTAGTAGGCATTATTACTCCCAATCTCAGTTTGTTGTAGCAAAGTTGTTAAGGCTGAATGATACCATTTTGTCTCTGTTATAAACACAACTCCTTCTCTTCTCATCTCCACCATCTCTTCCATAGTCAGCCCCTCCTGTGTACTATGGGGATAACACTACTAACCTATGTACAGATTTCTTGAACGAACTTCAACAAGGCAAATTAGGTGAAGATCTCCAAGCACTTTGAAGAACTAAATAATATGAACTAAGGCCCCATACAGACAGGCCAAAATAAAGCTGCTTCGCATCACTTTGGAGGTATGCTGTTTAAATGATGCATGCGTCCTAAGAGTCTGGAGCCATGCCCAAGCCATGCTCCAGTCCTAAGGACTGAAAGGTGGCTTTGCTGTGGTTTCTGGCCTCTTAGGACCACATCATTTAAACAGCATACAGTCCATCCTCGCCTTACGCGGGGATCCTTCTGGATCCCTCCCGTAAGGCGAATCTGCCTCTTGCTCAAGCCCCATTGGAAACAATGGGGCTTGTGCGCGGTGGCGCGGGTGTGCGCAGGGCGCAACGGACGGCGCGCGCGCCCATTCAATTGAATGGACGGGCCGCCCTTCCACCCCACGTCGCCCCGCGGCTTGAGCGCATATGCCTAGGCCGGTATGCGCGGGCGCACTGTACTTCCAAAGTGCCTGAAGCAGCTTTATTTTGCCTGTCTGTATGGGGCCTATATTAGAAACTTTTTTTGAAAAGCTATAAAAACTCTCTCAAATTTGTCTTTTTGGGGGGGTATGGTTGTAAAATTCTTCCCTACTAAGATATGAATAACAAATACTGGAGTTCATTGTGAGACGCTGCCTGATGTTAAGAAATGATACGCTCTTCTCTTGGCCTGTTTAGTATCCTTTTTCTGTTATGATTGCAATGCTTTCCTGGATTTTTATTTAACTATATGGCAATCAGACTTTTTTATTTTAAACAAATAGCTGTTTCATTAGAACTGCACTAAGAACTTGGAATGGAAGAAACATGCTTTAAAGTATACTTTAATGTGCTTCTTTTTTTTCATTTGGATTCCAAACTAATCCAAATCAGCTCCCCCATGTATTTCCCATTCCAAATCAGTGCTTTCATAATTCAGCTCATACAATGCAGTTCAAAATTGTTGACCTTTCTAGGTAATTTGACAGTGCAGCTATAGACTGATAGCTAGCTTTTATCTCTATTTTTTTTTACTAGCATGCTATCCATCAGTATGTAACAGGCTTGACATGCAGATTTAATTATTCAAATCTAATAGCACTCGCCCTGGTCTCAGACGACCGTATGAATACCTTGCACTGGAAGTCTGACCTTCGTACTTCATGCAGCCAGAAGCAAGAGTAATCTCTCCATTTTCCTCTTCTTCCATAATGGCAAAGCATGTCCGTTTGTTCTGGAACAGATAAAATTTATTTCAACATTCCCACTTTTTTGCATTCAAACCCAAACTATCTGCATTTACAGAATATATCATTTTATTTTCTTCCTCTAATAGAACCGCACATACCACTGCACTTTAAGATGGAGATGCTCCGAGCAGACAAAACATGTTATAATTGCCTGACAGAATGGAAAATCATGTTAGTTACTCCAAAGAGACTAAGAACTATTCCCATGGTTTCCATGTAAATATTTAGGCTATTATGAAGTTTCAGTTAAGATTATTCTTTTGTGGTGGGTGCCTTGTCATGTGATAGTGAGGTTTGTTGAACTGTTTTTAAACAATTAGGTTGAACTGCTTTTAATGAAACCAAATGAAATGCTCGTTTTTCAAATTCTTCTAAACAGGATTAAGGAATGCAGTGTAGATTAATTAGATTGATCATATACAACAATGAATTACTGTAGAACCTAGGGGAGGAAAATCGGCAGAGAAATCTCAGAGCTTCAGGAAGGTTGAAGGGAAACTCTCCCTACAGGCAATGCAGAGCTGTGCCTAGGCAGTGGGGTTAAGGGTTTAAGCTCCTTGCCAGAGTTCTCAGTAGAATAACCCAACAACATCAAGTGAAAAGGTTATGAAAGTGCTCGTACCATTTGCAAGTTTTACTTTGTGAAACTGGATTCTGGCTCTGCAGCTATTAAGGCAGTGGTTCTAACCTGTGGTCGCAACCCCTGGGGGGGGGTCAAATGACCTTTCACCTATTTCTGATGGTCTTAGAACCGAGACACCTCAATTTTATGGTTGGGGTTACCACAACCTGAGGCATGTATTAAAGGGTCGTGGCATTAGGACGGTTGAGAACTATATTTAAAGGTAAAGATTGTGCAAGACTTGATGTCACACGAACTGGAGTTACTCTTGTTAATATTACTCCTCATTTTAGTAAACTCCAAGTCCGAAAACTATATAATATTGTGTTGATTTGGGTACTGAATTACTGAAATAAAAATGTTCTAATTTGAACAATTTATTTCCTTATAAAATGTTAAAATCTGATATACATAAATGCTTGAATGGAAAATTACTTACAAAAAAACACAAAACATTTTTATTCACATACTACGTTGAGTGCCCCCCCCCCCAAAAAACCCCAGGCACATGTAGATGTGAAACAGGCACGGGGGGGGGGGGGGTTAGACAATCACTGCTGTAGAGCTATCATATGAAGATGACACTAGAGGCATAAAAGAGCAAGTATTCTTTTTGCCATTTTAAGTATTCTGACCTTAAAAGTCTAAGAACTGAAAAAGAGAGAAGAAAAGAACTAGAAAAAAAAGGGGCAAGAATATTTTGAAACCTCTTTTATAATCATTATCTATGGGTCTCTTCCCCCACCCCAAATACTTATGCATGTGTTATTAACTGCATTTTCTGGCCAGTGCCCTGAGCAATAGCATTGTAAAAAGGAATGTGTCCTCAGGTGCCAGGGTTACTCCATCTTCTTGCTTCTTTTGTTCAGGATCTGTCTTCATCCCTGTTCCAAGCAGCATGCTGTCTAAATTCTGCCCTGTAGGATGGAACAAGAACATAATATTTTGTTTTGCAGAGAGATGTAAGATTTAGTGGTTCCCAACCTTCCTAATGCCGCAACCCTTTAATACAGTTCCTCATGTTGTGGTGAGACCAAACCCATGAAATTATTTTGTTGCTACTCAGAACTTAATTAAATAGGTGTTTTCCAATGGTCTTAGGCGACCCCCCTGAAAGGGTCATTCGACCCCAAAGGGTCCCGACCCACAGGTTGGGGGACCACTGATTTAGGCAGTAGCTGCCTCCCTACAGTCTTTTGACCATTGGTGCTCTTCCCAGCAAAGTGTTCGTCTTCATTTCGATACTCCTAAGAAATTTGCATACTATTTCCCTGCAAGGCAACCCACTTCCTGTTTTAATATAATTGTATTCCGCGGGTCAGTCTTCACTACGTGTTATTGGCATTGCTGTGGATTTTTGTATATATTGCACCAACACTTGGCTTCCTTTTCCTGGGCAAATTCACATTCTTTTTGCTCTCCTTCAGCCCAAAAAATACACAGCCATTCGATCAATGTGAAAGCACAGACACATGCGCTGATGTGCATTTTCCCAGATTTCTAGTAAAAAAAAAATTGTGAAGCCTTTTACTATGGAGCTTAAGGAGTTTCTTACCCCACTTCAAAAAGCCCAAACTCCTTGATCACATTGGCTGGACTTCATTTATTTAACTGGAATCAGGAGTATTTAAATTGTGCAGACTAGCCCCCAGTGTATTTACAGCGCAGTTTGAACATAAGCTTGATATAAATATCAGGATAGACAATCTCTCTCTGTAGCATTGTTCAGTTTATTCAAGAACATGAACTCTGCCAACAGCCGGCATAGAAGTTTGAGTGGGATTGGTGGAAGAAAAGAATCAGTGGGCTGTGTCTTTTTAGTTAAGGCTAGTTGTCCGTGGAGCAATTTGGAGGCTATCTTGTGTGACTTTGCATGGACTGAGCTATGTGCTCTGCTATAATGTAACCAATCCCTCAATCTCTGGAGCTCAGCTAACTGGACAGAGACAACGGGATGTTGTATGCATGTCTTCATAGGAGACTTTTGGGGGACAAGTCTTCTGAAGTGTGCTGTCTTCCAGGAGCAAAGATTATGATATAACGAGAGGCTTACAAGAGCCCTCAAACACCTTCCTTTCAATTCACATGGGAACAATATCGCAAGATCAGCTTTGAATGTATTGCCAGACACTATGAGGAAGCTGAAAGACCTTGAGCACAGACCTAGGGAACCTGAAAGATCTTGGGGCACGCATTGTTATTTTATCACTTCTTCCTGTTGAATGACATGCGCTCAGGAGAGACAGAAGAAATTGGGTGTGAACAACTGGTTCCACAATAGTGCCATAACACAAGATTTGACTTCTTGGATTTACCCTATTATTTTTCTGAAGAAGGATTTCTGACAAGAGGAGGGTTGCACCTCACAGTAACTGCTAATAGAGTTTGCAAACCTGATCAGAAACGTAGAGAATTCTGTGGGTTGGAATTTATTTCCTCTGAAGCAGGCTAACCAATGTTTTGTTTTAAAGCAAAGCCGAACAACACAAGAAGATATGTTTCACATAAAGAATACCTGCACTGTGCCAGCATGGGCTTGCCATCAGCGGTTTGAGTTTCCACCACATGGAAGCCCCGTTTCTAAGGGTGCCTGAACATGCGGCAGTGCAAGCAAGAGCGCGCCCACATTGAAATCACAGGACTTAATATCCCACATTTTTTATTTTCACGGGGGATCGGAATGGATCCCCCACATTTGGAAGGACACACTGTATTCTGAGGTGGAGCCAACTGTACTTTTTTAGGTTGACATAACCACACATGGTTGATAAATAAAAAAACTCAGACAATAAACTAGACAATTTGGTAATGAGGCACCAGGAGCAAGTAACTGATATGATACACATCACTAGACTGGCATAGCCCTGGGATACCACTGTCACTACCTTTGTTGTATATCACTAAAAAAAGGAATACAAACCTGGAAAAGAAAGTTCCAGAGAGTGATTCAGAAAAACTTTGGCAGATGAATGTGATGTAAAGGCCTGGGAATAGGCGCATGCAGCCACATTGTGGGCTTATCCAAGGCATAAGAGACACTTGGAATGCCTGTCATTCTCTACTGTTCCGAACAGTAATGTGGAGGCGCATTACATCCCACATGTGTGAGTCACAGAGGTCACAAAGAAGATGAATATTTGTAAGCACAAATTGTCATCTCTTATGTCTAGAATCAGGTGGAGACCACTGTCCTTGGGAACTGTTAAGTATCTCAAATTCCACTATTTGTCTGAAAAAGGCAGAGGTTAATATACTCCCCTTGATGATTTCTTCTGGTAGCAGTTGAACAAAAATAACCATTTGAAGGAATGGCATCAAAACGTTTATCAGTAACTCTGATGGACAGAACCCCCTGATCTGTAGTTATGGAACACCAAGTCAAGAGATAACAGAACAGACAGCTGCTGAAGGTGAGTGTGGGGTGAAACTAGTCATGGAGGCAGTGTTAAGTGCCTGGAACAGTGAGTCAAAGTCGATGTTTGGAAGACTTGGTTTAAAGTAGTACTTCATTGGGAAGATGAAGATGTCTTCTTAGCCATAAAGAAACTATTCCTAGAAGCAGACTGATATTTCTTCTCATGATAAAAAAGAAGCCTTTTACAATTCACAGTATTAAGGAATAGAATATTAAAAAGCAGTAACTGTGCATTTAACTGTGTTGAACTATTACACCTCTCATGGTTTTTGTGTTAGAATGATCTTTGCATTAGTCATGTATCAAATGGCACGTCTTCAACTTTCATACAAGCATTCTGGCCAAGTGCCACAGCCAGAAGCCATAAATATCTCCTCAATGTCACCGCTCCCAACAAAGATTTGGACACAGTCAGCTCCATGCTTTGCCAGACTGATCTGTTCTACTGCTACGGTCACAACCTTTTTGAAACAAGTGGTCCACATCCTCCTTATCAGGAGGAAAGTGGCCTATTAAGTATGCCACTTCAGCCCATGTGAATATTTAGTAAACACCTTAAAAGGACATTGGTAGCACATAAAAGGCCATACCAAGAGCCAGTATAGTGAAGTTGGACTATGATTCTGGAGACCAGGGCTCAAATCCCTGTTCACTCATGAAAACCTACTGAGTGACCATGGGCAAGTCACACTCACTCAGCCTCAGTGGAAAGCAAAGGCAAACCTTTCTAAACAAATCTTGCAAGGAAAGCCTTGTGATAGGCTCCTCCTAAGAGTTAAATCAAAAATAAATCAAAAATAGCTTGAAGGCACATAACAAGAAAACGACATGGTGATTTACAATTTTCAAAGTCAAGAAAGATCTGGCACAAGCCCTTTGTCCCAAGTAGTCCACCTTCTTAGATGAAATCTCAAAGAGGAAAGCAGGATTAGCAGGACAGCATTGCTGCCAAGAAGAAACAGAAGTAAACTTAAAGAGGAAGGGCCGATAAAAACTGAGGTAGCCGTGGGGGGGAGTTCTATGGGCTAACATTTAAATGTATGATGTGTGGAGCAAACTGAAATATCTCTAGATGGTGATGCAGGAGGTGAACAGGAACGTCTGTTGAGGTGAACAGGAATGATGAGGCTGAAAGCATCTATAATATGGAGGACTTTTAGATTTTCTGTGAAAGTCATCACTGTAACATGACAGAATGATCCCAATGACCATGCAGATAGTGAAAGTAATATAAGTTACGAACAGTGAAATGAGAAGGTGAACAGGACTCGAGTGTGAGACTCTTAGTGCTGATACCATTAACTGAAATGATCTCCATAAACATATTTTGAATAAGCAGGTAATAGTAAGGACCCTTGGTCTCTATTTCAATTTACATTGAGTCTGCTCAATATCTCAGGTTAGCTCATATTCTAGTGATAGACATGAATCCTCCTAGGTGTCAAGGATTAACTTCACTGTTGAGGGACAAATTCTTAAACAGATTGACAGCTGTGCCCTTCTTCTCAGACAGAAGTGTTGCAAATTTCTCCCTCAGAATCTAATCAATGAACCAGACATGGGGACCAAGCAAGTGAAAGTTCAGTATCAAAAAGCTGAACTGACAGGATCATCAAAATTGGAGGGACTGCAGGAACAAGACTTCTTGAAAAGCCATACAGGAAAAAAAATCTACTATTTTTTCTGAGGGCAAGGATGACCTTCTTCAAATGCTTGCTTGCCTTTATCGAACTTCTATTTAGTCAGGGAAGAAAAGGGACTGGAGCCAGCTCTGATGCTGAGGTCTGGACCAAGGGCTTTGTACTGACCAAAACTTTTCATTTGGATGCTTGGCATATCATCTGTTTCACTATGGCATTAGGTACCTTGACAAAGTCTACAGTATGTTCTTGAACTAGAAGACAGAATCTGGTGGATATGTTTTGCTGTTCTGGTCTAGTGACGCAGAGCCAAATTTGATAAGAATCAACAGTGTGGTTGTTGCCCAAACAAAGAAAACACTTATCATCTGTGAGGGGAATCTTACTCGAGCAAACACCTCAGTGATTACAAATAGCTTGTGAGGTAAGAGAAAATTCCCCAAAAGGGAGAATTTCAAACAACAAAGCATGAAGAAAATGCATGAAACAAAGTTTGTGTACACTGAACCAGGAGCAAACAAAGGTGTCATTATCTCAGCCACACATGCAGACAATTTTCAGATTTTGGAATTCCAGATAAGGGGTATTCAACCTGTATGCAGTTTTAGTTCATGATGGTCAAGAATACATAAGCCCTCCTGCCTTCTGATATAGTCAACACAATTTTCCTTCTGATTTCAGCAGAATGCTCAATATTTCGACTAGGAGGAATTACAATGTTTTCTTTCATATCTTTTCAAGAAAATGTTCAGAAGCCTATTCAAAAGAATATCCAGTTGGCTCTCCATATCCACAGATTTTTTTTTATCCTCAGATTCAAGCATTCAAAAAATGTAAATTCCAAAAAGCAAACCTTGATTTTTGGCATTTTATATAAGGGGCACCATTTTACTATGCCATTGTATTTAATGGCACTTGAGCATCCACAGACTTTGGTATCCACAGGGGGTCCTAGAACCAAACCCAGTGAATACCAAGGAACCATGTATTTAACAGTGAAATTTTCCCTTCCTTTGCTACCTTAGTGTTGCAATTTGTATTTGTCTCATTACAACAGGCAAGGGGGTCCCTTGCTGAATTGATTCAATTCAAGCGCATCTCCAAATTGAAGTTTCCTAAGACAGAAATATGTCAAGCACAAAAGAAACATTACATAGAAATCATCCACAATTAAGTTCAGACACACCATATATTTAGCATATTATTTCGGAACCAAATCCCAGAAAAGATGTAACCACCAGTGGATTAACTACTGAATGAAGCTAGTGTTCTCTTTAGTATAACCATAGCACACAATCACTTATCAATTTACTACACATACAGCCTCATACTTAATTGCAGCTACTCAGAATTTGTACTTAAATCTGCAAACTGATAGAAGCTTCCTGTAATATGTAAACATTTATAAACAAATGTTCAAAACATTATTTCAGATACAGGTACAGGATTCCAAGTGGTTATAGCAAAAAGTGTTAAAATTTTTAGCATCTATCATTTGGACAGCAGGTGACATTTAACAACTTTGAAACAAAATACAACACTAACATTTAATTAAATACAGTGCGCCTACTTCATATGCTGGTACTCATACACTGAAAGCAACGTCCAGAAGAGGTAATGGTGTGCACGTCCATGGGCATGAGCCCCATTGTTTTCAATGGGGTTACACCATATGCGGTATTTCCCTTACATGGGGGAGGTCCAGAATGGATCCCCCATGTAAGGGAAGGGTGCACTGTACTGTGAGCTACTGGAGCAACTTCGTTTAAGTGCTAGTCAATATTCCTGTGACTAAAAATTATTCATAATTTCTATTACCAAAATAAGATGGTTTTGTCACAACAGATATGGAGCAAAAATAGCATTCCAGACAAACTACAATTACTACAGTGGCCCCTTGGTATCTGCTGGAGTTTGGTTCCACCACCCCACCTGGACACCAAAATACATGGATGCTCAAGTCCCATTAAATACAGTGGCATAGTAAAATGGTACCTCTTATAGAAAATGGCAAAAAATATGGCGCTACAACTGTATTCAGATTTTATTTTATTCTACTGATTGAATGAAGAAACTGACATCCTTGAGATCCAATATCGTTCATAATCCTTTTGGGAAAGTGCCTTGTACAGTCGGCCCTCTCCTTATGTGGGGGATCCGTTCCGGACCCCTCTGCGTAAGGCGAATTCTGTCTCTGCTCAAGCCCCATTGGAAACAATGGGGCTCGTGCACAGTGGTGTGGCGGTGCACAGGTGCCACGGGCACACGCGCCCATTCAATTGAATGGGATGCACCACCCCTTCTGCCCCACGTGCTCCCCGTGGCTTGAGCGTGTAAGCTCAAGTCCGCGTAAAGCATGCCCGCGTATGACGCGGGCGCACTGTACTTACACACTGCAACACAAAAACCCCAGGTAACCTTCTATCATCCTCTGACAAGTGAGCAAGGAAAGGGGTCACCTTTTCTCAAAATAATTTCTGGTACCTTCCCCATGAATACTTGCTAAACAACTATGTTTAATTCCAGGGCAGCTGGAGAGTAGGTTTTCCTCCCAACTGCATCTAATTTGTGGCCTTCTTTATTAGTTGGTGCCAATTAATTTTTCGGTGGACTTATTCTAGCAGCTTTCACAATGTTTGAATTTAATTGTGGTGTTTAAACAACACAGCACAATTGGCTTCTTACGCTTGGTATAAAATCCCAGTCTTTCCTGATCCAGAATATAGTGATGAACGGGTGAGCCAAGTATACCTTGCCACATTTCATAATTATGGAAGCACTGACGTAACTACAAGTACTTGAACTTGAGATTCCACACATCTGAATACATGGCCCAATACTGGGAGTGTGGGCAAAGAGATGACCTGGAGGTACAAAGCATTTGCATTCTTGTAATTTTCTCAGGCTGAGATTGGCTATTCTCTGAAAGGCAAAGAGGATGCTAATCTTTAATTGTAGGGTTAGGAAACAAAGTTGAAGATGAAACAAAGTAGAAAAAGAATCTGGATCAATATCTTCTCCTGAGGATTTTATGGTTTCTCATATCTTGCTAGAGAGTGTATCAGATACAACAGTCCCATTTCAAGAGTAGCAACTATATAGTGATTTGAGCACTGGGCTATGACTGGAGAGCAGGGTTCAAATCCCCCCTCAGCCATGAAACCCAAAGAGTGACCTTGGTCAAGTCACACTCTCTCAGCTTTGGAGGATAACAATGGCAACCTTCCTCTGAAGAAACCTGTCAAGAAAACCCTGTGATAGATTTGTCTTAGGGTTGCTGTAAGTCAGAAAGAACTTGAAGGCAAAACACACACACACACACACACAGAACTGTACAATAGAAAGTCACCATGGTATAGCGGTTTGAACATTGGACTATGACTCTAGAGACTAGGATTTGAATCCTTGCTTGGCCATGGAAAACCATTGGGCTACATTGGGCAAATCACATTTTCTGAGACTCAGAGGAAGGCAAAGACATACCTCCTCTGAATAAATCTTGCCAAGAAAACTGTGGTTCACCTTAGGGACACCATAAGTCAGAAAGTCAGTGAAGGCATACAACAACAAAGTGAAGGATCCATTGCACAGAACTGAAGCTGTTGATGGTGCAGGAGGAAGATGACCCCTGAATAGATGTGAGAGGGAGTGAGGATGTTGGATCTGATCTTAGTGGTTGATGTACAAGTGGTAGATGTAATGGTGTCAATGGAGGATAAATTAAATGGTGGTATCTAAGGCCTCCTTAATACCACTGCTGTTGGTTAGATACATTTGTGTTGTGATTATAGTATCAATGACTGTTGGTCAAAGAAGAGATGAAACAATTGAGTGCAATAATGAACTGCGGAGTTACGTTGAGGTATGCCATAAGGCTGTTTGTAAGGCTCACAGAATGGAACATAGGCATAATATCTCAGGTTAGCTTGGGATAGAGATATTCTGTCCCAGTATGAGATAAGGGATCAATGGCACCCAAAGTAGGTATGCTCTCTATCTTTTATAAGTTAAGCATGACAAAATATTTACAGTATTTAAGTTGTTAGCTTATATCCCACCTTTCTTCCAAAACAGTATTTAAAGTGGCTGGACTTATACGGACATGAGTTCCTGCAACAATGGTGGGATGTAGAATGACATCAAGGGACTGTTCTTGATTACAGCTATTCCTATTACTAAGGGATACAGATCTACTTTGATCTGATGGAAAATTAGATTTGAATACTCTGGAAGTGATTAGGGCTCACTTTTGCGTTTCATGTTCAAGTGGACAAGGTAGAGCAAATCACCAGTTGCTCCTGCACAGTTATCTAAAACTGCAATGTGAGACATAATTGATGATCTATCAACTAGTTTGCCCTCTGAATAAAAACCCCACAATTTGGATTCCATCACAAGTGTTCTATACATTCTGCAATGTAGGACTCTGATCACAAATTCATTCAAGCATCATTTGAGCATCTGTTTGCAGGTCCCAGAGAGTATTCAAAGTATCTCAGTGTGAAGATCTGAGGTGGAGACCAGAATTAAGGCTAATTCCTGCACTGTAGCTATAGGGTTGGTATGAGCTGTAGTAGTAGCTAGACACTTAGATAATCTTTCAGTTTTGAGTCAGTGGCTGAACAGAATAATTTGGACTTCTGCAAATCCTTCTCTAAAGATTTACCAGGTGTCAATGGAACCTCTGGGATAGGTGAAGGGGGGTGATGGACATCTGCACAGAAGTAACCATCTGGACTATAAGCGTTGAAACTGGGGCAGCCTACAGTGATATTGTTGGTACAGTACTTATTTATTTAAACTAACAATCCAATATTAAAGTGGGCAGCCCAAAGAAGCTGTCAGCATTCAGGCAACTCTTAGTATTGATGATGGTGAGGTGATGATGATTCTGTATGAAAATTTACTCCATCACTGATGGCGGCCTAAAAAAGCTACCAAAGCTGTATGTAAGTGCTTGTTCTGGGCTGACAATACACACACACACACACACACACACACACACACACACAAACACTTTTAACTATACTTTTCCCCATCTAAGCAAAGGAGAAAGTACAAATGTCCCAATTGTGGAATACACACACACACACACACACACACACACCTTTTTGAAGAAGCCCTTTGGGCCCATGAGCCTGTGAAGAGCTGATGAATTTTACTTCCAGCAATGGAGATGGAAAAGAACTGAGATAAAATTAAAGAGCTTGCAACGTACAGTGATAAGCGGAATAAGTGGGGTTGTCACCAAAACACAAATTTCCAAGGATATCTGCACAGGCATTAGTACAGTCAGCCCTCTCTATATGCGGGGGATCCATTCTGGACTCCCCCACGTATAGAAAAAACAGCATATGTTCAAGCCCCATAGGAAAGAATTAGGCACGTGCATGTGGCGATGTGCGGGGTGCATGGCATGGGTACGCACCTCATTAGTTCTAATGGGGCTTGCCTTCCGCGCAAGCTCAAAGTCATGGAAGGCAAGTCTGCCTATGAGGAGGGCTGACTGTATGTGTGAGTCAGCGATGACGACAACAACAACAAAGCATTTTTTTCTGTTAGCTTTATGAATGTTTTATGTTGTTTTAAAATCATATTAAATGTGCTATTCTGGATGAAGGTACAATATAGACACATTATTAAAAACAAGCAAACAAGTCAATAGACCAATGTACTTTTAGGAATTCTCAATCATAGTGAAAACACCACAAGGTCAAAGGCCATCATCAACTTATTCCAAGAGATAGGCTGTCTTTAAAAAGAAATTGCTGCTATGTTGCACAGCTTTTATAATCTCCATTTCCTCATTTAAACAAAATGCTCACACAAATGCTCATAAATTTCACATGACTTTCCCCATAACTAAGTTCACTACTCTGAAATTCCTTTTGGTGATTCAGACTTGTATACCTGGACAACGACTTTGCAATTAGTGCTAAATAATTACATTCCCATAAACTATCCCGATCCTTCTTTTTAGGTGTTTTGATTAACAGCATGTGCATTCAAGCAGTATTCCTGATATGAGGAAACACCGTGATAAATAGTTTTGTTAGATTCCATAAATTAACAGTACTGCTTTTAATTAATTTTCTTTCAGGCCTGTTAGAACATCAAATAAATCACATTCAAACAGAAATATGAAGTCACTAAAAGTAATCCATGCTGGATGGGGCCATGTACTGATATGGAAATCAGTCACTTTCAATAAGTGCAAATTCAGCAACTGATACCTTGCCAAATGGCACAAGACAGATTGGACAGTTTCATGTTTTTAAGAAAACTGAGCTACACATCCATGCATATTATCTCAATTATCATTGTAAGTGTGCTTTAAACTGATTTCTTTAAATGGCCTGCCTGTAGATAAGTCCCAAGCTTAAGGAGTAAATGAAATTTACTTAAGAGACCAATTCAAACATTTTTATTCTGTATTTCTTATACATTGTTTTTGAATAGAGATCACTGTGTTAAGGGATTTTGGCAGAAGATCTTGTTGGCAATGGTTACAATTCAAAAACATGCATAAAATCTACCCAAGGAGACTCATTTTAGACACAATCTTTAGAGCTTTCTTTACTAAAATCTAACTTGGTTTCAAAAACCCATATTGTTAGCCTGGAAATTGTTGAAAAGGGCTCAGGTTAGTTTCAGGTGCATATAAAACCTCTCCTTTTCAACAACTCGCGCACCATGGTCCTGAACAGCTTTTTGAGACTAAGTTTCAAACTATTTTCCAAAGTTACAATATCTTACCAGCACCTATTTCAAACTGCAGTTTAAAGATAAAACAACATTGGTTATGCACGGAAAAACAACATATAATGAAAAACATTTCTTAAACATTGAAGAAGTCTGATTATTTTTACCTTGAACTTGAAAAACGATGAATGCACAGAACCACAGCAATCTGATATAAACTTTCAGACCAATCATTGTTCACATTTAAATCCTCACTGTGTGCTGTCAACTTTGGCAAACTACCCTGCTGCGTGACAATTTGTTTGCTGGGTTGTTTGGAGAAATCTGATAGAAGGTTTGGTGGCCAGTTAACGCAATGATGAATTATTCCACCTTGTTTTCTGAAAAGCAAATGAAAAGAGATAAATAAGATGCTGCCAATTGCAACCTTCGAAAACAAGTCAGTATAAGATCTTAAAATGGCAAATATATTTACATAAACATAAAAACCAAGGATAATGGAAATCCATTACTTTGTATTTTAATCCCTTTTATAATTAATTCAGACACAACTGATTACTCAAACGTATGCAGCTCAAATTTAGAAGTCAATTTTATAAAATACTATCGAAATCAGACTCAGCCTTCATACCCCTCCAAAATGACAACAGCTTATTACCTGAATAGTTTTGTACAGTAACAAAATTGGGTGAAAGAATTCTTTGTGCATGACTCTCTAGAGAATAATACTTTAAAATGTTTAGTTAATTGCACAAAAGACAAGGCAGGTAAATTATTCTACCACCTTAAATTGCTTTTCAGGAATAAAGTGAGCCAACACAGTTATATTTAAAGTAACAGCTGGAGAAATCTCTCAGTGAAGTTTCTGCAATAATTAATAAAGCCTAACTAGGTCTCCAAGGAATAAACAGTAATTTGGACACCTAGGTAGTTAATACAGACAATACAGATTCTGTGTTAAGATGAACAAAATACTGATTTTGCCTTTCTTTGGCCTCTTGTTTGAGTGGGCTTGACCCCCTGACCCCTGTCAGCCTGGCGCTATTCTTGAATGAAAAAAACTTGTATTTGTTCAAGGATGTGCTGCAATTACTGTTGGTGGCTGCTTCTACCATAAATAACTCAATCTGTCTGTTGGCAGGATACAAGAACTTTTCATTTTAATTACTGCTTCACAGGCATTTAACATGGAGGGATATTACTGGTGGAGCACAGAGGTGTATGTCAGTTTCAATTTGCCCATGCAGCGGGCCATGCAGCCTTCGACCTGTGGCCTACTTTTCACACATCTGTGACTTTTTAGTAATGAAGAAACAAAGCAGCTTCCTCACCACACAAAATAAAGCCACTGCAATGGAATAAATCATCCATGGGGCACAGAAACTGATGTATGAACAACACTGGGCTGTGCCCATACTGCAATAACTGTACACAATATATCAACCAACAGGATTTTTACACTTGTATAAAACTTGTAAAAACTAAAGTAATATTGTAGTTCTTTAGTTCTCCAATTCCACAGTTTGAAAAATTCTTATTGAGCCTGTTGTACTTTGGTCACAGCATGAGAAGTCATGAAACATTAGAAAAGAAAATAATGCTAAGAAAGGTAAAAGGTGGTAGAAAGAGAGAGACCACTTGCCAGATGGCTGGACTCAACCAGGGAAATCTAGGCAGACCTAAGCAGAACAATGGAGGATGGGAGGTCTTGGAGATGTTTCCTCTACAGGTTCACCATGAGTCAAGATTGACTTAAGAGCAGTTAGCAATAAACTGGATTAAGGCCAAAACTGACTACAATTGTCCCTCTGCATTTGTGGCTTTGACTGTTGCAGATTTGATTATTTGTGAGTTTGCTTAATATATTATTTCTAAGAACCTGTAATGTGCTCCAGTGCAGCTCTCCCAGAAGGTGACCACAGAGTTGTGTTGGAGAACCTAGAAATTCCTAAAAACAACACTTCTCTGGGCATTTTTAGGTCCTCCAGCATGATGCTATGATCAACGTCTGGCAGTTGCACTAGAGAACTTGGAGATTCCGAAAGAGGTGTTCTCTTAGGAAAAAAGAACAATGATTTTTATTGCTTTTTTTCCCAACATTCACAAAGGTCCTTCACCCCTAACTCCAGCAAATGTGGAGGGACCACTGTGTTTCCTGGTAAGAAAATAAAATGTATGTTAACATATTTTATATATATTGCAACATAGTAAATTTTCACTGAAGTTTGAGAAAGATCTAGTACAAAGGTGGGAATAATGAAGTCTTCCAGATATTGTTAGACAATTCCTAGCATTTGTCACCATGAATATTAAGATGAAAATTAAAGAGCCAAACGTCCCCAGAACAACAAAAATATTTAGGACTAGGGAGCCCTGGTGGCGCAGTGGTTAAATGACAGTACTGCAGCCACTCACAGCCACAAGGCTGTGCGTTCAATCCTAACTCCAGGGTCCACTCAGCCTTGATTCCTACCAAAGTCACTAAAATGAGTACCCAGCTTGTTGGGGGCAATTCGCTTACTTTGTAAACCGCTTAGGGAGTGCTTAAGTGCACTAATAAGCAGTGTAGAAATGTACTTGCTACTTGCTAACTGAACTGATTATATATTTAAAAAAATTGCATGTGGAGATTGTCTAGTCTAAGCATAAGATTGTCTAGAGTTAGCATAAGATGCCAAGACAATGTCAATTCCTTAACATCCCCCCCCCCCCCCGTCTCTCTTCTTCTGAACACTGGAAGTTAGGAAAATTAAGTTGCAGTCCTGCTTTCATGATCAATGCTCAGAGCTAGCTAGCGACTTTTCCTAAGGGATCAACTGAATGATGACCTGGTGCTTTTTGGTTTTTTGTTTGTATTCTACCACATGATGTGTAGCTAACTTGCATAAACCATTGGGATTAAGTTGCACTAAAAGTATCCTTCTAGAGTGGCAGACTTTGCTCACTTGTATTCTTCAGCATGCTGCAGACTTACCTGATTTATAACTCACCCTATCAAAAAGGACTAACACATACTCCCAAAATAAATCCTTGCTTATCCCTGGCCATTAAAAGCTTGCCCTATTACAAAGGCCTTACATCATCTTTGAAAGATTCTCACAGTGGCTCTGATATAATTCATGAGTTCCAAACTTGTGAAAAGTCCACAAGAATACACACTTATAATATTCAAGAATGTACTTTTATATATATTGGAGACAAATGACAAGGCATGAAACATTGTTTTTCTTCCTGAAATGCAAAGTGCTGAATTCATCTAGTTCTTTTCAACATTCACAATTCTATGATTGTCATTCAGACTTATTTAGGGAAAATGGTAAAATGTTCTCCCCTCCCTTTAATATACAAATATACTGTATATAAATCCAGCAAAGGGGCTGTACCCAATATATACTAAGCAAAACACACCAAAATCCTTGAATAATTTGTAACAAGTCAGAGACAGTTTTATTTCAAAAATGGATTACATTTATTTACACTATTGTTTACATTATATTTACTTTGGCGTACTTGGTTTTGATTTCATGGTCAACCAACATGCTAATTCACATATAATTTTTTGTGCAAAATTTAAATTTGTCCTCTGATTTTCAAGGTAAGCTACTAGAGATGGTGTTCATCTTTGTGATGAATATAAGAAGGTGCAATCTGTGTGCATATGTGCTTTCAGGTCACCTGCTTACTTATGGCAACTTAATGAATTTCATACAGTTTTTTTAGGTACAAAATACTTAAAAGTGGTTTGCCTTTGCCCTCCTCTGAAATACACCCTACAGCACCAGGGTATTTCCTTCCAAATACTAACCAGGCTTGACCCGGTCAGCTTCCAAGATCAGACAGGATCTGGTGCTTTCACAGTATCTGGGCCTAAGTAAGTGAGGATCAATTACTTTTTAGTTCAGTTTAGTCTGCATCCACAAGAACATGATGGACAAATTGATTCCCAGTATTCAGTACAATGACCAGTATTGTTCCTGGAGTACTACATAAGAAAAGTTTATGGTTGTGTACGTACAGCCTCCAAGGCTTACCAAGTTGCCAGCCCTTTATAGGTTCCTTGTGAGCTGTAAAATTATTAAGAGAACCAATCAGCAAGTTCTTTGTCTGGCTCCAGATGAATATAAAGCAGTGACTTATTACTATAGGGAACTAAGAAGCTCTACTAAAAGGGAGAACATTTGATAGGATCGACCTGATAAACAGGATGCCCTTGGACCTCTATAGAAGCTTGTAAGTCAAGCTTACCTAGGTGGTTACTATATACATTTGAGTATAAGCTGACCCAGTGGACAACGTGAGGGCATGTTTTGGGTCCAAAATTAAGGAATCAGCTACAATCTGTGGATAAGCACAGGCCAAACTTAAGAGACATGTAACAAAGAATGCAAATACTGAATAAGAAACACCCTGTATAAATTGTTTTTTCCCATCTGGAGTAACTGCCACAGATCGTGCCACTAAGGGTGTGTGTGTTCTGGGGGACTGGATTGTCAAAAAGCATTCCAGCAAACTCATGGCTTGAGGCATGCAGGCACTAATGCCTTTGCAGCAGCCTTGGATTCCTCTTTCTTTCTCCCCCAAGCTGGACAAGGCAGCCTAAATGGATATGCCAGCAGTGACCTATGGATAAGTCGCTCATGTTTTTAAAGTTAATTTTTAGATTAAAAATTTTCAACTTATAGTCAAGTACATGGTAAATATTTCAACTATTAGGCAAGATTCCCATGTTCTTGTCAACAGACTGTATTCAATTCTACATTCTTTCTCCCTTATATAACAGGAGCTAAGTCTTATTCACACATTCATATGTTATGTCAATTATCAACGTTTAAACAGCTGTTGTGAAAACTCAGAAACAAATGGAAGAATTTGCCAGTTTTGTGCGTGTTACTATGAAATCACTTTCCCATAAGGAAACACCCCACAGCATCCATAGTCTTCCCATTCAAAATTGGGGGGAGGGGCGCGTTGGATGGAACCAGCCTCATCTTTCTTCTTAATCAGATTACGCAACTATGACAACTATGCCCTGAATTTCTTAGCTCACTTTGTCATCAGATCTTAATGTACAGTACGATCTAATTCCTGGATGGAGAATGTGTGATACGCCAGACAATGTTGGATTGCTGATGTTGGACATAATCCTAGCCGGTATAGTAAATGGTGAGGAATGATGGAAGCTGAAGTCCAACATCATCTAGAAGGCCACAAATTAAGGGCCCACACTAAGGGACTTTTCCCTGATAATCCACTTATCTTTGTAACTGATGCTTGCAAATTATAAAGACACTGGCTATACAAATCGCAATACTTTCATATTACATGTAGTTTGTTCAAAGAAATCAAACAATCAGGCCAGGTGGATGCGACGGTCAGAAGCACCTGTTACCAGCTTCGGTTGATACGCCATCTGCGACCCTACCTAGGCCGGGAGGACCTTGAAACAGTGGTACGTGCTCTGGTAACCTCTCGGTTGGATTTCTGTAATGCGCTCTACATGGGGCAATCCTTGTACCAAATCCGGAAGCTTCAGCTAGTGCAGAATATGGCAGCTAGGTTGGTCACTGGATGTCCCGGGGCCGACCATATAACACCGATTCTGCATGATCTCCATTGGCTGTCTGTTCGCTTCTGGGCACAATACAAGGTGTTGGTTATAACCTATAAAGCCCTAATGGCTTTGGCCCAGGGTACTTGGAGGACCGCCTCTCCCCATATAGTCCGCCCCGCACACTCAGATCGTCTGGGAAGAATCTGTTGAGGATCCCGATAACAAGATATGTATCAACCTCACAAAGGGCCTTTTCCATCTCGGCCCCTGGGATCTGGAACACCCTTCCTGAGGAACTCCACTCCGCCACCTCCCTGGATCTCTTTAAAAAGAGACTTAAGACTTTCCTGTTCTGGCAAGCCTTCCCTGATGTTCCTTGATGATATGTGACTCCCCCCTATATGTACAGCATTATCGAGCACATTTAGCTGGCCTGGATTTGATGTAGGGTTTTAATCTGTATTTTGAAATGTTTTTATTGAAGTTTTATTTATGTATTGCAATTTTTATCCTGTATTTTGTATTTGATATTGCAATTTTTACCTGTACACTGCTATGATCAACACGGAATAGCGGTTTATAAATAAAACTTATTATTATTATTATTATTATTATTATTATTATTATTATTATTATACTCCTAGGCACAAAAAGTGCATACCCCAAGAGAAAGATCAAGGTCTCCCTTAGAGATTCTTATTTGGTTCCTAACTGCAGCCTTTTCTTAAGCAATCCCCCCCCATCCCAAAATGAATTGAACAAAGGTCACAAAAAATAACATAGGTGAACACACATGGCTCATTTCCTATCATACTGACAGGTAATCGTGGGTAAAGAAATTTAGTACTTTAGGGCTACTTTTTCATGTGCTGCTGTTTTGGAAGATAATTTCCAAGGAATCGGAGGAAATTAGTTTCTACTCTCTTTACAATGATTTTTCATTCCTAATTTTATTTACACTTGTTAAATCAAAAACTCATGGAGCCAATGTGGTGTAGTGGTTTGAGTGCTGGACTAAGACCCTGGAAATCAGGATGCAAATACCTGCTAGGCCATGGAGACCTTGAGCAAGTCACACTCTCTCATCAAATCCTGTCATGACAGGTTCACCTTAAGTCAAAAATGACTTGAAGGCACGCAACAACAAATCAAAAACCTACAGGCATTGTAATACTGTGTTTTAGTTATGTATAAGCCAAAGGAACAGGAAAGGCAGAAAGATGCTAACAGAAGCGCCCATCCTTAATCCCAACTTCTGTTATGCACATCAGAAAAGCATCTGGACAAATTAGAGGTCAATCCATCAAAAAGAGACTGGCCACTGTCATCACCAAATCAAATTATTGGTTGTCAAAATGGAAATCTGATAATAAATTACTTTATAACAAAAGTGATCAATAGCACTACATTGCATTACCACCTTTTTCTAAGAAGCAAGCTATATTGCACAGTATGAATCTTTTCAGGAACCAAGATGGTGGGATCTTCCTGAAAGCTATGTCAAATTGGAGCAGTAATTTGAGTTACTATTGTTACCTGCTGCCAAGTTGACTTTGACTTATGGTAATCCTATGAATGAGAGACCTCCAAGTTAGCCTATCATCAACAGCCATGCTCAGGTCTTTCAAACTCAGGGCTGTAGTTTCCATTATTAAATTCACCCATCTAGAAAGTGAACTTACTCTTTTCCTACTGTCTTCTACTTTACCAAGCGTTATTGTCTTTTCTAGTAAGTAATGTCTTCCCATGCTATGTCCAACATAAAACAGTCTCCGTTTAGTCACCTTAGCTTTTATGGAGAGTTCAGGCTTGATTTGTTCTAGGACTTATTTGCTGGTCTTTTTAGCAGTCTATGGTATCTACAGAACTCTTTCCCAGCACCACACTTCAAAGGAACTGATTTTCTTCCCTATTAACTTTCTTCACTGTCCAGCTTTCACGAACATACGTATATCATGGACAACACTAAATTTAGCATTCAATGATATATCTTTATACTTCAGGATCTTGTCTAGTTCCCTCACAGCTGCCTTTCCAAATCCTAGTCTTCTGATTTCTCAACTGCTGTCTCTATTCTGATTAATGCCTGAGCCAATAAATGGGAAATCTTGAACTAGTTCAATGTTTTTAATGTCTACTTTAAAGTTACATAAATTACCTGTGGTCATTATTTTTATTTTCTTAGTATTCAACTGTAAACCTGCCTTTGCACTTTCCTCGTTGACTTTTTTTCAGTAATTGTTCCTATTCTTTGCTATTTTCTGCTAGCAGTACAATGTCATCTGCATATCTTAAACTGATGTTTCTTCCTCCAGTTTCCATGCCTCCTTCCTCCAAAACTAACCCTGCTTTATGTATATTATGTTCAGCAAAGCTGTTAAACAAATGCAGCCTTGCCTGACCCATTTGACAAGTGGAAGCCATTTCTTTTTTAGTTTTCATTTTCTATCCTGACTGTAGCCTCTTATCCTGTGTACAGGTTATGCCATAGGACAATCAAATGTTGTGCCACATCCATTTCTTTAAGAGAAATGAGTAGTTTTTCATGATCTATCCAACCAAAGGCTTTGCTAGACTGTGAAATGACCAGCCGTAAAAGATTCAACAGCTGAATGTGCTCTCTGAGTTTAAAAGAGTATTAAAGACCAATCTCTTCCAACAGGTTTATCCAGGTTATATTTAAATTGTGAATTTTAAATGATGGATTTGAAAAGTGGATTGTTTTAATGTGTGTATATCTTATTTGTCTTTTTAAACTGATGTGTGTTTTAACTCATGTGTTTTTACTGATTTTTTTGTCCCTTGCCTCTATCCATGGGGACAGATGATTAGGAAATAACAACAATTTGCTATAATCTATAACACACAGGCTGATTTTCTTTTGAAAATCTTTGGTGTGCTCAATTACCAAACATATGTTTGGAATATGATCCCTAGTGCCTCTTCCTTTTCTGATCCCTGCTTGGACAGCTGGCATTTCTCATTCTATATATGGTAAAAGTCTATGTTGTGGAAAATTGAGCATCACTTTGCTTGCATGGGAGATTGATGCGATCGTCTACAATCCCTAGCATCCCCTTTCTTAGGGACCGGAATGTATTTTCAATCTGAGTGTTTTCAATCTGTTGGTAATTTTTGTTTTCCATATTCATTGACAGATTTTAGTTATAACTAGAGTCAATTCTGTCTCTGTATCTTGAATCAGCTCTATCAGTATGCTATTTGTCTAAGTGCTCTGAGTGCAACTTTTACTTCACTTTCTAAATTATAGGTTCATCTTCAAATAGTTCTTTCTTGACTGAATCTCTCACCCTTTCATCTCTTTTATATAGTTCTTCAGAGTACAGTTTCCATCGGCTTTTTATCTGTACTTGATCATGTAATGAATGTGCTGCCCTGCTGGTCACAGAGCACCCCACTCTTGGTTTAAATTTCTCTTTGATTGCTCAGATCTTTTGGAAGAGGTCCCCTGTTCTTCCTTTTTTGTTGTCACCTTCTATTTCTCTGCTTTGATGATCGTGGTAATTGTCAGCTGCATTCAAGGTTCTGACCCTATTTTTGTCATCTTTTAATTCTGCTTTTC
This sequence comes from Sceloporus undulatus, assembly GCF_019175285.1. Taxonomy (NCBI): domain Eukaryota; kingdom Metazoa; phylum Chordata; class Lepidosauria; order Squamata; family Phrynosomatidae; genus Sceloporus; species Sceloporus undulatus. Next base: position 160,532,309 of record NC_056524.1, read on the forward strand.
TTCTGTCCTTAATTGCTTGAGAAGTTCTTTCTGTCATCCATTGAAGTTTAGAATGGGGTTAATTCAACCATCATGGTCATGTATACCATTAGCTTGTGTTCAGCTAGCATCATATTGCACATCGTCCAATATGTCTAATGTGACTTTGGGTTCTAGGAAAAAACAGTAATGGCAATCTCTAGGCTGGTAATGGTGAAGGGAACTTGACTTTATTATGTCAGACTGTCTACTTTCTTTATGACTGTAGATCATGACTTGAACATTCTCTATCTTAGGAGAATATGCCTACCTGCTGTATATAAAGCATAGACAACTAGATAAAGACAAATGTTTTGCTGACTAAAAGTTATCACACAAGTCTAGCAACATAGAAAGGCATTTTTAACTGGCCAGTTAGAAAGCTTGAATGGGAAACAAACCTGAAACATCATTACCAAGACAGGTCAGATGATTAAAGATCAGCTGCACCTTTTGTTCTGAGTAAATCTACCTATACTGCAGAAGCATGAATTGTACAAGGCTCAGAGGTCATCCATAGAGGCCAAAAGGCCTGGGTTCCCCCAACCTTGTGTTCTTTAGCTGAGATGATGCAGGCCGAGGCAGGATTGGGCCCGATCCTGCCAGACCAGACCAGACCAGATGCAGATCTGGAGGATCTCCCCTGATGCTGAGGTAAACAGCTGATACCTCAGGGTAATTTATCCCTGGGTTTGCTGTGGAGTTTCCTGGAAAGCCCCCATCACCACATCTGATATAGAAACTGGGCACCTGGCCCCAGTGTGCAGCCAGGAACCCCATTTTCATGTCAGAGGTGGCAATGCGGGGCGGGGGGGGGGGACATGTCAGAGGAACAGCATGGCAAGGTAAGGAGCACATGCCTGTCCCAGTCCTGGGCTGGTGTGGTGATGGGTGTGCTGGCCTGGGGACCAACTGGGTGAGAACCAAGCCCAGGATAGCATGGACTCAGCCTGTGATATCCTGGCTCATATGCTCAGCCCCTTAGTCAAATAGTTATAATCCAGCCATTTAGCCAGGGGGTCAATCCAAAAATAGGTTCCTTTAATTCCTCATAATCAAGGTAATGATTCTTTTGTTCTACCCTTTCCCCTGTGTCTTCAAAGTTGTAGCCCCTTTGTATTCCAAGCAACTAAACAATAAACTCACTTTAACTGGGGAAGCAGGTGCCCCGTTTCCACATACACAAACTCTACCACCACAAAATTCCAAAATCTGATTCAGTTTACCTTGATTCACCACCCGTTCCTCCTCCTAGTGTGTGTGTGTGTGCACGTGTATGTGTTTTCCCAAAGCCACAGTTCTCCTCTTCTTGCTTGTATCACACTGCTGACCCATATAGCTTCACTGCCTCTGAAGCACTCAGTGTAGCTTACAGTCACCTGACTACTTTTGCAGAGCCCAATTTTACTGTAAACTCAAAAGATTTGTTTGGAGAGACCCAAATAAAAGTCCAAACACATCCTCCTTTTTCTTCTTTTTAAGTCCTTTTCTTACACTCTTCTGGTTCACTTAATGTTTATTTCCCTTAAACTAGTCAGATAGCAAATGGTAATAAAAGGGAAAGGATTTCTTGTGGGCCATGGTGACTACTGAGGAATGGATGTGTAAATGTGAAGTTCAAACCCTCTCTTGGCTATGCAGCCCCATTTATGTTTTATTTAACTATTTATGTAATATGTTCAATCAAAATTGATTCCAGCGCAGTTTATAACAATTTTAAAAACCAACCTGATAAAACATATTGGGAATTTGCATTTTGAATTCCTAGAGGACAGCTATCAGCAATCTTTGTGAAATCTAGAGTCACCCCTTCACATTCACGAGGGTTAGGGGCAGAGGACTCGTGCAAAAGTGAAAAACCCACAAATATGCTAGCCCCGCCCAGACATGAACGATACAGAGTCCTCCCCCACCCCACCAAGAGCACCACCCGTAACTCTTTTTGCAACTTTGTCACATCCTCCCCTCCCCGTTTCCAAACTCCTTTCACTTTTAATCTGATGAGGTTAGCAGTCAGGAAGGATCCACTTTCTCCCCTCTCAGCCAGGAAAAAAACACCACCATTTTCTCCTCACTTTGGCAGACTTAGTATCCCCCACATTTACAAACTCCTTCCAATTTCAATCCAATGTTAGCAGCCTGATCACCACGAAGGATCCATCTCCCCTCCTCCTCCCCTCTCTCCCTCCCAGACCAACTTAGGATATGGACATATGTTGACCATATTTTTTTTCTGTGCCTTCAAGATGATTCCAACTTACAGTGATCTTAAGGCAAAGATTTCACAGGGTTTTCTTGTCAAGTTTTCTTGAGATAAGGTTTATCATTGCCTTCCTCTGAGTCTTACATGCCCAGACTCACCCATTGAGTTTCCATGGCTAAGCAAGTATTTTGAACCCTGCTCAGCTAACCACAGTAGTATAAAGTAACCAACCATGCAGTGGTGCAATGAGAGATATGGGGTGACTGCCATGTTCAGGGCCTCCCAGCTTAGAGTGTCTGTGGCAGAAGGTATGTGTGGATGGGCCTACTGTGTTTTTCTGTTTCCTTCATTTGTTCTATAAAATGTTCCTTCCCACTGCACTTAATGGGAAGAATTAAGTACAAGGGTGGCATACATGTTCAGTTTATCTGGGAGATGTTTGGGGAACATGACAGTTAGGGTGAGCAATTTCAGTAAGTCTGGTGGCCAACTTGTGTGGAACTCATTGTGGGCTGAACCTCTTTACTTTCCAAAGACTCAATATGTGTACGTGTGAGCCTTCAATTCACTTATCAACTTATGGTGACACCATTTATTTCAAAAGGTTTTCTTAGGCAAAGAATATTCAGGGATGTTTTTGCTGGTTCCTTCCGGTAAATCACAAAACCCTCTTTAACCCACACATTTCACACTTGATGTAAAAGGAGGCAGCAAAGTTTGTGGTGGTGGGCTAACGACTGCAAATATAGCTTAGGGAGCTGTATGTGACCTATAACTGCATGTTGCTTACTTCTGTTGTGGATCTTCATGCTCCTAGAATAGTATAAATGGAAAACCATTAACAGAGCTTTTCATCATCAAAGGCTAGGCCAGACGGGGGGTGGTGTGGGGCTTCTGACCATGTAGCTCTTTCTCTTGCCAAGAAAAAGAGCAGTCATAATATCCACCACCACCCCGAGGTTTGCTCTCTATGTTTAGAAATACTCCTGGGGGGGGGGGGAGAGAATAAAAACAAAACAGATTACAGATACTGATTAATTATCATGTGGAAGAGAGTAGTAATAGTTTGAGTGCTGGACTAAGGCTCTGAAGACCAGGGTTCAAATCCCTGCTCAGCCATGGAAATCTAGTGAAACCCTGGGCAAGTTACACACTCTCACCCTCAGAGGAAGGAAAAGGCAAAGCCTGCCTGAACAAGTCTTCATTTTAGGGTCACCAGAAGTTGGAAACAATTTGAAGACACACAACAACAAATGAAGTTTACTATTATGTTCAGAAATGCATGCTCACAGTAACCAATTGTTGATTTTACTATTCACTGTAGTCTGCAGAAAAGTCAAATAGAGTATCTTTAAGAAGTCAAATATAGTATTAACCTGCTATTCAAATAGTATGAGCAATGTTATTTTGTGAGTATATTAATTTTTCAGAATGCTACAAGTCATGCTACTTGAGTAGTAACTTATTCTGTTTCACTGCTAAATGACAGCACTGGATTTTGTGAGAAGAAATACACACTATCATTTGCTAGCAAAAATTGCAAATTGATAACCCAGATATACAAAACTGAATACTTCAGGAATATGTTACTCATTTAAATAAAGCCAAGCTGTATAGTATTCCTCATCTATAATTACAGAGTACATGCAGATGATGGCCTGTCTTTTCAAAGCCTGAGAATGAATACATTATACAAAACATGGCTAAAAGATATACATAAAAGAAATTGATGCATATTGTCTGTGTGTCGTTTCATACATATAACAAAGTCAAACTATAATGAAACTACTGTATGTTCAAAGCTTTCTCTTTATTTTAAAAGAAGGTTGGTGTGGAATTTACAACTTCACATTAAGAAAATGTTTATGTGGAATTTAAAGTTTAGTTGCAGCCAAACAATAAATACAGCCAACATTAAGATTTCAACGTAGAACTTGAAGATTTCAGCAACTCCTTTCCCTCTCCCTGTCTCTCTCTTTCTTCCATTTCCCCCATCTTAACTCTTACTGTCTAAGTCGTAAGGTTCCTTTTTTTGGTCATCTGCCAGTTCCATAAAATAACTTGGAGTAAAGCGCTCCCCTTTTCTTGGGCCCCTCCCCTTAAGCAGCCCTAGGCGCCCTGTCTCATATGCTTCTCAAGGCGTGCTAGACTACACAGCAGACTTTCTGGCTCCACTTCCATTGTTTGCATGGCTGCATTGCTCCTTATCCACAGAATGGATTAGCATAAGAATACTGTCATCCCCTTCAGTAAGCAATCTCCCCCTCCTGCCATTCCCTTCCAGACAAAATACTGAAGGACTTTCAGGATAAAATAGTGAAAGCAACTGTTATGCTAATCAGTGTCCTTTTCTATGTCAAATATTAATTTAGAAAAAAAACGAAGAGCAGGAATTTGGCTTATACAAGAAAATTTTCTGTAAGAATTGTAACTCTGCTTGGTATTTGTAGCGATATCTGAGACAATTATAAAAAGAGCTACTGGGATAGTTAATCAACACAAGCATTTTCAGTTACACTGGGGTAGAGTCTACAGAATGGGAGGAGGAAAGAAATAATCAGATTGTCAACACATCTTTTAAGATGCCTGACATTAGACAATGCAGGATATGATCTCTTTCACTCTACATTTTTTCCTGTCTGTGAAATTACCTAATAAGATGTTAAGACTTCAAAAAAGAGAGACCTGATAACAGATATCCTCTTAGAAGAAATCCTTACAAATATGTCTGCAGAGAAATTCCTGGAACAGGAGCACAGTCTAAATTATGAAATCAGAATAAAATATTTTGTTTAATTAAGACATGTAATAAGTTTAGGACACTGTGCAGCTCATGTTTTAAAAAACCTCCTGTAAACATCAGACAATTCATGAGTATTTTTTTTTAAAAAGGAATTAAACTAAGCAAAAATAAAGACCTAAATCCAATTGATAGTCCCAATCGGAACAGATGCAGTTAATCAGTAGGAGCTTGGAAAATCAAAACTTACACAAGTTCCATCAAGTCACTGGGACTAAGAATTGCATTTAGGCTTTCCAATGCAATGTCTCAGTTGCTTTAGTATGTTGCGCATTATTGAACTAGATTTAAGTAACTTAAGTCAAACTGGAATTGTGTCTCTCCTTCCCAGTTTCCCTTACTGGAGTGTGAATTCCCATCGCCAGACTTAATGCTGGTTACTTCTCATTTTGGTAAGGACTTGAAAACAGGATCCTATCTAGATTTCACCTACTGGTTAAACATGTGTGCTAGTTACCCTTCATTAATCCTTGTTCCCTGTTAATCAAGCCCAATGAGTAAGGGCTTGGAAAGACAAAGGCATAATGCTGCATCCTATTCCAATAGAATATTGCTCCAGTAGTTCCAGTGCTGGGAATGCAGCTTCTGAACATGGCACATGTGAGTACGCTCCAGTTCTTTTTTCACAACCATCACTGAATGTTATCAACCCTTTTATAATGTAGAAATTCAATAATGCATAAAAAGTGAGAACTAGGGGCCATCCGTAATAAATTATTGTGTTCTGAAATGTTCTCTCCAATGTAATTTCAATGAAGACAAAAGTACAAATTTCCTCCATTGGGGAACCCAACTATTTCTCTGTACAGGAAAGTGTAGCTACAGATGTAAGGTGCTACTGCTGAAAAAAGATAAATGTACTGTGTACCTCTCTGTTTCATCGGTTAAATATGTGTGTGCACACATGGATGCATGTGCAACCCAATTCATTGGTGCCAGCAGTGGTGCCACTTTTGTGCGCGCGGATTTTTTTCTTCCTGGGAAATGGATTAAAGTGAGAACAAAAAGGCTGCTAGAAAGGACCCTTCAACCACCAACAAGGAGAACTATGAGAAGGAGGCGAAGAATAAAATTAGATGCAATTTGTTACATGCCATGGAACTGGTTTTAATTAAAGATGTGTACTGGATTCAGCCAAAGTCCAAACAGAAGCAAGGGTCTCTGGACTAGTTCAGGTGCCTTCTAAGATAAAGGAAGCTTCTGTTCATATCTTCCACAGTAAACAGAGCTGAACTTTCACCCAGACTAAGCTTTGTGGGATTTTTAGTTGAGGAACAGCCAGTAGCTGAATACCAAATATAACACATTATAGTTGGAGGGAGGGAGGGGAGAGGTGACTAACAGATGTACCTTTAATATTTGTGAGTTTCCCCTTGCTGTACTTCAAGAGAGAATTTCTTCTGTTTGCTATATAACTGTACAGCTAGCAAAGAGAAGTATTTCATTTAGTGCTGGATTGTTTGAAGGGGAATGACATGGCTTCATGTTCTGTCTTCTCTCTTCCTTTATGTTTGCTTTTTATTTAATTGTTCCTGCAGTGAAAATAACCTTGCTTTTTTCATTGAACCTACAGCTTTACTAATGTTAAGTTCCCTGTGTGTACAGAGAATTTAATCACAAGGCAGTGACTACATTTTCCTTTCAACAGAAAAAAATAAGTGGTACAATTTGAAATTTGTATTTGGTTCTATTCAACAAAGCTTCAACAGTTTTTTCAACACTTCTACTTCTATTTTAAACAATTTGTTCTTGTTGGGTACAGCAACAAACTAGTTAGCTGAAACTGAAAATGGATGCTTCCTATCTCTACTCCTAGCCATACTGGAGAAGTGAAGAGATTATAAGTACAAAGCCTGCCCATGCTCTAACACAGACTGGTCAAACTGGGCCAGTGTGATACTACACCGTTGCAGTGTTCCTAATTATGTATCAAAAAGGAACTGATTTTTAAAAAACACATACTGTATACACTCATGTATAAATCTAGAAATTTTGGTCAAAAAATTGACTCCAAAAACCTAAGTCAAGTTACCTATAGGTCAATGTAAGAGCTGTATTTTGAAAAAAGGAACCATCCCCTGGTAAAGGCAAGAATGTAATCTGTCCTGGAAGCACTGACCCTGCTCTACTCTCTCATCCATCCAGCCTCTAGTGCAGTGGTTCTCAACCTTCCTAATGCTGCGATCCTTTAATACAGTTCAAGTTGTGGTGACCACCAGCCATACAATTATTTTCACTGCTACATGCAAATATGTGTTTTCTGATGGTCTTAGGCGACCCTTGTGAAAGGGTCGTTCAACCCCCCCCCAAAGGGATCCTGACCCACAGGTTGGGAACTACTGCTCTAGTGTGAGCACAAGCACTTATACCTATTGACATTTTGTAAGTGCTTTGGCATTGTTTTCCTTTGCTTCATTTTTTGCCTCCTTGGTTACATGCCCGTAGGTTTTACCCTCAGCTTATCCACGGGCCATATCAAAATCCATAATTTTGGGCCTAAAGCCTGCCCTTGACTTATACATGAGGTCGACTTATAGCTGAATATATACAGTATTAAAAACACAACATAAGGTATCTGAACATTTTATTGAAGAGGTTCCAAGCACACCTCTTTACTCTTCTCATGCTTTAAAAATGGATGCTGTATATTTTGGACTTGTAGGCAATTATGGTCAGTTCAAAACAAGCCCACCCATCATTCTTGACATTGAATAGGACTCAATTCCACTAATAAGTGCTGTATGGAATGCACTGCATGCACAGCCACACACAGAGAAAATCTTACAATAGGCATCATACTTGTTTGGACTTACATGCTCTCCTTTCTCCTATTTTGCATGCCAGAAAGAGAACAATGTTCTGCTTTCATATTTAGTCAAACCAGAGACCCAAATTACATCCAAACCTGGAGAACTGTGCTATATTTAAAGGAGAAGTGAGCAATTTCTGGGAGTCTGGAGCTGCATGGCATGTCTGAACACATCGGGGGGCATATCCCCCAATTTCTCTTTCTTCCCTTTGAAACAAGACATGGAATCTCTTGCTAGAGATTAGTACTTCCAGGAGATTTCCTGAGAAGCATACACCTTGTTCCAAAGCGGGAAAAGTATATTGTACTTTTCTCACCACTTTCCACATGGCGGGTGGAGGGGGGGGTTGGAAAAATGCATGGGGAGCAGCATACAATCCACCAACAGAATGTTGCTCATCCTTAGTTTATAAGATTACAGTGGACCCTTGTTATACGCTGGGGTTTGGTTCCAAGATCCCCTGTGTATAACACAATCTGTGGATGCTCAAGTCTCATTAAATATAATAAAATATCAAAATGGTGTCCCTTATAAAAAAAAATGGAAAATCAAGCTTTGATATTTGAAATTTATACTTTTTTGGAACAGTTTCAACCGGAGATGCTTGAATCCGTGTATAAAAAATCCGTGTCTAAGAAGGGCCGACTGTATAACTTCTTCAAAAAGCCAGAATCAAAACATGATTTATGATCCTGCCCTGTTTACAAACAAACTATCAGATATAATAGAAGTAGAAGTTTCTGATGTCTTCCTCCTCTGCTGTGCATCAGAGGAGGAGGTAAGACAAAATTGGTACGGCTTTTATTTAAATGCTACAAAACAATTTACTGTATATACTCAACTATAAGTCGATCTCATGTGTAAGTCGAGGGCAGGTTTTGGGGCCCAAATTATGGATTTTGATATGACCCTTGGATAAGTCGAGAGTAAAACATAGGGACATATAACAAAGGATTTGTTCCAGTTGGCAAAACTGTTTATGCTCACATTAAAAGCTTGATGGATAAGAGAATAGAATGGGTTCAGTGCTTCCACAACAGATTGTACTCTTGGATTTTACCTGGGGATGGTTCCTTTCTTTTATGCGCGTTAAAATACAGTATATATAGTGGACCCATGGATAAGTTGACTTAGGTTTTTTGGGTCAATTGTTTGAGTAAAATTTCTAGACTTATACATTACTATATACAGTATTACTTTTGTTTAAAGTAACCCATTACATTACATTTGATATCCCCATCTTCCACCCACCATACTATTTGAAAACTGATCTAATGCAGATAGTATGAACTATTATGAAATTATGATTGAAAACTGACAGTGGCAACTAACAGAGAGAAAGAACTCAACCGTAAACACAGAGGTAATAATGGTAGATTATTTAAACCTTTAATGAACTCAAAGCATGTGCATGTGGATAAAGACTACCCTTATCTGTGGTTCTTCAAGTGGTCATCTGTGTCCTCAAACAACTGGGTTTACAGACCTGTGTAGAAACTCCCTTCAGAAAGTTCTAGAGTTGAATAGCTTGGCAGGGTACTCCATCCCCTCCCATCCACCATATATTTCAGAGTCTACCATGCTACTCTCCCTCAGTTTTAAAGTCTACCAGATAAGTTATAGGGTCCTAAAAGAAGGAAGGTAGGCAGGTTTGTGTGAGGACACAGATGACCAAAGAACCCCAATTATAGTTAGGCAGCCTGTCTTTTGTGGTCTCTGTGCCTCACATAATTGTGTGCGAAGCTTACGAGAGGTTGGAGGGTCACTGGAGAACAGATGAAAGTACAGTACAGCCCATTCAAAGCTGGCATCTGCTCTGGCTCTACAGTCCAGTCTGTAGTGGTGAATGAACGTAGAGGGCTGTGACTATGTGGTGTCTCTGTAGAGTTCAGGAAGAGGGATGCTCTGAAGTAAAGCAGATAAAGAGGCTACTGCTCTTGTTGAGTGGGCACTTAAGCTAGTGAGGACCTGCTGTTTAGCCAGTTCATAGGACAGTCCGATTGTCTGAATGGTCCATTTTGAGAACTACTGGGAGGAGACCTGATGCCTTTTCCTCAGACCACTGTAGCAGACAAAGAGGAGGTTTGTCTGCTGGAACATCACTGTGTGCTGGATAGAAGGCCAGGGTGTGTTTTACATCTAGGCAGTAAATCTCTTCAAGGATAAGGTTGATAGCAGATATCTTGGTTGGATGATATCCTGGAGTAGGTGAAACTGTGACATGACATTGTGCAGAAAGGCACTGTTTGATTGGAGGACAGCCGTATGCTAGTGCAAGACTAGGAAAGGCTCATCAGATCACAATACTGTATGCTTGGGGCTTTTCTCACAGATGTGATCACTAAGAGGAAGGCTACACTGAAGGTGAGTAAGCACTCATCCACTGTGATGAGTAACTCCAAGGGATTATGCATCAGTTGGGAGAGGATGAAGGAAAGCAACCCAGGCAGGTGTGGGAGGGGACACTGGTTGATAGAAATGAGATAGGAACCTCTTT
>NC_056524.1:160542646-160573733 GCF_019175285.1 Sceloporus undulatus
AAAAACGTCTTGACAAGGGTTTGAAAAAAACATCAAGGAGGATACAGGTTCATGTGATACTATGGCAGCCAAGTATACCTTCTGCAATGAGAATGCAAGTCCTTTTTTTCAGAAGTCCATGAGAAAAAGATTTAGAGTCTTGCAGGGGAAGGTTGCTCAGATCTCATGGTTCCAAATGAGCGGAAATTGTTCCACTTGTATTTGTAGGATTGTTTGGTGAAGGCCTTTCTATACGAGGAAGTTATTGTGCTTTCTCCATGCTGAGAGAGTAAGTGTCTTGAGTTTGGGGTGGAGGATTTCACCTTGGAATAGGAGGTCTGCCATTCTCACCTCTGACTGCACATGTCCAGCTGACTGCTTTCTCTGTCAACCAAACTTGAATGGGACTTTCCCCCCTGCTTTTGATTGAGAGGTCTCCTCTATGAATGTGTGGTAGGGTACTGGAACAGATATTCAGCACCATTGGGTTGTGTTTGGAGCAGGCTCTCTAGGTGGCATGACACAAATGGGAGGGAAGCTGGTTTCTGCCAAAATTGTTTGAACAGATCTTGCAAGGCATGGTTGGTGCTGGATCATGGTCAGAATGGAGCCCTGAAAGTTCAATAGCTAAAACACCGGATCCGCTACTGGCAGAGGTGAGGTGACGTCACTTCCAGGCTCAAGATCTGGTTCATCCTCAGAATAACCTCTGCCAACATCTTGGTGTCCCCTGTGTCATGTAATTGATGTTATTAGATGGGGATGAGATTAGAGAAGAGGGAAAATTTGGAGAAGACAAGTCCAAGTCGTACTCCTCTTCTGAAGAATCCAGTGGATAGCGGTGCTAAGCATCTAGATGGAAGGCAGTGGAAGCGATGGGCTGTGTTGGAACTGGTGGAGCTGTAGTGGAAAGACTTGATGATAATGATGCAGACGTAAGGGTATGATGGTCAGGAGAGGTGCTATGAAGATTGTGGATATGACTGTGAAGGTCGAGGTCATGGAGCAAGTCATCAGTACCAGAGATGGATGAGTCCTCAACATTGCAGCATTTGTCTTGAAGTGTGGGGGCCAAGGGTGTGAGCAGGATGATCTGGGAGGCCAGTGGCATGGTAGGGTTGGGGTTGGTGAGTATAGCTGTAGGGAATCCCTGTGATGGGGGCATTTTCAGGGTCAAGGAGAGCCCTCCAAGTAATAGAAAAGGGGAAATATCCAACAGCTTCAGTATCAGATAACAGAAGAGCAGCAGTAACGAAAATAGACATGATAGTAGTGGTTGTGGTACCATCATGAGTAGTATTGTAATGGGGGGGGGGGGCTCTTTTCCCTTAACAAGTGTTCTGTCCAACAACAGTTGATGCAGGAGATGGACATCAGGAGAGACAATAGTGTGGTAGACTGGGAAGAACACAGTGGACAGGAGGGGGCAGGACAACCCACCAAACTACTCAGCATTAGAACTTTCCAAGGCCAGTATCTGTACAACCCAACTGTTTGAAGCATAGAGACCACAAAGAAGAACCTCTTTTTTATACTGCTTGGAAAGATATGACTACGTTGTGTACTCTACCCAAACATGCGTTCTTAACACTTAAGAATCACTCCCAATGGTATTTCTATCAGAAAGACGACAGGTATTTCCATATTATCTAGTGTCAAAGCTGTCCTGCTGCTGCCAGGCAATGACCTTGTTATTCAGACACACCTGCAGCAACTAACTGGGTCTAAACAGAGAGATGCACTTTAAATATATTAATGTTTTATTCATGTGATGTCTTAGAGTGGTGTTCTAAATTAACACACAATTTAATATTTATACTTTATTGTGCTTTAACATATTGCAAGCCATGTTTTGAGCTTTGGGAGAAAGGTAATTGATAAATAAATAGGATTTTTTTAAAAAAAAAAGTTAGTAGTCTTTGTCAACAGCTCAGAATGTGAGATGAGCTCATGACAGGTACACAGTATGATACAGTATGAGAGAGACCCAGTGAGGCGTAGTGGTTTCAGCACTAGATTGGAGATCCGAGTTTGAATCCCTGCTCGGCCACAGAAATCCACTACGTGACTTTGAGCGAGTCACACACTCTCAGACCCAGAAAACCCTGTGGTAAGTTCACCTCAGAGTCACCATATGTTGGAAATGACTTGAAGACACACAACAACAAACAGTAAGAGAAGAGAGCACCATTCAATTATGAGTTTGATTTCTAAATGCTCTCTTATAGCCAGGTCAGTAAATAGCTGCTTGTTTGAACAAAAAAAGGGTTGACTGCAATTTCAAACACACATATAAACAAATGTCTACTTTACCTGGACTAAATTTGCTTGGACTAAACTGTGAACATATCAATTCACAAAAATATATTTTCTTCTGTTCAAACCATTTTGTTCCTAAAACAATTTCACAACTGTCTGTAAAATTATTCTTCATAGTTCTACACATGGAGAAGAGCAGAATGCAAAAGTTAACCTGAATTCCTCTGCCATGCTTTTTTCTAACCAGCATTTTGTTTAGTTTTTCCTCAACTGCTGATATTTACAACAAAAAATAAACAAAAATCAAAACTCATGCTGGTGTTTTATTATCAAGTTATTGAATTATCTCATTTTGGCAGAAGGCAAAATGTTGCCATAAAAATTACATCTTAATATTTAAACCTGAACTTTTTATTTTAAAGCAGTTTTCTATTTGATGTTCACTGTAATCCTCAGAACAGCAAAACATGCACAATGTGTCCACTCTCTTTCCACTAGATTTCCATTATTTTGTCCACATGATATGTCTTCTCTTTCTATAATTCTCGGGACTATTTCATCACTACCCTTGCAAGATTTCATTTCCTCTTGCCCTATCCAACAATAGCACTGTTTGGTTAAAAAGAAAAAGAAAAAAAAAAAAAAATTGTAAAGGGAATACACACATCTAAACATACATTTTGGGTTTTTTGTGGGGTTTTCAGGCTATGTGGCCACCTTCTATAACATGGCCACATAGCCCTAAAAACCCACAAAAAACCATAGATGCTGGCCATGAAAGCCTTCGACTTCATACATTTGGGGCTTTAGAGTGAATTCATCTATAAAATCTACTCATTATAAAAAACCTTACCATTTAAATTTGCTGATAGGCTTTCGTCACAATTAATTCAAGGACATTCACAGAAATATTCATCATAAAGGACCAGTTTCTAGTAAGGGTGATTATTATGTGTCAACTGCCTACCAACCTAAGCATGAGAACTAAAAACAATCTAAACCAAAGCAGGATCTTTGAAACATGATTTAAAAAAAAAATTCCCTCTATCTACAGCCAAAACAATACTACTATTGATCTTCTCAGCAACTCTGAGCAGATTGGCCAAAAGATCTTTGTGCCTGCAAGACCACACCTCACCTGACTCAAGGTGTTTATTTTCAAGTATTGCGCAGATGTAGTTAAGTGTGAAATATTTTCTCCTTGCAAGATGACCCAATGTAATTGCACCTTGGATTTCCTGCTGCGGCAACCACACACCACAGCCCCAAACGGGCATTTTTGCAGCAGAAAATGAAATGGCAAAATGCTGCTTAAATAAGGTGCCCTTTCTGTCTCAGCGGTAGCTTTCAACATTTCTGTGGTGTGGCATGTGTAAACACCATGTCGCAGAAATGCCGCACTGCAGAAATGTCATGATGCCACCTGCTGTGTGGTCAGCAGGGCAGTGCGATGCCAACTTGGGTGTACAGTGCATACACCACACCCCCATGCCACCCCAAAGCCAGCATTTTCTGTCAATCTGTTTTAGTCCTAACTGGAGTTATACACTGAGTTTTACTGTGCAATCACTTTGCAGCATCCTGGAGTGTGTGTCAATATGGCAATGTCTTGCAATTCTCTTGTGTTTTTCCACTGTCTTTTCCATCCTTTTCCTCCTACCAAAAACCTATTAAGAACAAAGACATGTCATCTGCACATTGTCTTTCAAATGGTAGCACAAAGAGCTGTCTATCGGGAAGTAGACAATATTTAAATTAATATGGTCAAAGAAATGGCCTGCCAATCTCAACTGATAGTGATACGGCAACATATGCTTTATGAAAATTATCATCTAGAGCTGTTGTATTTGTAACATTTCCTGTTCCCTAGCTATGGCTGATCTACCAAGGTAGGACTCTTTGAATACTTCCTGCTCCTACCACTGCAACCATGATTCATCCTAACAAGACACGTATATTGTACTTACTATTAAAAGTGCTTAACATCTATGCAGAGGTAGCTGGATTTAACATCAACAAGCAAAAAACAAAGATGAAAAAAAATATGAGGCCTAAAAAAAGTGAAATTGACTCAAATATCTGGTTTTAGTATAGAAAAAAATAAAATATTTGGTAATTCATGTCGCAGGAAGGAACCTGATGTTCTTCTAAGACAAATATGGGGTGAAGTGGACCAGTGGCTTGGAGTGACACCTGGCCACTCCAGGCCCAATCAAACCCTGAGTGGTGCGGGACCATGGTAACTAGACAGCACACTCTGAAAGCGTGCCACTACTGTAATCCCAAATGGGCTGCTGCCAAAAAACTGACTTTCCCTGCTGCTTTTTCTGGCAGTCCAAGGCCGTCAACAGCCTCACATCTGTGTCTGACCACTCCAGGGGCATATGGCGTCTTCATGTCCCACCGCCAGAGTGGCCAGAAACCACTTTATTTGGCCAATGTGCTTCAGGCCTATGTCAAGGTATGGAAAAGATATTAAACAGTACTTAACAAAATTAATAATCATTATTTTAGAAAACCCATTTTAATGATTTACCACAAATACAGACCCACACTGTGCCCTAAAATGTTGCTATGGGTTATCAGTGCATGAAGTCCTATTTAAATCAACTGAAATTAAATGCACATTTTTTTACATATATATTTATGTCCATAATTTATTTGAAAAAACCAACAACTATATTTAATGCTAACAAAGGTTAGTCATGTAACCTACAAATTGAAAGTAGTCTCAGGCTGCTTGCAAATCCTGGGCTATGAGGTCATCCAAGTTAGCATTAACCATAGCAGATATAATACTGAGTCACAGCTTTAAGGCAGCTACAGCATGTGTGGAAATTTGAGTATGGTTTAAGGAGGAGAATATGAGATCTTGCACCATAATCTGAGTCAAGGCAACAGATGCATTGTATCTGAACCAGCCTTTCTCTCTGTCTTCTGAAAAATATGTGCAATTAGAATCTTAGGAGAATAAATTCTGATGTATTTTTCACTCAGGAGTATATTCTTATTATAAACTAGCCACAAATAGTGGAAATAATAGGATGAAAGTTTAAGAAAAATACTGAATAAAGACAACCATGGAATTAATGAAATGAACTCCTGGATATGTTTACTTATGATGCAAACAGTTCTTTGTTTAACTTTTACAAGTAGCTTTCCCATATCTCAGGAACTCAGGAAAACTACTCAAAGGATTACAGTTCTCAGAATATCCATTTCTTGGGAGCTGTAGTCTAAAAAAGTAACTTACTCTAGATAAATCCTCAGTTTTTCCATGATTTGTGTTACTGCTGACCTTATGTTACTATTTTCTGTGCTCTGCTTCCTTTTAAAGAGATAAAAGCTTTTATTGTACTTGTAATTCATATTTTTATGGTATTTACATTACCAACTTTGTTAGCTGCCCTGAGTTTGTATGAAAAATGAGATATAAATATTTTAAAAATTAAAATAAAATAAATGTTTTCTGTTTAACAAACCATAGGAATTCTTACCCTTTATTGGAGAACTGAGTGACGCAATGCTATACAGTTGATATTCTGTCAGCTGGTTTCATCTGTATTTCCACTTCAACAATTCCAGAATAAAATTGTAACAATGCATATTTCTTTAAATCTGTAAAATAGGAAGAATTAAAAAGTTAAGCTTACAGAAACTTTATGAATAATTACCATATATACTTGACTATAAGTCAACCTTATGTATAAGTTGAGGGCAAGTTTTGGGACCAAAAGTATGGATTTTGATATGACCCATGGATAGGTCAAGTGTAAAACTTGGAGCTCCTTCAGTGTGTGTGTGTGTGTGCAAGTGGCCAAAAGGGAAGCAGCAATCAATATGAGGCTTAAATGTTCAGCCTTCAATCTGGAGACAGTGAAGACTGTTAAACAAAGAACAATCAGTCACCAAGGAATCTATCTACTTGGCTCGGGATGGAAAGAAACTGCATGGGAAAATCTGAAAGAACTGCTGTCACATTACCATACTGACCTGTAAAAAAAGTTGACCTAGGATTTTGGGGTGAATTTTTGGGCATACCTTTTTAGACATATAGAAGAGTATATATGGTGAGAAGAATATGTTTGCATTTTGTCCTATCAACTACAAAGGACTTTTATATACATTAATCAGCATGTGCAGAACTAGTTTTGTACAACCCTTTATGCTGTGCAGCAATTTTTTTTCAACTTGGGAGAAATTTCAAAGCAGTTCGTGAAAACAGCACGAGAAGTCAAAAATCCTCTAGGCATGTGCCACAGCCCTTGATCATGTCTACAGTGATGGTATGTCATATAGGTCCAATACTCATATTCAAATAACTGCTTAGATTTGAGGATAAAATCCCAAATACTTTGACCGTCTTACTACAGGTTTAAATCAAGGTGAGAATATAAATAAAATTGGAGTAAGATTTGAAATCCTCAGTTACCAAATCTAGATTTCCTTTTCTCAGGATAGAAACAGGACTTTTAGGCACACAACCACGACAACTTTGGGTGACCCTGGACAGGTCACACTCTTTCAGCCTCAGGGGAAGAAGGCAATGGCAAAGGCTCCTCCGAAGAAACCTTGCCAAGGAAACCACAGGACAGAGTCACCTTAAGATCCCCTAAAACCTACTGGGAGACCATGGGCAAGTCACGTGCTCTTGGCCTCAGAGGAAGACAATGGCAAACCTCCTCTGAAGAAATCTTGCCAAGAAAACCCCATGATATGCTCACCTTAAGATCACCATAGTCAGAAACAACTTGGAGGCACAACAACAACAACAACAACAACAAGCATAATAAAGCACAGAAGGCACAGTACAAGAACAAAGAGAGCCAGCAGTTTGAGCGTGCAATGCTGAAGGCCAGGGCTCGAATCCCAGCTCGGCCATGAAACCCATTGGGAGACTTTGGGAAAGTCACACTCTCTCAGCCTCAGAAGAAGGCAATGGCAAATCTCCTCTGAAGAAATCTTGCCAAGAAAACACCATGATAAGTTCACTTTAAGATCGCCATAGGTTGGAAACAACTTGAAGGCACACAACAACAACAACAACAACAACAACAGTTCCCAGAACCCCATAGCAAAGGGCAATACTTCCAGCCAGAAAGGGCGGGACTTTCAGCCAGATCGCCGGAGTGCGACCCAGCTCCTTGTAGCAGCCCAGTTTTCCGTTAGAGAATTAGGTCGCTGCAAGGAGCCAGCACGTGCCTCCCCATCCCTCTTTGCCACAGCCAAGTTGTCTCAGGGCTAACTGGGCTGTGAGAAGGAGCCAGGCCACATGGGCCACACCCCTACTACCTGTGGCCTCTATGCCCTCACGGACCAGGCTGCATGCCAGAAATGGTACGCGTGCCACAGGTTTGCCAACACGGGGCTAGGAAATGTTTCTATGTTGAAGTAGGTTTGGTTGAATGACAGCTTAGGAGTCCCAAGACTTACTGCTAGAATGTGTTTGTGTGTAAAGTCCACATGGAGGGGATTTGGTCCAATGACTGTGTTCTCACTCCCAGGAGGTAGGGCCATAATGCTAAACTATTGCTGTTTAATACTAAACTAATGCTCAATAATGTTCAGAGAAACATGATTCTCTATACTGTGAACAACAGTATCTCCATACCCCTGCCCCAGCAAATGTGAGATAGGATTGTCTGAAATACAAAGAGGCCAACTAACACTGTACTGCTGTATCTCCTCATATTGTGCTTCAGAGGTGAAATGTATATATACATTTCAACATATTTGTGAAAAAGTCTATCATAATGTCTAAAACACAATATTTCTGATTTGCTGAAAACCTAGTATCAAAATGTGTCACTACTACCATCTAATATTGCAAAAACATAAAACTATGAAAAGTGGGAACGTAAATAATTTGGCATCTATTGAAGGTTGCTATATCCTAACCCCTATGGGTATATAATGTGGTCAGCTGCATTTTATTTTTGGCTGTTAAATTGGACTATTGTGCTATATATGGATAATGATGCTATATATCAGAACTGCTGAAACACTACAAACATCAGAAATTATGCTGTTGTGTATGCAAACTATTATGAAGTACCAGAATAAAAGTCAGTTGTATATCTCATAATTCTAACTTCACATGGTCTGTATCATTCTGATTCAATCTGGTAGCAGAGAGCAATATGTGCAGAAGCTCTATTGAAAGTTTTGCTTTCAGCACAGACAGACAAAGATATAATCAGCCTCTTCAAAGCTGCAAGATTGCTATGGTCGAGCTGCATAATAACCTTTGCTATTACAAGGTCATAATACATCTGTCTCTGTGCTTATAGGAATACCAATCACTGGTTTAACAACTTTGGCAATCAATAATAGATTTGTTTAAAATGGAGCAATTTGACACTGGCTTGAATACCAGACAGCATCAGTTCTTGATGACAATAGTGTTTGCTAAATAGACAGGCTAACGTTTAGCTTTCAGGTCAAGCACAGAAAAGGTTACACTATTTTATATTTGGGGGAGGGGGGGAATAATGTAAGGACAAGATAGATGCAAAGCCAAAACACAAAGTAGGTTTCTTGCCCCTTCTCCAAAATCTCTTTAACTTCTACTGAATGCCTACAAAATGTTGAAAACTGAAAGTTAATACTTGCATCCCTGACACAGTCATGATATATACAGTATCATTTTTCTCACAAATCCTGTGCTTCAATCTGACAGTAGTACAGTACAATACCATTATACTGAACTTCCTACAGCTTTCAAGACAGTCCAATTGACAACAAAACCCAGAATCTGGTAAGAGTGAAAAGGGTGCCCTTCGCACACATCAGAGAACTATGCTTGCATTGCACAATAAAAGTCTTTGGTGCTACACAAGAGGGACCATCCTTAACCAAACTCCTTCCATCCCTTGACTGTTATATTTTATATGTAATCTGTTCCCCAAAAAGAAAATACTGGCAGGGCCACTTTAGTTCACTGAGCCTGTGCAATATGATCATTACAGCACAATGAAGTTGCTTTCAACAGGAGAGTAATAACTTTCCATTTGAGAGCCCTCACATTGCACCATTCAGTTTATTAGCAAACGAACTGGGCTTTTTTCTTCCCCAACAAAATAAGTCATTGAGTCAGTGCAACAATATTAATATCCTCTTAAAATACACATCACTGAAAAATGTATATGGTAGATCTACGTCACATGTCTGCTTCACACAAACGAAGGTTGTATCCACATGGCAGAAATAATCCAGTTTGATGCCATGGAATTCTGGGAAATGTAGTTTTGTGAGTCAATTAGCCCTCTTTGTCAGAGAGCTCTGGTGCCACAGCAAACTACAATGCCCAGGATTCCACAGCACTGAACCATGACAGTTAAAGCAGTGTCAAACTGGATTATTTCTACAGTGTGAATGCAGATGAATCCTCTCACCACTACATCAAGGGTAATGTGGGGGAAAGTGACTACTTGGTGTTCCAGCATGTAACCTTACGATTGCAAATACAAAGAAGAAAATAACTACAACCAGCTTTTTATTAAAAAAAAAAAAAAACCCAGTTGCCACCAGCAAAACACACAAGTTACAGAAACAATGCTCTTCAAAATGGAAGCAGTTGTAGATTACAGACTAGTCTCTAAATTGAGGCAGCATATTTCCTACCCCAGCCCCCACCATTTCTCCCTATGATTATATGTTGATGGATTACACAATCTCCCTATGGTTATGTTGATGGATTACACAAGCATCCCTCATTCTAACTGAATGAGGGATGTTTGGGGAGCTATTTATTAAATCCAAGTGCCAATTTTGTGACTTCTGCAATTTTCCCACAGATCTCTGAACTATCAAAGGTAGGGTTGAACAAGTCAGAGCATGGTAAAAGTTTCTGAATACTGTCCATACAGGAGTATAGCATGGATAAACTACTAAAGAAATGTGGAAACAAGCGGAAATACCTTGGAGTTTCATCAAAGATAACTTCACAAAAATAAAAATAAAAGAATTCAGTAGCATCTTTGAGATTAAGAAGAAATTTATCTTCTATATCCACAGGAGTTCAATTCCAGACTCCCTCACGGATACCAAATATCATGAGACCTCAAGTCCCATTATTCTCTATGGACACATGATGTGCACATGACCGCTGTAGTGCAGCTGCGTATATGCACCACCACTGAGAATAATGGGGCGAGGCCATCCATAGATGCTCCATCCTACTAATGGCTAGCCCTCTGATATGGAGGGCCAACTGCATTGTTGGTCTGCAATTCCCATGATTTCAAGTCAGCAAGACCAAGGTTGGACGGGAATGTTGGGAGTTGATATCCAATACATCTGAAGGGCACCAGCTCAGGTCAGGTTCTGGGATACACATTTTAGTAACAAGCATTGTCAATCTGGTTAAGAGTTTATATAGTGTTTATTATCTACAGCTACAAGTTCACCAAAAACAAAGTAAAATTTCTAGTCATTACATCTTTAACTAGCAATAAATTGCTCAACAAAGATAATTGTTTTATTATTTGTATACAACTGAATGTTATATACAGGTTTATAAAAAAGAACTGTCAGTTTCTCTACGCAGATATATTAATGGAGGATGGCTGATGCACATCTGTATAGTCACCATGCAGACATATCAGTATGAACTCTACACATAAAGCTATGCATTTAACTTTGTGGAAACAGGATGTGCTACACAGCAATGAGAACCATTTTTATGTATCACAAATGAACTGTTACTGGCAGAGACATTACCAAGCTTGTATAAAGCATGTTACTAATTTTTAAGACAAAAAAAGTGAGTAAATGATGACACTATAGCGCTGTGAATACACTCAATTCATCTGACTTCAAAAGTTAAACCATATTGGGCCTGAGAAGTACACTTCAATGGGATGCCACTAGGAATACCAGGGATCTCTAGGAAGTGCTAGAACAGAATACTGCCTGAACCACTGGAAGCACTGGAAGTAACAGTTGACAATATTGGGCTTAACTGACGAACAGTCTGACTCAGGAAAAGGCAGCTTCCCCAACATTATATTAATACCCCATTAAGCTAACATTCCTACATACAATTTAAAAATGCAAAACGATATGTAATTTTATGGAATTTGCTACACAATTAAAATTATGCATCTGCTTCATGGTACTTAACTGTTCCCAGGACTCAAGACAAATGTTGCATTCCACCAATCATTTTAACTAGTTTTCTTGCAATTAAAATGGTTAATTCCTTTAACCACAATCTGCCTTATGATGCTCATCTAAAGCCAGCTGAACTGGCTAGATATATCTTCAGAAACAAAGTGCTACATACACTGTTGCTACATGTAGCTACTCAACCGCAACTATAGTGGAAATGGTGCTACACTAAATACACTGACTTGCAGAGCAGGAACAGAAAATCCATTTTTTATTAATTTGGGAGTGGGGTGTTGCATCCACCACATTTCAGAGCAGCATAATGTTGCTGAATAAACTGTGGCACGGACCTATTTAGAATACTGAGCCTTAGAATCATAGAGTTGGAAGAGACCACAAGGGCCATCCAGTCCAACCCCCTGCCATGCAGGAAATCACAATCAAAGCATACCTGACAGATGGCCATTCAGACTCTGTTTAAAGACCTCCAAGGAGGGAGACTCCACTACTCTCAATTGAAGGAGTGCGTTCTCCTCTCTCTTCCTTATATAAGGTAGCAAGGGAAAAAAGAGGATCTTTGCCTCCTCCTATATTAAAATGTCCATTATTTACGATCTTCAGTGGAAGCTGTTCTCCAGGCATTTCAAGTTTTTTATTAGTTTATTATTAAATATATTTGTTTCTATCAACACACCAGGGCCCCAAGGTGATAGGACAACAGATAAAATCATTCTTTAAAAACAAATCAGATTACTTCTAAAAACTAATGTTTAAAAAAATCACAGTTAAAACAATTTCAAAATTGCCTTCAGCGATCAAAGTACTGTACAGTATATGAAATACAACAGACTCTTGGTCACGTGTTGAAAGCTCAGTAGGGATGGAGCCAGGCCTGGCTTCTTGTGGGAGAGAATGCTACAACTGAGCTGCAGCTAAAGAGTCTCACATGTTCACCAACTGAGCCTCACAATAGGGTTTGCCTTGTGGATCTCAAATTGCAAGCAGGCCCATATGGGAGGAGGGGCTCTTTTAAATACCCCCGGCCTTAAGACAGATATGTCAGGAGCTTTCCCAGTTGTAGAATATCCTCCCCAGGAAACTGTGACTAGGATAAACATTACCACTGTTTCAGAAGCAAAGGTAAACCTTTCCGTTTGCCAATACATTCTGATCAGCTGATACTTTTTAAAATTATATTTGCTATTTTTATTCTTTGTTTTTATTATGATCACAGTTTTGAGATGTTTTTCTTTTTTTAAGTTGCAGTTGTATACTTCATCTATATTTATAAGGATGAAAAGCAGTTAAAGCTATTTTATTAAAATATTTGTGTTTACTTGTATTTCTTTTTGTTTCATAACCTACCTTTGGTACTAGCTTTGGAAAAAGGCAGGCTATTAATAAACTATACAGTAGCCCCTCTGTTTTGGTGAAGTATCCGTTCTGGACCCACCCACCCACGAAAATAGAAAATCACCAGTATTCAAGCTACATTGGCTTGAATGGTGGCGCGTGCACCATTTTGTCCCCATCCTTTTGCCACCTGCAAATGATAAGGCATGCCGATTCGAAGTCTATGAAAACAGAGGGGTGACTGCACTGCACTATACAAAATGTAAACAAGACTTGAAGTAGCTTCCTAAAATTACAGTGGTTTACACAATTAAGAGTGACTGGAGAGAGCAAATTAAATATCTCCATCAGTATCAAAACACAATGAATTTGACTTGAAGAGGGCTCAGGAATAACAAATAGAATTATTTCCTCACACAATGTACAGTATATTTAAATGATAACAGCATGTATTTAACTGATAGAGGTACAAAGTATGGTGAGATTTTTTTCTATATGACATCACAGTAAGGACAGGCCCCAGAATATCTACAGCATAAGTATCTACAGTTAAAATCAAACCTCCATGTTCAGAGAAACATACCTTTGAACATCAACAGACATGAACAAAAAAGCAGATCAGTCATCCTCACTGCTTTATTCCTTAGCTTTCCAGCCTGATACTGCAGCAGCACCAAACAGGCCTTGATCTCATTCAGCAAGATAAACCATATATGCTTTGTTGTATTTTCATCAGGAATGTGGGTTTTTTTGGGGAAAGGAGAACTGGAAAATTTGCCAGTGCTCTAAATAACATTTTCTGACTTAGCACCTTTCACATAAATGAATGTCATGCTTAGATTTGGGTCCCATCACTCCTTCTCTCACCACCCTTCAAATATCCTTCCAATCTTCTGATTACTGAAGGACTTTTTTTAACCAGTTATAGTTTGGTACACTGAATGGCTTTGCATGAGAAATATTTTAGGTTTAAGTTCTGTTCCACTTAACTGGACTGCAAGAGAGTTCAAAGAAACATTTTTTTAGGTTTGTGTTCAGTAAGACTTCTTGATGAACACACAAAATAAAAAATATATATAAATAAATCCAAGTCCACAGTCCCAAAGATTAATTTTAAAAATGTTTAATTTAACAAATGACATGAACTAAAGCCTGGACATGCAACAACTGAAGTCAGGTGTGAAAGACATATTCAGAATGACAGAATTCTAAGCCAAGTAATTTATCTCAGTACTGGAACTCAACAGAGCTCATGCATGGTTCTTCCATACAAAAATCCACTGCTGGTTGTCTCATCCACATTTCTTCATTATGACAGTACAGTATGTTTTTCACAAGGGGGAATCACAGAATCATAGAGTTGGAAGAGACCACAAGGGCCATCCAGTCCACCACCTGCCACGCAGGAACTCTCAAATCAAAGCATCCCCGATAGATGGCCATCCAGCCTCTGTTTAAAGACCTCCAAGGAGGGAGGCTCCACTACACTCCGAGGGAGTGTGTTCCACTTGTGAACAGCCCTTACTATCAGGAAGTTCCTCCTAATGTTGAGGTAATGCTGAACAATTAAGTTGAAGGAGAATCTTGCTGATCTACCTAAAACCATTCAGAGATCTACCAGAAGGTCCTGATTTACCCTCCTTCTGCTCCTAACTAAAAATTAATGATGGCAGGAATGTAATTACATCAACTGATTTTTTCTGTAAGCCACCTTGGGTCTCACTCCAGGAGAAAGGTGGCATATAAATAAAAATAAATAAAAAAATAAATAGTAAGGTGTATAATCCTCACAGGGCAATTTCTGTAGGAATGCACTCCTGCCCTATATCCCTGAGGTGGCAAAGGGGAGAAGAGAAGTCTTTCCTGCTTCATTCAATTACACAGTAAAGAGCTCTTACCAAATGAAAATAAAATAAAATCTGTCTGAATAGATAAAAATGCCCCTATTTTTGGCAGTGCTTTTTGTGTATGTGAGAGAAGGGAACCAGGCAATTTCTTATTTTCTTGTTATAATGGAATTTGAGAATAAACATAATAGATCACAGACATAACAGAATAAATTCCCCAAAAAACCCTACCCTCCCTTTTAAAAACCTTTATAATTTTCATATAAATTATTCTGAACATGATAATGATACACTGTATTTATAGGATCTCAAACCTCGTTTGTAATTCCCTTAGAGCTTTTTCTTCAGATTTTGTTACGGTATTATCTTGTGTTCTCTCAAAATGCAAAAGAAGCAGAAAACTTTCAGGTGCAAGCAAAACTAAAACCCCAAGGAGAAATAACTAGGGAAATGTGAGGCCAGTGATTACGTGATCAACATAATAAAAGATATAGCAACTCCACTTAAACATTTCTGAAAAGAAGAAAATTGTTTTCCCTTTCCAGGCCCCTCTAAAAGAAAATCTCTTTTGGTCTCTCTCCTGACTGGAAGGGGGGGCTAAAGACGATTGGCAACTGCGTATTCTAGCCAGCATGTCTCCAGCCTTCAAGTGTAGTGGTAGGCTCTGGAATGCGAATGAGTAACATGATCTTTTCCCTTCCCTTCTCCTTCACAGAAACATTTAGAAAGTAATTTAACCTCTTAAAATGGCATCTCAGCACTGGTTCATAGTTATTCTGCTGAAAGCAGGAAACAGTAGTAGCATTTAGACAGATAGACAGACAGACACACACACACTTCGATCTTAGATAAAAATCTATAAATAAGTTTCTCTCTATCAGTGTGCATATCAACTTTGAGGAATGAAAGCATTTTGGTTTCACAATGATCTGAGCTCAGGGGAACATGCCTCTCAGTAAGTATGCTTAAAACACTCCACCACCACAATCTGCAACACTTAACTAATTTAATGCATGGCAACATCTAGTCAGAATTTTTCTGAGAAGAACATGAATACAACTTGTTTATTTATTTTGGGTAAATAGGCTTGAACTTTCACATATTATATTAACCTACAATGGTTTCTATAGATAACAGGGTCTGCTAAAACTGAGCCATGAATAGCAGAGTCAAAGACATTTCAAAGTTTCCTTCCGTTATTGTTTGTGTTTTTTTTTTTTGCTGCAATGAATGAGACACAAATAATCCCACAATTGTGTAACCATTTCTATACTGCTATTTTGAATCCATTCATCCTCACCAGAGTTGGCAAATTTCATTGATCAGTTTACATCAGAGATCTGGTTCAGATGTGATTTGTTTGTGTGTGCTTCGTACAGTGAGCCACGCCATACACAAGTTCTTATAGGTGGCTTTCAGCATATGCTGAAGCGCCTAGGAAATGCGTGTGGTGTTGTGTGGCAAGCATGAGCCCCATTATATTCAATGGGGCTCATGAATCACGAGCGCAGCTGTGTGGTGTGTGTGTGGCTGCACAGCAAGTATGAGCCCCATTGGATATAATAGGGCTCAAGCTTACGCGTTATTTGCTTTTTGGGGGGGGGGGGGGGGTCCAGAACAGATACTCGCATAAAGCAAAGGCCCACTGTACTTCAATTCCCCACTTGCTTTACAATATGATAAATACAGCTTGCTGTTATGTCTAAATTATCTGCCCATAAACCAGAGATGGAAACTCAGTTCAAACCATGGTTTGTAATTTAGGTTTAGAAATAATTTATGAGTTCTAGAATGCCTCATTCAGACTGATTAATCTCAAGTACAGTTAGTTTAGTTTCAGATAAGACCATTTCAAACAGTGATCTCAAATGCTTGCTTGTTTAAAATAAACACGCTATTTGCCAGATGCATATGACATGTTAGGTTATGGTTAATCAAAAGTACAGTGCGCCCTTGGTTTATGTGGGGGATCCGTTCCGGCCCCCCTGTGTAAGCCAAATATCGCATATGCTCGAGCCCCATTCAAGTGAATGGGGCCCATGCATGTGGCAGTGTGCACGTGCCATGAGGGCGTGCCCCATTAATTCGAATGGACATGCCACACCTTGCACCCCACACGCTCCTGCAGCTTTGCACGTAAGCTCAAAGCTGTGTATAGCATGCCTGTGTATAATGCGGGTGCACTGTATCTGACTGCATCCTCATAGCCATGCCAGAGGAAGTGGAGGAGAGTGGAGGCTATACACATTTATGCTTCAATAAACCAGGGGATGAAATCATGCTGGGGGAGGGTGTGTACTGGAAAATGCTCATTTTTCTACACATACTAAGACCATCTTTCCTTTAATCAAAATTGCTATTTAGCTATTTGCTCTTCAGAACAACACACAAATTAAACTCCTTTAAGAGTGACCAAAACATCACTTCCATTGCTCAAAAACAATGCTGGTAAAGTCTGTAAGGATCCAGGGTTTGTAAACATGGTCTTCCAAACCTCCAACACAAGCACAAACCTGCACTGAACCAGCAGAATGGGGAAACTGCTGGCCTCCACATTTGTGTTGAAAATAATTCTCCACATCCAGTTAGCCAGAAACAACAGTCCAACAACATTTGTGGACTACAAGTTCCCATCCCAAAAACAGCTATTATTTTTCTCCACAGTAAAAATAGAGGCAACATTTTGTCAGTGTTGCATAAAGTATGTCTTCCATGTACATTTTAGTTTCATCTATGAACCCCAGATGAAAGGCTTCTTAGTCCAGGAAGAATGGTCAGATTATGAAAGGTTGATGCATAACAGATAAGGGTAATGAACTATGAAGCAGCATGGTTAGTGATTTAGGTGTTGGACTAAGAACTCTAGAGACCAGGTTTCTAATCCTCACTCCACCACAGAAACCCACTTAGTGGCCTTCGGGCAAAATTGCAATCTCTTCCTACTCACAGGAAGGCAATGGAAACCTGAACTCTGAACAATCTTACCAAGAAAACCCCCAAGAAGGGTTAATTTTGGCCTACCATAAGTCAGAAATGAAGCATGCAAACAAATGAACTATGGGGTTTAGGGTTGGGAGATATTACCGACTACTCTATTCTCACTGGTCCAAAGTGTGAACATCTGAACTGGCTTTAACACACTGCTGTAAATTTAATTTCACCAATATGTTTCTCTCTCTGTCTTGTTTGAGGGAGAGGAAGTTATGTTAAGAAGGATACCCAAACAACTGATGCTAGAAACCATACAGTTCTCTCCTGAGAAATACTTCAAGCTGATGGGCACCTAAGCTCAAAATATGGTAAAACGAGATGGTATCTAAACAGATACGCGATTTAAAGATTTTGTTAGTCTAGTCATACCCAATCTCATCCCTCCTTTTAAATATATTAAAAGCTACATCTGGGTTGCAGTAAGAAATACAGTATGAAGCATTCAGCATCACAACATTAATGTCAAAAATATTTTGTGTCCAAAACACTTTTTAGATTTCTCCGAAGCATGAAGCAATACATAATCCTAACTACCATTTCGAAGCTTGAAGCAATACATAATCCTAACTACCATTTGGAAGCATGAAGCAATACATAATTCTAACTACAATTTAAGTTTACTTGTCCATTAAAAGAAAGCAGCAGTGCAATACATTTGAAGCATTTTCATAATGTCTCCTCTTTATTAGGCAAAACAGTCTCTAAACACACACTTTGGCATCTTCACAAATAAATTAAGAGAAAACAGATGCACTGGCAGAGATGCATGGAAAGCAGTCAGACTTCAACCACTTCAGGGATCTATTGTGCTATAAATACAACAATATGCAACCAAAGGAGGCTCCTCCACAGATACACTTGTCTTTGCAGCAGCAGCAAGCAAATATAGATTATAATTAAAAATGAGAATATATTTTGTAACTTCTCTGTCCCTGTGCCAACAAGTGTAACTATCTGAACCACTCTACAGTATATACCAGATCAACAATTAGCTGCTGAGCATTAACATCATTTTATTAAGCACGCAGTTTGCTTTTCTAGTGCTGCAGTTAAAAAAACAAGTGTTTGTTGTTTGTTGTTAACTGCTCCTGAGTTGACCTTGACTCATGTCCACCCTGTGGATGAGACATCTTCAAAGCAGTCCTCAACTGCTTTGCTTAGGTCCTGCAGGCTCAGGCCTGTGGCCTCCCTGATCGAGTCTAACCATCTGGTGTGTGGCCAAGGGTATTGTGTAGCCAAAGTGGATCTTTCTTTAAGTCTCATGGGTTTAAATAAGAAGTGGAAATAGGGTTGTAGACAATCTGAAAATAAGCCTTCTTTCATTTTAATGGACTCATCTCCAAGTTGATGTGTAGAGGAAGCAGTCTTAAAACACTTCACTTTGTCCATGGGGGATCTGTTCCAGAGGGCCCCCCCCAATATGAAAAAATGTGGGACATCAAGTCCCATTGTCCTTAATGGTACTGCAACATATGTACAGCCACTAGTGCAGCTGTGGGCACTCACCACCATTGGGGACAACAGGGCTTGCTGTCCCTGGATGCTCAAATATGGCAAGGTCACTCTGTATCTGAGATTTCGAGTCTTACTGAAATCAGATTTTTAAACACTTCGCTTTTTTAAAATAGTTTTTGTTTTCAGAAGTATGTTAAGATCATTTTTTTTCTTTTTATGTTATTATTATTGTCTGTGATCTGAAAACAGACAACAGGTTATTTCAGCATGAACAAAGGTCCAAAATGCACTGCAGAAATAATCCAGTTTGACACTGCTTTAACTGCCTGGGGAATCTGAGAACTGTAGTTTTGTGAGCCTTCTCTGGGCTCATTCACACTGGCGGCATTGCTCCGAAAAGAACTGGGCAAATTCGGGGGGCCCCCTCCTGAATCTCTCCAGAAGCAAGTGCTGACTACCAATCAGGGGTATTTTAACCCGAATGCCCTCTTGGAGAATTCGGGTTTAAGGTGAAGGTGCCTGGCTGTCAATCAAAGTTAGTTCTGCGATGGTTATAGGTGACATTTCCAGCACTGATATGGGCATTAGATGTGTGCTTTCCATAGGTTATGATCTGTCCTTGGCCCCATTTTCAACCCCAAAATGCAAGGTAATGCACCCAGTATCCCCCACTCCTTACCACCCCAGAATGCCTCATACACAGGTAATAATAATAATAATAAGTTCCTCACCTCAGAAATGCCAGAAAAGGATGCAATTGCCATGCATTTTTTCCCCTCTTAAAAGCAATTCAGGGCTATCCCTGAATTCCTTAGAGACAGTAGCAAAAACATGTATCATTTTGTCAATTGGCCAAATTGACAAGAGCAACAAATGTAACATTCAGATTGTAGCATTCCATTTGCAAGTCTTTGCTAGGAGCCAGCAAAAGACAGGGAAAGTGAACCAGCAGCAGCTACCCACGTTCTATCTATCTATCTATCTAGCTAGCTAGCTAGCTAGCTCTGCTTCAAGCAAAACACGATGGCAGCTCCGTTTGTGCCCTGCCTTTGACCTGAACTGAACTGACCCTTTTCCTCTTGCTAGAGGAGCTTTGCCATTGCCTTCCACTGAGGCTGAGAGAGTGACCTGTCACTCCAACTGACCCATGGAATCAAATAGGAATAAAAGGGAAATGCAGCGCAGGCATTCTGACTGTAGCATCTGCATATAGCACTAATAATAATAATAATAATAATAATAATGGCTCTTAAGTTCCAGGAGCAAGAGGAAAGCAAGCACTCAAAAAATCATGTGCATAAATTGTCAAAAGAAGCTGCTTCTGCTGCATCCATTTCCCTACATCCCCCAGCTTCGCTCCACAGCCCTATTTCCCTGGGCAATCCTCCTCCTCCTCCCAACTCCCAACCCCAGGGTGCCATGATGCCATAGCTATGGTGCCCTTTCCAGGGTGCAGGATGTAGCCACTTTTTGCAGTTCCTTCTCATGTCTTAAAGGATGGATTGGGGCCGCAGCATGACGTTGCCGTGGCCCCAATAAGGCTGAAGAAGGGGCGGCTGAAGCCCTCAGTCATCCATTTAGCACAGTACTATTGTTTAACAGCTAGATTTGCCAAGCCACAGATAGCAAATGGTCTTAAATCTTTTACAGATGATAGCTGACCTGCGGAAATAAAAGAAAAGAGACTGACATACATCCCAAGTGTGGACTGAATTCTTTATGTCTGCAGAGCAATGAGAGGAAAAACAACGTCCTATTACAGAGGATGCAATTTCAGGCTGCTGAGCTTTCCTGCTAACCGTGCAGTGGTAATGACCATCAAAAAGACAGACTTAAACATGAGCAAACATGAAGTGGCTAGCTTAAACAGTGTGTTCATTAGATGGCTGAGGCCCTACCAGTCACTTTAAGTTCATAAGATCTTTTATAAACTTTTTCATAACTGGGTGGGGAAAATGAAATAAGAGACAGCACTGAGATACACCCTTAAGGGTAATACTAAAAAGCCAATAGATTTTCATGGATATAGAACAAAGCATACTGCAATGACTAGTGAAAAGGTTTATCTGAAGTACAGCCAAAAAATAGTTATAGAGCAAAATATTACTACTTGGGTTTCCTTGCTACCTTCAGCACTTGTAGAAAACCATAATTTTACAGTGGGTGCATCCACCAAGCAAATCTCCTTCCCAAGCAGTTTGGGCAGATCTGGTAGATGGAAAAAAATCCCTCAGAACATAAAAGCAGCATGGTGATAAAGCCATCACAGAGACAGAAGTGTGACACCTGAGCTGTTCCTATGGATTTTAAAAACTATCCCCATGAAAAAGAGCGAGAAAAGGAAAATATGCAGTTGCCTTTGACCAGCCACTAAAACTAATGTTGCTTCCAGACAATGGGCCCATCTAACCAGAGAGGAATACCTACTTTTGTGCTATCTAGGTATATACAACCTATGAGCATCTTGTTGAATATTTATTAACTAGGCAGTAGGTAATGGAGAAATGTGTGACATTTCCCAGTTTATAAACAGATCCAGGTTCCCAAGAAGGCAAATAGTATACTAGATCCAGCTGCACAGAGTTTCGGAAACTCTGTGCAATAAGAGATGAACAGCCACCAAGGGGGGAAAAGGGAAGGGCAATAGGAAGAAGACGAATAGTAAAGGAGATGATTAGGATTCTTAGGAGAGTATATGTGTCTTATACCGCTTGGCAAAACCAATGGGCGGTGAACAACAGGAACATATAAAATAATGACAACTTTAAAAAAACACTTTATCCCTCCCACCTTACAGGAAATACAGTATATTAAACGTATAACCTATTAAAAACACAATGTCAATTGCATAAACACAAAAATTAACACTAAAAAACCCCTGCTCATCCTTGTGACCCTCGAAATCACTGAGATGGGGCACGGAGGAATGAGTGAATCAGGGAACATGCTCCGGGGCTGGTTCATCTGGACAGCCTGCGAAGAGACTCCGTTTGAACGCTTTTTTCACGTCTGTCTAATGAGTTTATCTGCCGGATCTCCTCCGGAGGTCGTTTCCAGGTCGGTGTGGTGCGACAGCAGAAGAACGCCCTCTGGGAGGTCGCCGCCAAGCCTAAGATTTTAGACGGTGTAGTTAGAAGTTCCTCCAGAGGACCGGAGAGGCGCTGGGGATAGGATTGTAAGGGAGGACGGCGGGCGGTGGGGGGACGGGCGTCTCTAAGATAGCTTGGACCCAGCCATTTATAGGGCTTTACAAGTTGATAACCACACCCTTGGGCCCGGAAGCTGATAGGCAGCCAGTGGAGGGACCTCAAAACCCGAGTAATGTGGTCCCTCCTAGATGTTCCTGAGACAAGCCTGGCTGCCATATTTTGAACCAGCTGTAATTTCCGAGTCAAGCACAGGGGTAGCCCCATGTAGAGTGCATTACAGAAGTCAAGGCGTGAGGTTACCAGCGCGTGCACAACCGTCTCGAGATCCCTTACTTCCAGAAAAGCGCGCAGCTGGCGTATCAGCCGAAGCTGATAACAGGCACTCCTGACCGTCGCATTTACCTGATTTGTGACATTTACCTGATAGTGACATGAAATAAATGACAATGACAGATGGTGGGGGGAAATCCTCGAGATCTATGGTTGTGAACCAATGGTTCATGATCAGATGTAATAAGTTCCAACAAACAAGCAATATTGGGACTAGTAAAACTTAACCCAGTCTAGTAGCAGCTGATATCTGATCTCAAAGCATGCACTTCTGCAGACACAACACCAAGGACTTGAGAGGTCATTCTTTAGACCAATGACTCCCAGACTCTGGTCCTGTGGGTGTTTTGCACTTTAGCTCCCAGAAGCCTAAGTCATCTTGGCCAATGCTCTGAGATTCTGGAAGCCAAAGTTCCAAACAACTGGAAGGCCAGAGTTTGGGAATCTACTTTAGACACATGCCTCAAGGGCTCTTTTACCAATACTGTAACACTCTCAGCAGAAAAGGATGGATTCTATGAACTTGCCAACAAAAGCTCTGGCCATGATGAGCTTTTCTCCATGATACAAAGATTAAAAAAAATATATAAATTGTGATTTTGCCCACAAGTAGACTCAAAATAATGTACAGGTTCTTCATTATTCAGAATTCCCAAATCCAAGACACTCCAAATTCTAAAACTTTTTTCATAGGTGGGTAAGATAGTGACACTTGTTTTCTGATGGTTCAGTGTACACAAACTTTGTTTCATGCACAAAATTATTTAAAATAGTGTATAAAATTACCTTCAGGTGATGTGCATATGATATATATGAAACATACATGAATTTTGTGTTGACACTTGGATCACTTCTCCAAGATAGCTCATTAAGTCTATGTCAATGTTCCAAAATCCAAAATGCTTCTGGTCCCAAGCATTTCAGGTAAGAAAGATTCAACCTGTACAGTTAGACCACAGTATAACACACAACAACAGAAAGAACAACCCCAGAACAACATCTAACCGTCTAATTAAAAGATCGTATGTACAGTGTTGTGTAAATTTACAGCGCTATATAAATAAAGCTTAATAATAATAATAATAACAACAACAACAACAACAACAACAACATATTCTTTAAAAACAGGATAGGAAATTACTGAATATTAAAAACCTGACAAAAATACAGTTGGCCCTTCTTATACACGGATTTTTTATACACGGATTTAAGCATACACAGTTTGAAAATGTTCCAAAAAAGTATAAATTTACCTTGATGTTCCATTTTTTATTAGGGACACCATTTTGCTATGTCATTATACTTAATGGGACTTGAGCATACATGGATTTTGTTATACACGGGGGATCTTGGAACCAAACCCCAGCGTATAACAAGGATCCACTGTACTGTTTAATTGCTTACTGGATGGAAACTTAATATGCATGGAGTCAGCCTGATTTCTCCCTAAGAGGTAGCACTATTTAACACACTGTATTTCAAAGCCATGAGCAGAGAAGAGCTCCCAAGTACAACATAATATATTGCAAAAACATAAAAATATAGGCTGAAACTGGGAAGATGACAACAGAATGAAAAGGAAAACAGAATTAAAGAGCAATACAAAGAAAGACACAAATAAACAGTTTACACAGAAGTTGAGGAATTCAGAAAAAAAATACATACTGTATATAGTCACAGAGGTTATGCACAGTCAAGAAAGGAGATGTGGCTACCTACTAAAACCTTTCAGATCTAGAATGTTCTGAACAGTGTTTCACATAGGTGGAAAATCCACATGTGATTCAGACCATTATATACTTCATGTATTTCTTCAACAGCACACCTTTAAAAACTATGAAAATATAGAATATACTGTATATACTCATGTATAAGTCTAGAAATTTTAGTCAAAAAATTGACCCAAAAATTTGGGTCAACTTACCCACGGGTCAATGTAAGTACTAGTACTAGACTTTAACTCATATATATATATATATATGGAGCAATCTCCTTTCTCTGAATAGAGTGGTAAAAGGCAAGAGTCCATCCTGGGAGCACCAAAAAGAAGCATGGATCTCTTCTAGTCTCTCATCCATCCAGCCTTTCTAAGTTCTTTGGCATCATTTTCCTTTGCATCATCCTTTGTTACATGCCCCGAAGTTTTACCCTCGGCTTATCCATGGGTCATATCAAAATCCATAATTTTGACCCCAAAACCTGCCCTCGACTTATACATGAGGTCGACTTATAGTCAAGTATATACGGTGTATACAGTCATCCAGTATTTTTCTCTCTGAGCTTTCCAAGTTATTCATCCTCTATGAATAGGCAATTTGCCTCAGAAAAAGGATCTGGTTGACTGAGCGAGGCAGCAGAGACTTCTTGTTCTTTAGTGTTATATGAGGATGGTTGCACACATATGACTGCCCATACATAAGAAGGTGGAAACAATTCAACTGAGCCCCCACAGGATCATTCATAAACAGATGTTACTTTTAAGTCCAGGATAAAAATGACTAGGCTATAAGGATTCTTCTATCTTTGCTGATATGATTATTCTATTGGAAACAGAAAGGCAATTCTGAACTAACACAGAGTGGTGACTTTTGCAACTGTGATAGATACTAAGGGCCCATACAGACAGGTCAAAATAAAGCTGCTTCGGGTCACTTTGGAGCTAATGCTCCCTAAAGACTGGAGCGCAGCTTTCATGCAGCTTCTGGCCTCTTAGAATGCATGCATCATTTAATCAGCATACCTCTAAAGTGACCTGAAGAAGCTTTATTTTGGCCTATCTGTATGGGCCCTTTGGCCCTATATTGCGACCTTTGGAGGGTACAAAAAGGAGCCACTTTTTGCAGCTCCTTTTTGCACCCTCCAGAGTCTGGATCAGGGTCATAGCATGAGGTTGCGGCAGCCCCGATCTGGCCAGAAAAGGGACAGCCTCCCACCACCCTTTAGGGGCTGTCTGCAGAGCTCCTTAGAATCTTTCAAAGCAATCCTCCTCAAAGTTGTGTTCTAGGGACTGGTTCTGGTCAACAAGGCATCAGCTGCTGTCAGTCCCTGAAGAGCTTCCAGAAGCCAGCGGGCACAAATATGGTACGGGTCCCTAGCACACTTGGGGGGGGGGGGCAGTCCCTCCCTTGTCTACACATCAGATACATTAAGAAGCACTGTTTTAGACTTGAGCACCAGTAATTCAAAACCATAGCACTGGCTATGCCAAAGGGGTAGGGTGGGGTTGGGATATAGTTAATTCCTCTTTCCTTCCTCACCAACACATGTCAAAGTCTTATTCTCTGACTCCATTTTTTTTGGTCTGTTCTTGAAGGAATAAAAAGATGAAACAAAGAGAATGCTTTCCCTCCTGCCTGCATGCTTCCTACTTTCTTCTTGTGCTGCAAAGGCAGACAAGATGTGTGAATGAGGAAGACTCCAACTGTCTCTTTGCCTCTTGTGAAGTCCCCTTCCTTGCTAGGATCCCAAATGCCATGTTCATTTTGCTTTCCCCTTCAACACTTTTCAGTTCATATAGCCAAAACCAATCAGCCTTTAGCTGACTACAGTAAGTTATCACTATTTCATTTCATCACAGCATTCCATTTACTATACACAGACATATTTTAATTCAATAATTAAACTGTGCTCCCCAAGCTGTTTGGGGACTGGGATGGCAGCCTAGTAAATATTCTAACTAGATTCAGGTTTGATATATTTGATTTCTATTTAAATAACACAACTTTTATAAGTATTCCGTTTTATTTTATCACATGCTGTGTAAATACTTTAAACATTCCAATAATGAAAAGTATTTGAACGGAAATACTTTTGACAAAGAAAAACAAAACCACAAAGTGCACAGAAGCTGCAATCTTACTCAAACTTACCTAGGAGTCACTACTACTTCTGAATAAACATGCATAACTGAGTATACTCTTAATATGCTTTAAATGCAATGTGACACTTAACTTGGACATTATTTTTACTAAAATATGCTTTCTAAATTTTAAGAAACAATGAAAGTAAGGAAATTGTTAATATACTAATTTAGCAACCCCACAGATATTCATGTCCTAAATACCCTAAAGGCACCAGATCCTTTCTGCTCCTGGAAGCTAAGCCAGGTCAGTTCAGTTAATACTTGGATGGGAGACTGCCAACAAATACCAGGTGCTGTAGGCTATGTTTCAGAGGGAGGAACTGGCAAAAACACCTCTAAGTATTCCTTGCCTAAGAAAACCCGATGAAATTCATGAGATTGCTCTAAGTCAATAGGTGATTCTAAGGCGCATGCATGCGCATTTACAGAGATGCTCAATATCTACTTGTGATTTTATGCACACAAAGGGACAGTCATTTTAAAAAGTGACTTTTCAATTTTCCAGAAGCCCAATTTGACAGTTATTTTATCCATTCTGTTGATAATTAATGGAAATGTATTTCTAATGGAAACTTTTCAGAGAGCAGTATCATAGAAGAATTGTTTCTATCAGTGGAAAATGTCTGCTAAGCTCTTTGCAGGAACTAAAGCATATATTTTTTTTAAAGTCCTGTTACCATGTGCTTTTCTGGCATGGATACGTAATGGAAAGCTTAAGAGTAAGGACAAGAGTCATACAGATCCTTATAAAAGGAGACATTAACACCATTATGAATATACAGGAGTGACAGTAGGCCATTTGGCAGCTGCTGCCTGTGGTTGGTGACTGGCCTTAATGGAGGAAAACAAAAGCTGCATGGTTAGAAATCAGATATTTGGAATGGTTAGGCAGATAGAGCTAGGTTGGAATTGGCTTTCTTGAATTTTTATTAGCACAAAAATTATAGCATGATAATGGAAAGGGGCATTTTTACAAATACACGAAGTCAGGTAGAGAATGAATGAAGATTCATATAGTTTAGACTGCAAAGTTTCAGAAATAGGATGGAAACGTAAAAAAGTAAAAGCAAGTGTACCACATCTTAAATTTTAAAATGGATAGACTGCATAGCTGCTATGCAGATGTTTAACTCCACATTTAAAGTTCCTTTCTTCTAGTTTATTTTTATGGGACGTTCTCAGACTTTAAAGTTGACATCTGTTCTTTGACCTTCCTCAATTTAGTGTATGTTTTTGTTCTTATTTGTTGTTTCACAAAACTTCTCAATACAATAAATATTTTACATAAAAAAGGTATGAATTGGAGAAGTACTAGCAGAACATGGACAGCCAGAAGTCAAGGCATATCCCGAATAACATGGGTTTAAGTCTTGTTAGCAGAGCCTATAACATGTATTAAAAAACAAATTGAAATAGTAACACGTCTGCAGAATGCTATTCTGGTGTATAAGGATATTTATCAAGACTTACAGTGTTAAATTAGGGGTATACTTGAAGTAATACAGCTGTGTGTGTTATCAAACAATTTGAATTCCATAACAAATAATTTTTTACTATTTAAAATGTAAGTCTACTTGAAGTAATACAGCTGTGTGTGTTATCAAACAATTTGAATTCCATAACAAATAATTTTTTACTATTTAAAATGTAAGTCGAAAAACAGACAAGGAGGCTTATAATAACAGAGTTTTCCCGATTTCAAAAATAAAATCTACATTTAAGGTTTTAAAAAATCCAAACTTTTAGCAGAAACCAATATGAAAAAGTAAATTATAACAAAGACCATATTTCCAGTTCAAATTGGCATTAC
The DNA here is from genome assembly GCF_019175285.1 of Sceloporus undulatus. Lineage (NCBI taxonomy): Eukaryota > Metazoa > Chordata > Lepidosauria > Squamata > Phrynosomatidae > Sceloporus > Sceloporus undulatus. The sequence goes on from NC_056524.1 coordinate 160,570,793, forward strand.
TGAAGGAAGCATAGGCAGTTATCTCATCCTGGAGAAAAGTGACCAGTGGGGTCCCACAGGGCTCTGTCCTGGGCCCAGTGCTATTCAACATCTTTATCAATGACTTGGATGACAGAATTGGGAGCATACTTATCAAATTTGCAGATGACACCAAATTTGAAGGAATAGCTAATACTCCAGAGGACAGGATCAAAATTCAAGATGACCTGAATATACTAGAAAGCTGGGCCAAAGCTAACAAAATGAAATTCAGCATGGAGAAATGTAAGGTACTGAACTTAAGGCGGAAAAATAAAATGCACAGATATAGAATGGGGACACCTGGCTGAATGAAACTATGTGTGAAAGGGATCTAGGAGTCCAGGCAGACCAGAAGTTGAACATGAGTCAACAGTGCGATGTGGCAGCTAAAAAGGCCAATGCAATTTTAGGCTGCATCAATAAAAGTATAGTGTCTCGATCAAGAGAAGTAATAGTGCCACTCTATTCTGCTTTGGTCAGACCCCACCTGGAATACTGTGTCCAGTTCTGGGCACCACAATTTAAAAAGGACATTGAGAAATTGAAGTGTGTCCAAAGGAGGGCGACCAAAATGGTGAAGAGTCTGGAAACCATGTCCTATGAGGAACGACTTAAGGAGCTGAGGATGTTTAGCCTGGAAAAGAGAACGTTAAGAGGTGATATGATGGCGCTGTTTAAATATTTGAAGGGATGTGATATTGAGGAGGGCGCAAGCTTGTTTTCTGCTGCTCCAGAGACTAGGACCCGGAGCAATGGATGCAAGCTACAGGAAAAGAGATTCTACTCAACATTAGGAGGAACTTCCTGACAGTAAGGGCTGTTCGACAGTGGAATGCACTCCCAGGGAGTATCGGGGATTCTTTGATTGAGATTTCCTGCATGGCAGGGGGTTGGACTGGATGGCCCTTGTGGTCTCTTCCAACTCTACGATTCTATGATTCTATCTAATGAATGCCAATTGTCATGCAAGCACTGTGTATACTCAACTATAAGTCGAAAAAATGATGCTGAAAAATTGATTCTAAAATCCTGTGTCAACTTATATATAGGTCAATACAGTAACATTGCTTAGGAAAGCCCTGAAAGAAGCTCTACCCCATGCCTCTCTCTCCTTGCCTCAGCAGTGATCTCTGAAAGAGCCGCTGAGACAGGGAGCATGTGTGAAAGAGGTTATTAACCTTCTCAATCTGATGTTAAAACCTTCTCTCCTCCTCCTCTTCACCTCATCTCTCCTGTCCATCAAACACCCCATTTTCCTGTTCCTTTCCCTTCACAATCCGATGTTTTTCTCCCCATCCTCCTCCTCCCTCCCTCACAGCCAAAGCCCACTTTCCTCCAGTTCCTTCCCTTTTCAATCTGATGTTCAAATGTCCTCCAGCACCAGGGAAGTGGTCAGGAGAGGTCCAGAGAAGGAGGAGATTGGGAGTGGTGTTTTCCCATTTAGATTCTTTGTTGTATGCCCCTATGTTTTACCCTTGACTTATCCACAGGCCCTATCAAAATCCATGATTTTGGCTCCAAAACCTGCCCTAGACTTATGCATGAGGTCGACTTGTACATGGGTATATATGGTAATATACCAAGCACATGTAAGCAATTACATCTTATAAACCCGAACTGCAGCAGAAATATACCAATAAATAAGCAGTTGATAAGTTGTGAGCACAGGTTGTGAAGCTGCTGAAAATAATATTCCTCCCTTTATGTTCACAAAACACTACAACTATTGTCACTACTCTAAAATACAATAAAAACATTGGATTTTGAAACTAAAGTTGTAATTGTAGGACCTGCTTTCTAAATGTGCTTTCACATTTTGGGTTTAAAATGTTTTTTAAAAGGTCCGGGATTTGTTTGTTTTTACGAAAATGCACAATTATTTTACTTTTTTTAGTGCCAGAGGCCATCTTACTTGCCATGTGCTAATGTATCTCTTGCTGTCATGCTCAGCGTATAGATTTCCCAAAGGAATTAAGCTGGCCTACCTTTGGGCTGATCCAGCATGGCCCTTCTAAGATTTCTATCTTTCAATCTCCTCCTTTAGTAGCAGGGGATGCAGGTTCTGAAAGTGGGTTGGGAATTAAAGGCTGACTGTGGATGAACTCAGCCTTTTTAAGGAAAGGAAATGTGACCCTTTTCCCGTCAGATGGTTGTTATTATAGATCCTCAATAGCCACCTTGGGAACTGTTCTGGGTAGGAGGCAGATTTTATTGAATGCAGAAACCAGTTTGAGTCCTTATGCAACATTTCTGCATAACTTTGAACTACGAAGTTTCAAAACACAGGAACCAAGTATCTCATAGCTTGACAAAATGTCTCAGCGTAATATCTATGCACCATGGCATTTTGTTAGTTTCAAAGCAAAACATACCAAAAAATACAGCCACATAAAAAAGGATGATACAAAGATATTTTAATCTAATGTTTTTCGTATCAAAGGGACTTACATCTAGCTGATCCACAAACAGGGATGCTTATGGAATTCAGTATAAATTCCAATACCAATTGGCATGAGCAATATATAGAAAAATAAAATGTAGTTCAGAAATCAATGCATTTACTGGCTTTTGCATCTTCTAAATATTCTAACACAATTCTTGGCTCTAAAGTGCATTAAAAGGTGTATAAAATGCATATTTTATAAGAAAATCACATTTTGTTGTTGTGTTCCTTACATGTATAAATGTAACATCTTCAAATTTATTTGAATTTTATTTATTTAGACAAATATTCACCAATTAATGCAGAAAAAGGACAGAACTACAATACATACAATGATAAATATAGGGACTACTTAAAAGAACAGTATCAAGATTTTATTTTATTTTTTTAATTTTAAAAAAATCAGTTTAAAATAATGTCAATTGAAATATTTCCAGAGTATCTTACTAGAAAGCCAGAGGGACATGGTACTTTGGA
>NC_056524.1:160898794-160900981 GCF_019175285.1 Sceloporus undulatus
TAATAATAATAATAATAATAATAATAATAATAATAATAATAATAATAATAAATTGTATTTATATCTCCTGCTTCTCCCTTCGGATCGAAGCGGGATTACAACAGTAAAAACATCATAAAATACATATAAAATACATCAATCAAAAATAAAAGGGGGAAGAGATGTTACAGTATTGCTCATTTTAGGGTCCTGCGCAAGCAGCCATGCCAGACTCTGAAGGCCTTTCTAGGGGGCGGGGGCTGCCCCAAGGGAGGCTGCCTTCAAGGTTCAGTGCTGATGCATTCAGAAGGCCTTTCCGGGGGAAGCTGGCTAGAGAGTGTGGTGTAACTGCTCCTGACCTGCCCTCATTACTTGGCTCTCCATTCCCATGCCTCAATGGCTGTCTGCATGGGTGTCCTGCCAAGCTGCCTGGTATAGGTCAGAATGAGGCAACGAGTGATGGTTGGGAACCTTGTTCTAACCTTAGAACAAGTCACCCATGTTGGTGGCAGACACATCAGGTGGCTCAGTGGGACACTCATGCAGATGGCTGCCACAGTGTAGGAACAAAGGGCTCCAGAGTAACAGGTGAGTTATGTAATGTTTTTTAATACTGTTTTACCCAGTTCTGGTGCAGAACATGCCGGACATTGTCTGGACTATCACAGCAGAACTGTGGTTTGGGATGTACAGTGTCCAAACAGGGCAACACTATAACAGGTGTGGGTGCAGGCCTGCAGGGGGAAATGGACCATTTGGCCCATGAAGACAGGGTCCATGAGAGAATAGGATCTGTAGCCTGAGTGCACTAGATAACACTGTATGGGTTTGTACGCCTGTCCTTTTTACTGGTGTCTAGTGCAGGATGAAGACCATCTGGGGAAAATGGAAACAATATACTCTTCTATTATTTCCCCCCAAAATGAACTTATTTCAAAAGTATTATGATGTGTAAAAATGAACCATCAGTTTTTTCTCTCTCTTTTCCATTTAGTTCTACTAGGATGGCCCTATGATTCTTTTTATTGATTTATTTGGTTTATAACCCTCCTTTCTCCCAGTCTAATGCTTTCGAGGCAGCTTCTCATTTTCCCACATGAGATTTTACAGCTTAGTTTCAGAAATATAATTTCTCACTGGTTTGTGGATCCAGTGTCTCTTTTGTTCAGTCAATTTCAATTTTACATCTTTCACAATTACTGAGTGTAAGTTGATGGTCCTTTGACCTCTTTGAGGAACTGAGACAGGGAAATGTAGTAAATGAAATGTAACTGCGATGTTTCAAAACAGGACCTAAAGATATACTCCCATCCATTAAATGTGTGTGTTGTTTCACCTTTCAAGTGGTTCCCAATTAATGGCAACCATAAGGTGAATGCACCACAGGGTTTTCTTGACAGGTTTCTTCAGCGTGGGTTTGCCATTGCCATCCTCTGAGGCTGAGGTTGCGTGGATTTGAGCCCTGGTCTCCAGAGTCATAGTCCAATGCTCAAAACATTATGCCATGTTGGCTCCCATACACATACACACAATGCATATCATGAGACCTTGCCTCCAAGCATATGATAACCCATTGTCCTCAGGAGTACTGGAGGGAATATCTTCATTTTCAAGATTCAATGAGAATATGGTTTAACACAACTGTAGGGCATGAGGTCGAGAATGATTGATATGTATATCATATATAGTTTGAATGATTACTTCATTTTCCCTTTATAGCATGTTTCCCTGCTTACTACATGTGGCAGTTTTACTTTGGGCTTAATTAATCTGTGGTTTCTCGTTACAAGGTCTGGATGGTACTGACTAGTGCCAGATACATCTTTTGAAAGTTTGTTAAAGACACCTACAAAATAATCATATGCAGTGTTATCTCTCAATCTGTCCTGTGAAACTACATGATTCATAGATAAGTGGTTTGGGGGTTTCTTCAAAATCTCCATTTTGGCTTTCGAAAATACTTGCAAATGTGCTTCCAATTTGACTTTAGATGAAATTGTGTGACATTCAAGGGTGGTTAAAAACACATGGCTTATACAAACAGAGAGTGTGAGCGAGAAAATTGCTAGTAGTCTTTTCTAAAATTAACTTTACAAAGTGGCTGTTTTTCCTAAAGTGTATTCCCAGGATCCTCAGACCGCATACTCAGTGGGCTGTTTCTGGATTACTTTTTCTTGTCCTAAAATGTAACATTTCCAAGGTTTTAAT
>NC_056524.1:160903981-160907823 GCF_019175285.1 Sceloporus undulatus
TCATTTTTCTAATGGAAGGGGGGGTCTGGACCCCAAGAACACCCCCCCCCGGCTACGTCCCTGATGCCAGCCTCTATCTTTTCCTTCACTTCCAGCCCAGCATTTCCTCCTCTTTGGAACCTCTTCCCTTCAAGCCCAATGCCACCTCCGAAGCCCTTGCCTCTCTCCCCCATGCCAGCCTCTTCCCTTCCCTTCCAGCCCAAAGCATGCACATAATCTGTCACAATAATAATAATACCTCACCTCAGAATGCCATCTCTGCATCCTCTTTCTTTGCTTTCTCTGCTATTGCCACCTCAGAATGCCTTACATACAGTACACATATACATAAGTAGCAAAAGCTTTCATGCATTTTATCAATTTGCCAAATTTAAAAGGAAACACAAGCATTCGCATATTCTGTCACACACACACACACACACACAAATAATTTTTTTAAAATGCCACTTGCAAAGTGATGTGCCATGCCAGCAGCAAGCAAATGAAAGGGAAATATAGCACAAGCAGACAGATTCTATCAATATGTATCAACTTGTAGAACAAGCATTCGCATAATCTGGCGCAAATAAAATTACAAAGAGAGAGAGAGAGAGAGAGAGCTGCCTGCAAGAAGGGAGGCATGTTCCACCCTCTGCCCTCCCTCTGCCCGAAATCCCTCCATTTGATGGTTCCCATTCCCTACGCATGCAGAAGATAAAGGTAAAAGTGGTGGAGTGTGGTGGCAATCCCAGAGCACCTCTTGATTATTTCAATTATTAGAAAGAATCCCAAATAATTCTATGTGCTGTGTCCATGATGTTCAAACTGTGTTAAATGGAAGCTTAGGATTCCTTGCAAACTTACTCGAAGATCCCCACTGAGACGACCAATACAGATAGGCACCTTGCTTGCCATTATTGATGTATTTAGTTACCACAAGGAGCTGGGGTTCTGAATCTTTGGTCTCCAGATATTTTGGACTTTGCATTCCAGAAGCGATAGCCAGTATCAATAATGCTAATAGATTCTCTGATCTGAAGTCCAAAATATCTGAGGAACCAACTGTTCAAACCACTCATCAGAACCATAGTTGTTATGAAGAGAAGGCAAAAATGAGGCCTTTCAAACCCGGTCTAATGGCTTGCCTCAACTGAACACAAATTCTTGAATATTGGACCCAGGAGTTTTCTGCACCACACAGAGGGCCATGACAAATAGGGAATCCTCAGTAGTCAGTTGAGAAGTGGCAATAAATCCTTGATAGCAGAAGGTTAGACAACTTCTGGATTGTGTAATACAGTATGTAACTCTTTCCTTATTTTAGCCCAATAGAAGAGGGGGAAGAATCAGTGTCATAGGATGCTTTGATGAGATGGTGATTTTCAAGATGCCTACATTGTCACGGGTACCTTGGCATTTACAGATATGCAAGCTGTGAATGAAGTGATGAGCTGATCTGACAGGAAATTTGCAGTTCATCAGGAAGGGTAAATAAATGTCCCACTCTTGATGTGTGGTTGTCCCTGCACCTACTGATGATGATGATGATGATGATGATGATGATGATGATGATGATATTAAAAACATATCTGTGTGTGTGTGTGTGTGCCTGTATGTGTCTGTAGTAGTAGGCAGGAATGAGAATGTTAAAACAATGTCAGGCTGCCTCCTTTCACAAGCAAATAAAAGCCAATTAATTTTAAGAAAAAGATGGGGGTAAAACCATGAAATGACTTGTGCAAAGACTGGATATACTTTATCACAAAGAATGATGAAGCTCTTGCATGGTCTGGCCTCCAGATTGCATGTCAAAGGGATAAAAAAGAGTAATAGTAACCTTTTAAAGCCATTAGTAAGTTGAATTGTCAGATCCAGCACTGCTGCCTTCACCCTCAGTGAGGAGACATTAAAGAAAGTGTTTTCATGTCTCCCTAGAAATGTATGTGAATTTGGCTTTTCAAAATAACACCTACCTAACCTTGTTGTTCTTGATGTGCCCCAAGAAACCATAAGTCCTGGATGCTGAAAGCATGAAATGAGTAATAGTTTGATGCATATTCAAGAGATAATTGTAGGGAGGAAATGGATGCAAAACAAAGAAAGTGAGGTCCCTGCCCCTTATTCCACCATTATAGATGGATAGGGAAGTTGGCTGGGAGCACAGCAGTGAGTAAGAAGGGAGTGTTAGCTTATTCCTCTTTGCTTTTGTTTTTAGTAAAAGAAGATATGCAGAAAGCCTGAGGGGGAGGATGGAGATATCAGCAAACCCATTTAGCTCTTATCTTGGTATTACCTAGCTCCTTGACATGTCTTTGGGTCTATATGTCCTTCTCATGGTGAAGCTTCCTGGTGTTCCAAAGGTCATCATGACCTCTTAGGAACATGCCTGCCTCCAAATATGGAACTAGGAAAATATGGAAGCCCCATATACAACACGGGATATGTCGGGTTTCCTAACAGCAGTGAATGTCATGGCGGTACCAGAATCTTTGGCACAGATATGATGTATGCATCGTGGATGGTATCCTGTGCTACATAACAGAAGAAAAATAGCTGAAGGACACAAAAGACAAAATTTAAGTTGTACACATGTATTTTGCAACAAATATACAAATGTTCATGGACTTGGAGTCTGTGTTCCTCGTCCGTTCACAGGAGGCAAATGGAGGAGGGCAAAATGGGGTGCACACCCATGGATGTTTGTCGCCATTTAAGCCAATGGGGCTTGAATATTGGTGATTTTCCATTTTAACGGGGGTGGTGGTGGTCCGGAATGGATCCTCTGTGAAAACTGAAGGGCAAATGTATACAAAATCAAAATAATTGTTAATTTGATGCCTTTGGATGTTTCTCCTAATCAAAAAGCAACAAAAAAAGAGGAAAAGGAAGGAGGAAATTACATGTTCTTAAATAAAGATGGGGAACACCACAGGTGGGGAATGCTTTGGAAATCTAAGCACAATCTGGGAAAAACTTGAGGTTTAATAGTACAACACTGACCAGAAAAGAGGCAGAATAGATATAGATTCAGAGCACTATCAAGAGGACAAGATTAAGTTTGAATGGGTGTTTTTACTGTTTTAGAGAAGGGAAACAGGGGAGAAAGTTTCTCTTCTATTTAATAATAATAATAATTTGTTTGCAATTACTCAGAAAGTCATCAAGAACACTGACTGGCTGTAATTCTTCCACGTAGTTGGCCCAATAAAGGTATCACTGTTTTGTGGATTTTAGATGATACTGTACTTTGCTATATAGTGAGTCCTTACCTTATGTAGCTGATCTGTTCCCTCCTCCTGGTGTAAGGCAAAAAACGTGTATATTTGAGCCCAATTGAATATAATGGGGCTCGGGCTCGTGGTGTGGCACAGCGTGCACACCATGGGCATATGCACCACTCTTTTAGTTACAGTGCAGCTTCAGCATAATCTGAAAGCCACATATGGTGCGGGCGCACTGTATGGCCAACATGGCTGCCTCTACATATGTTTCCTGGATGTGAAGATACCACATTTTAGCCATCCTAAAGAGAAAGTCAACGAACTGGGACTTTACTATTTGAGTTTTCTACCTTGAACAAAGATAAAACTTTTTTTAAAAAATTGGACTGTATTTAGGGTTGCCATAGCGCCGGACCTCAAAACCGGGAAAAATGTAGGACAAAATTTTCAAATATAGGACACACAATGTGTCCTACATTTGAAAATTATGTCCTACATTTCCCCTGGCGATCGCGGCGGGGAGCGGAGGCCAAGCGGCGAGGGAAAGCCTCCACTTAAGGAGGCTTTCCTTCCCCGCCTGGGCCCCGGGCCTCACCGCGATCGGAGGCCAGGATCGGGGCCTCTCCTCGTTCCTGGCCCCCG
>NC_056524.1:160907923-160909674 GCF_019175285.1 Sceloporus undulatus
ATTGTAATCCCATTTGGATCAGTGTAATATGTAATACAATCAGGATTAAATTCCTAGCTTGACCATGGAAACTCACTGGGTGTGATCTTGGATGGAATCACAAAATCTCAGCCCCCAAAAACTCAGTGATAAGTTTATTTTAGGGTCACCATAAATCAGAAATGACTTGAAGGCACATAACAATAGCTACTACTACTTTTACTATTATTCTCTCTGGCTTTGCTTCGTGAACGAAGATTCAGGAAGGACTCATCCCGCGCTTTGTACAAATGTGTTGGTGACTAAAATGGCCAATCCAGGATAAACAGGTCCGGTTGCAGAAAGCACAGCGGAAAGTCTCCTTGGGTGATGTTTCTGGGTTGCGGTTCTTTCTGCATTGTCATTTCTCTTCAAGATTCGTTCTACTATTACTACTGTACTACAATATGAGGCTATATTTGAATAGTATAGCTATCTTACGGTGTGGCTACCTTTAAACAGTGTTTGGAAATACCATCTAGTTCAAACTGCTATGGCCATATTGTTGGCTGAGGCCTAGGAGAAATATCAGCTGACCCAAAATGCTCAGCCCAGACTGCTGCCCGAGTCTCTTTATAGGGAGCACATGACTCCCTTGTTAACTACTGTTCTGTTTCAAAATGTTGGTTATGACCTGTAAAGCTCTATGCGACTTTGGATCTAATTACTGAAACATTATTTCCCTCATGAGTATGTCTGGGCCTTATGATCTTCAGGGGGTCCCTTTCTCATTGCTGTTGCCCCTGGAGTCATATCTAGTGGCAGGGTTGCCAGGGTGAAAACTGGAGATAACTCTGACACCTTTAATGGTTGTGTGGAAGAGGGGATTTCAGCAGGCATTACTTGTTCCCTAGTTGTATTACACAGTAATACCTGCTGAAATTCACTCTTCCACACAACCATTAAAAGTGTAGAAGCTGTCTCCAGTTTTTATTCTGGCAATAAAACAAAACAAAACATGAGGGAGAGTCCATCTCACACTGGAATTCAGTGCTGAGGTGGTTGCATCTCCCTCTGTTGTCCTTCAGACAAGAAGCAAAGACCTTTTTAATTCAGTCAGGCCTGAAGCAACTAAACTATATTATTGCTAGAGGGATTTAATTTTTTAAAAATGCCTTTTATTTTATTTTTATTCTATTATGCTATCATTTTGTAATTGTTTCATTGTAGTTTTAATTTTTTTTTACTATTATTCACCCTGAGTGACATTTGTTGTCAGAAAGATGGAATGCAGTCTGTTCTCCTTATTAGTGGACTTAGCATTCATAGATGGCAAGCCCTCATTTTAGTTAATGACAGCGACTGAGCTATTGGGCGCATGCCAAGCCACCATTACTTTCAATGGGACTTGAGCATACATGGATTTTTCACATGCATGGGGGGGGGGGGGGGGAGTCTGGAACGGATCCCACACGAATACGGAAGTCTGACTATATAAATAAAAATTAAGTATGTGATAAAATTGGTCAAGACTGGATTGTATTTCTGATATATGACTCATTTGTATATGTGTTTGGTTTTCTTTTGTCTGATATAAATCTGTCTCTGTTTGTTTGCACCCAAATTAGAGTCCAGCGATAGTAAATCCAAACCTATCGGAGGGCTGTGAAAGAAACTAAAGAGTAAGGAATCTTGAATAGGAATGACTAAAATATTTGGCTTCGTTATTCCATTTGTTTTCATAATGAAAACCCTTTGTTTGGTTTAATTCAAAGATATAGCCCTGTTAGTCT
>NC_056524.1:160909699-160919815 GCF_019175285.1 Sceloporus undulatus
GTCTCGGGAACTCAGTATGCAGTAGAGAATCTTGCAGCACCTTTGAGACTAAACTTTATTAATCAGTTTAATCAGATGCTGACATTTGACAATTCCCTCTCTTTTGTTGGTGTTTGTATAAATAATTTGATGGTTGTTGTGGCACCAGAGGTCTTCTGACAGAGGAGAAAGCTGGAGTTCTACCAAAAATACCGTTCCAGAATTCCAGGGCACTGAATTGGAGTTTTTAAAGTGGTTGTCAGCTGGATATTTCTTCCGTGTGGTGCATCCTGTGAACAAAATGGGGGCGCTCCTATTTCCACCCTTCCATCGAATCCAGGATCGCATAGCACTACCAAAAGAAAGACGAACGAAAGAAAGAAAGAAAAGAGAAAGCAAAGGGAAGAAAGCAGACCATTTGTTACTTGAGCTGTTGAGTAACTTTTTTTTTTTTGAGGGAGGTAGAATGGCAGGGTGAAAAACAAACAAATAAATGAGTCCCATCCAGTGGTCCTAATGGGAATGTTCATACTAGGAAAATGTTGCAAAAACTGTTAGGCTGGAGTTTAGCTTCCTGCAGCCTTTGCCTTGGGGTGGTCCTTTGTTTGTGTTTCCGCCACAGAGTCTGCTTGCCTGCTCTCACCTTGGTCATCTGAAAGCAAACAACAGGGACACAGTAGTTCCTTGTCAGTGGTGCTGCTCCCCTTGGAGCTGGGACAGAGGTCCATTTTCGTCCCCCAGAGAGCCCTTGCTGACTCTTTTCCCTTTTCATCCAGATCAGCTGTTCTTTTGCATTCTTCCCAGGTTTCCCTTTGCACCTCCTCTCCCTTCCCTTTGGAAACCTTATATGATCTCAACTCATGGATGGATAGTAGAGAGCGGCGAGATAGATGGCCCGATCGATAGATAGATAGATGCTAGATAGCATCGATAGATAGAAGATGGCTAGACAGACAGAACAGACAGACAGACAGGGGACAGACAGATAGATGGCTAGATCACTAAATCAGATAGAGAGAGAGATGGCTAGATCAAAGATCAGAAAGCTGAGAGAGAGATGGCTAGATCGGAAAGACAGATGATAGATAGATAGATAGATAGATAGATCGATAGATAGGATAGATAGATAAGATAGATAGCATCAGAAGATAGATAGATAGTAGAACGATGGCCTAGATTCGAGTCGATCGATCGATCGCGATCGATATAGCTAGATAGATAGATATATGATAGATTAGACAGACAGACAGACCGACAGAGCCAATAGATGACCAGACAGACAGAAAAGATAGTGGGTTGTTTTACTCTAATGGCCATTCCTAAGGCGAGGGCTACTTTGCCATTTGCCATCCTCTGAGGCTGAGAGAGTGTGATTTTTGCCCAGAACTATGTTTCCATAGTGAGCCAGGATTCGACCCTGATGGCAAGCCAAACTACTACACTCTGCTGCTGCTGTGTTGTTGCTGTGTCCCTTCAGCCATTTCCGACTTCTGGTGCCTCTCAGGCGAAAACCTATCATGGTGTTTTCTTGGCAAGGATTTGTTCAGAGGAGGTGTGCCCTGGCCATACTCGGAGGAGGCTGAGAGAGTGTGATCACCCAGTGGCGTTCTGGAGGAACCGAACCCTGGTCTCTGAGGGGATGCCAAACACTCCTCCATGCCGGCTCTCATTTAAGATGCCCAAGAGGGTGTTTTTTATCCGATAAGATGAAATAAATGAATAAATAATATAACCAAAATAATGAAAGTAATAACCTACAGAAAATATCGAAAGTCAAAAAGAAAATAAAATAATAAAAATTTCAAATACTAATGAAGTGAAATGAATGAAAATAATAAAATAAATAAAATGCATTACCTGAAACTAATAAATAAAATAACATAACAAATAAATGAAAGACCTGAAAATAAATAAAATACATAAATAAACTAAAATAATTAAAACAAATAACTAAAATAAGAAATGAATGAAATGATAAAATAATAAAATAGGTAAATAAACTACAAATTAAATAATAAACAATAAAATAAAATAAAAACTATTCCTGGCTAGAGGGTGATCATTGATGCCATAGGCGAGGGACTCAAGCTGGCAAGCTTCAGAGAAAGTGGTCATTGGGGGGAATGGAAGGGGAAACCCTCTCCTCCTGTTAGCAATGGAAGCGGTCGCTTTAAGGGAGCCACCTTAAGGCCAATGCAGGGGCAGCAGCATGGCCGTGGATGGGACTCAGACAAGGGATTGCCAGGGATGATGCCCCCGGATGATCGTCAGCGCTGCCTCCCAGGCGAGGGCCTGCGGATGGATGGCTGGATGGTCTCTAGGTACCCCTTGTCCTCCTTCTTGTCTCGATCTCTTGCTCCACTCCTCCTCAGCTCTCTGCCTGCCTGGCCTCCTTGCTCCAGCTTCTGCCCCTCTCTAGCCTGCCTCCCCACTGCAGCAATCCGCCGGATCAATGCATGGGATTCCCGGGAGGGCAGTGTGCCAGGCACGGAGCAACTCAATTAGGCCTTAAGTTTCGGGGATCGAACCGGATTAGTGCTGCAGTGAGGACGCTTAGCCCTCCTTAAGAGAGTTGGGGGTGGATGGCGCTCTCGGGTCCTCTGCATTCGTCAGGATGGGCAGTATGCGGGTGATAAAGGGACGTCGTTCACTCAGCAGCTAAGAGCCAGCTTGGGTTGGAGTATTCATAAGCAGATGAGGAGGGGTCCCGGTGCGAAACATGAGGTGAAGATGACTATAAAGGCGGAGGGATGAGGAGTAGAGGTCCGACGAAAAGGAACCTCCCCTTAATCTCATGCGGAGGCTTCTTCTTCTTCCTCCTGCCTCGTCTTCTTTATCTTTCCTCCTCTTCTTCTCCCTCGTCTCCCTCGTCTTTATTCTCTCCCTTCTACGTCTTCATCTTCAGGACTTTCTGCTTATTTATATTCTCCTCTCTTCATCTTCTCCTTCCTCTATGCTCTCTTCTTCTTCTTCTATTCCTTATCCTTCTCCCTTCTCTTTCCTCCTCCCTCCTCCCCCTCCCCCTGCCTTCCTCTTCATCTTCCTCTTTCTTATTTCCTCTTCTTTCCTTCTCCTTCTTCTCTTCTTTCCTCCCCTCCTCCCCCTCCCCTCTCATTTCTTCTTCCTCTCCTCTTCTCCTCCCTCCTGCCACCTCTTTTTTCTCCTCTGCTTAGTCCCCCCATCAACCTTTTCTCCTCCATCACATCTATTCAAGAGCACAGTTCCTTATTTCCTTTGCCCACTGCCATTGCTTCCCATATCTACTCTAAAGACACCAGCCTATATTTATTATTCCCCCCCCCCTCCTCTGCCACCTTCTCTTCTTCATAAGCTGCTGATTCAAGAGCATGAAAGAGTTTGGTGCTTGCCAGACCACCATTTGGATTTCATACACACACACATACACACACCTACAATGGTGTTGGCAAGCACTCAAAACCCTTTCTCATACATATATGGTTATCAAGCCTGCTGCTATTCCCTTAAACAAGCTTTTAATATTCCTTAGCGAAAGCATTCTGGAAGTGCTGGTGGGCTCTGCCTTACCCCTTTGTCGGATAGTCTAGAGCTAGCAGGCATAGTGCTTTAAGGGTTTACTTACACTAGAGACCAGGGTTCTTCCCGTTCTGCCACAAAACCCACTTTGGGTAGTCACCTCTCTCAGCTCAGGACGAACACATCTTGCCAAGGACACCCTGGCAACACCTCCATGTTGCCGTATGTCAGACGTGACCTTCAAGGGCACCAACAATGACAACAAGGATAGCTGCCCCGTTCTGTCAATGGTTTCTTGGACGTGGCTTAAACGCACTTTTGCTCTGAGGGGGGCAAAAAAAAAAAGTTTCTCTTTTTGATTTTTCCCAAGTGCATGCCAAAGCCAATCAGGGCTGGATGCCAGTCTGTTGAAAAGGCTTTGCTGGTGTATTCCTGCATGGCAGGGTGTGCATGGATGGCCCCTTTGGGTCTCTTCACCTCTTATCGTTATATGATTCAAATTTGTTTTGTGAATAAACAGGGGGGACATGAACACAAACACCCTCCCTATCCTGGCAATAAGTATACAAATTCACAGCCCACACAAGCTATCCCTTTCTGGCCTTTCATGCCACCCTAAATTCTGCTAACTGCTGAGGGAGATGCCTCACTCGCCTAATGGTAGGACCAGTCCGAGAACGGATCGTTAATTGGGCGTTACTCTTCATGAAGTTGTTGGTACATTAAGCCTCTAAAACCGTTAGTGTTTTTTGTATATCTATTTTCTTTCAGTTTCATTTTGATATTTTAAAACGCTTCCCCTTTTCAGCATCTGAGTGCTCCCTCTGCTTTCATGCAAGTTTGCACCTTTCAAACGTTCAGAGGAGGCTCTAAGTGATGCTCCGACACACCAAAACGAACCACGTAATGGAAAAGTTCTATCCAAACTGATCATGTCGTCAGTTCTTTAAAGTTCTTCATTCTGTTAAAAGCCGGGGGCTGCCACTGGGCCGCTTTGATCCCTCAAAATACCAACCGCTTTGTCCCTCTTGGGGCTGAACTGAAAAAAGCTAAAAGGTTTGCCGCCACTTGACGGCATAAGGGGCAAAGAATATAATACAAAGTTTTTCACTGTGTTTGAATATACGTACTAAGGGCTCGTTAAAAGCCCGTCATGAAATGTTTGAAGACAAACAGCAAAGGGATGCTTGAAAGAATTTAGAGTAAGTACAATTGAGAATGATTCCGGTGTGCTACAGGTCTTTAATAGGGAGGACATTGATAGAGCTGGTTTGTAAGGCAAAATAGGCTTCCTTCAACGCAGAGCAGGGAAAATGACAAAAAGTAATTGTGGGGCTGGGCCTTCCTGACCCCGTTTCAGAAAAAAATACCTAAGGACCGGACTGAACGAGATATGGGGAAGTAACAATGAACATTACCGTACGGGCGTGGTATTTTCGAGTTCTGTTGTATTTCAGGATTGATAGGAGAATCACCTAAAACATCATCAGTTATTTAAACTAATTATGCATACAGTGTTTCAAGGAACCAAGTATAGCACGAACTACACATCTCCCAAAACCTGTAAACAGCTTTAAAAACGCCCTTTGAAAATAACCTTTGAAAGTAACTATAGTTACCTTGTTTTTACTCATTGCTCTGCATTTGAAACAGCACTCAACTTAAACCTTGTTATACATTTTTGTTTTTAGGGTGCCTTTATGGTATTCCAAGTTATGGCTACTTACCATGCACCTTATCTGGGGGTTCCTGGCAGATTCTGGCAAAGAAAGGTTTGACATTGCCCATTCTCTGAGACTGAAAAAATGCTAAGATCCCTTGGATAGTTGGTTTTCCATAACTGACAGGGATTGAATCTTGTCTCCCAGAACACTAGTTACAATATATAGTACCAAAACCACTACACTGGGATGGCTATTTTTTGTACATACACCCCACAAGTAATAACGGGGCAGCTATCTTACTTGTAGTCATAAACTTCCGAGCTCCACTTGTGTCTCAGGGACCTATCACAAGCTGCCACCCCTTCTTTAAGATGTAATAAAGTTATTTTCAGGTGAGAGTTTATGAACACTGGTTCCATAACAATATTTTCACCTGGTTTATGATCTGAGCTGCTCATACACCAAAAGTGAGAGATCAGACTCAAACCAACCCTTGTCTCTAATGCTTACGACTAACTAACGTTACTCATGGCTCATATAGAATTGCTTTTTCAGTATTTTAACACCAACAAGCCAGTTTCGCCGCCTTCAAATATGGCCCCTTTACCTGGCTGTGTCGGATTATCTAAGTAAATTTTACCTTTTTCAAAACGGGCAACTTTCTCTGAAACTCAAGAATTCAACAGGGGGAAAACAGAGAGGAAAGGGAGCTGGAAACAGTTTTTTTTTTAGTTCACCTGCTCATAGTACCTTTATTCCTACTGGACTAGCCCACTATGGTCTGTTACAGACTGCCAAAAAAAATGCTCGGGTCTCTTTGGAGGTATGCTATTTAATGATGCATGGGTCCTAAGAGTCCGGATGTCGCCGCCAAGCCACAATTCCATTCCTAAGGCACTGGAGTGCAGGCTTGGTCAGCTTCTGGATTCTATGACCCACGATCATTAAACAGCATACCCTCCAAAGAGACCCGAAGCAGCTTTATTTTCGGGCAGTTTTCCTGCTAACAGGCCTATGGACACTTGGATCCCACTCTGGGAGAAAAGTGGGGTCTAAATCCATAAAACAGAGAAATTGTACATGCAGTGACAAGGTTAACTTGAGTTCAATGGTCCCAGTCAGCCATGACCCTGGGTTGACTCTTGGGCAAGTCACATTACTTCAGCCCATGGAGGCAAAACCTTCCTCTGAACAAATCTTTCCCAAGACAACCACATATGATAGATTCACTTTAGGGATTTTGCCATACATGGAAATGATTGAAGGAAAACAACTAGAGATAGGACTCAACAGGGATTTAGCTATTTAAAATGGTTTCTTTATTCAAGATGTAGGCGGGTATTTCTTAATGCATCCTACATGATTATACCCATAAAGAGAGGCCAATCCAACACTAGGCTAGTAATTCTGGGTTGTAGTTCTTGAAGGAAATCAAAAACGATTAAACATCTTATAAAAGCTGGTTGTAGATATGGGCCGTTAGAGTAGGGTCAAATCAGATTATTCGCAGTGTCGATGCAACCAAAAGTCATGTTGAGATGAATTTGGGGTCAGCTTGGTTTTCCAAAATTGGAGGTGCATGTAAGGAGCAACTACAGAAAATTTCAAGCCCCTGGACTATTTAATGTTATACAAATGCCATTTGAGAGGAGGGGCAAACTTATTCCCAGGGGGTTATCTCTCTCTCTCTCATACACACACACAAACACTTTTATTTTTCAACATCACAACCTCCAATGAAATATTATAAAGCCTTTCTCTTGCCCCCTACATTGAAATATAGCAGATTCCTTTCCATATGAAGCACTGCGGGAAGCGTGCATGAATGTGCTCTTCATTGCAGAATACGATGCTTTTCAGTAGAAGTGCCAGGTCCAGTCCTCACATCTCCAAGTAAAGTCAAATCTGGAAGGATTCTTCAGGTTGGACTATAGCATTCAGTGTAGACCGGGCTTGTGGGTAACAATTATTATATATATTAACCTTTATTTATGCAGTGCTGAAATTTACACCAGTGTGTACATGCAAGGTCTTCTTGCCTTTGATATACGACAGACACCTCTCTATGGTCTGTCCATTGCACATGGTACTATATTAGTGCCTCAGCCATTGCCAGTCCTTTCCAACACAGTTCTGAAAGTTTACAAGAGCCTGTTGGTCCAAGCCTCCTAGTAAGCCAGAGGGGACTACAACAACTCTAGGAAACTGTAGAAGTCTCTTTCTTTGGACTGCTTCATTTTGTTTTTAACGTAAGGAAACAATTTTTTAAAAGTTATAGAAGAGCAAACATGCAGGCCACTCGTTTTACAAATCTGGGTAGTTGTCTTCACCATTTATTTGCAAGCAGGTCTTGAAAGGTAAATTCTGAATATCAAGATGGGTATATGATGTGAGGATCTTTGCCGCTTGAACAAAAGGAGAGTACTTTCTGGCCAAAAGCAGCTGAAGCCTTGTTGCACTTATAGGCCAGGATGTGCAGATGACATTCTCTATCTATCATGAAGCTTCCAGATAAGGTCTACCAGATATAAAAGGGACGTGTGGATCAACAAGTTGTCCTTCCCCAGGTTTTTGTGAGCCCCACTACACCACCTAATTTCATGCACTGTGTACGTAGTCAAAAGACGAGTCCCTACAAATGAGTGAGATCTACTGATGCTCAATGTGCTCCTTACTAAATATCTTGCTAATATGTGTGGACTTCAAGACACAGGCAACCTCTGGAACATAGAAACGCTTCCTTAGTTTTGTACTACAACTTCCAGAATCACCCAGTCAGCAATGGCCATTCTCACTGGGATTATTATGGAAATGATAATCAAGAAGAAATAAGAATTGCACGTTCTGGGGTCATAAACCAGAAAATGTGATGCAAAAGGTCAGGATCAAAGCAGGGCCCCTTTCCTGGGCTCTATGAATATGGTAATTGTGTATGTGTTGTGTGATGTGAAGCGTTTCAGGACTGTTGACCTGACAGTTTCGAAGCAGATAAGAGATACGAGACTATAATCTGTGTATACTGGGTTTATTTATCTTAAGCTTGATTGTAAACCAGTTCTTCACTGGGGGGAAAAAGAAGAAGATGAGGTTTGTGCAGGGGGAACAGAGAAATAATTTTCAGTTTATGCTTTGATTTTTTTTATGCTATGGCTGAGTGACAGAACTGCGCGGGAATTGTAGTTTATTGTGGCACAGGAGATTTTGACAGGAAGGCCCTACATATCTCACAAAACGACAAATCCCAGAATTCCAAGGATGAGCCGTTTGGCAGTTAACATGGTGTCAAACCGCATTCTTTCTGCAGGCAGAGCAGCCCTAGTCACACCGTCCAGAATTTCCTGACCTGTCAGTGCAAAATGTCAAACTGTGATCGAAAGTGTTTAGTTGTTAAAACTGGTTTCGAGTTTATATTGTGTTTTAAAATAAAATTTTGCGAGAACATTTTAAATAAAACTTTGCATGGTGTTAACTCCTTGTATTTAGTTTAGTTAGGTTTGATCTATGAAGATGTTGGAATCCAAAATAACTTTAGATCTGCCCTTCCCTCCCAAAAAAATACTGGTCATGCCCGGTTGGCGGAAAATGCATTCGTGTAGGTCGCAGGGGGTAAGTGGCGAAAAGTCAAGTGCTCCAAAAGAGCAGAGGAAACAGACAATCAGGACATAGCTGTTTGATCCTGTCTGAATATCCAACTTTCATTGAAGTTAAGGGCATTTAATGATTCAATGGACATAATTATCCTTCTTCTATTATCCAATGAATGGATCGTAAACCACCATTCTGAGTTGATGATAGTTACATAGAAAACCCTTTGTTTGGTTTAATTCAAAGATATAGCCCTGTTAGTCTGTGGAATCAGTATGTAGAGAGATCTTGTAGCACCTTTGAGACTAACTGCTATTAATCAGTTTTAATCTGATGTGACATTTGACACTCCCCTCTCTTTCGTTGGTGTTTGTATAAATAATTTGTGGTTTGTTGTGGCACCAGAGGTCTCTGACAGAGAAAGCTGGATGTCTCCCAAAACTACAGTTCCCAGAATTCCAGGGCACTGAATCATGGCAGTTGAAGTGGTGTCCAGCTGGATTATTTCTTCAGTGTGAATGCAGCCTTTGTGAACAGGTTCCTATTTCCACCCTTCCATCAGAATCCAGGATAGCTAGCAACTACAAAAGAAAGAAAGAAAGAAAGAAAGAAAGGAGAAAGCAAAGTGAAGAAAGCAGACAGTTGTTACCTTGAGCTGTTTGAGTAACGTTTTTGTGAGGAAGGTAGAAAGGCAGGGTGAAAAGCAAACAAATAAATGAGTCCATCCAGTGGTCCTAATGGGAATGTTTCATACTAAGAAAATGTGCAAAAAGTGTTCAGGGCTGGAGTTTATGCGCCTGCAGCCTTTGCTTGTGGTGGTCCTTGTTTTATGTTCAGCCACAGAGGCTGCTTGGCCCTGCTCTTTCACTTGGTAATCTGAAAGCAAACAACAGGACAGTAGTGCCCTTGTTCAGTGGCTGCTGCTTCCCTTGGAGCTGGACAGAGGTCCATTTTCGTCCCCAGAGAGCCCTCTGCTGACTCTTCTCTCCTTTCATCCAGATCAGCTGTTCTTTACTGCATTTGCTTCCCAGTTTCCCTTTGCACCTCCTCTCCCTTCCTCTTTTGGAAACCTTCTATATGATCTCAACTCATGGATAGATAGATAGATAGATAGATAGATAGATAGATAGATAGATAGATAGATAGATAGATCAGGTAGGTAGGTAGGTAGGTAGGTAGGTAGGTAGGTAGATAGATAGATAGATGGCTAGATCAATAGATCAGATAGAGAGATGGCTAGATCAATAGATCAGAAAGATAGAGAGAGAGATGGCTAGATAGATAGATAGATAGATAGATAGATCAATAGATCAGATAGATAGGTAGATAGATAGATGGCTAGATCAATAGATAGATAGATAGATAGATAGATAGATAGATAGATAGATAGATA
>NC_056524.1:160919840-160927460 GCF_019175285.1 Sceloporus undulatus
TCAGGATAAGATCCATCCCGCGCTTTGTATTAAAGCGCGTGGTGACTAAAAAAGGCCAATCGGGACAAACAGGTCCGGTTGCCGAAAGCAAGCGGAAAGTTCCTAGGTGAAGATTGTTTCCTGGTTGCGGTTCTTTTGATGTCTTCTCTTCAAGATTGTTCTCCATTACTAACTTTTTTTTTTGTTAATTACAAATGAGGCTATATTTGAATAGTCTAGCTATATTACGGTGTGGCGCCTTTAAAACAGTGTTTGGAAATATCTCCTAGTTCAAATCTGCTATGGCCACTATTGTGGCTGAGGCCTTAGTGGAAAATAAATGATCTCCTGATCCAAACTGCTCAGCCCATACTGCTGCCTGAGGTCTCTTACAGGGAGCACATGACTCCTCTGTTACTACTGTTCTGTTTCAAAATGCTGGTTATGCCCTGTAAAGCTCTATGCGCACTTGGATTCTATTACGCAACATTATTCCCCATGCGTCTGTCGGGCCCCCTATGCTCTCGGGGGGTCCCCTTTCATGCTGTTTGCCCCTTGAGTCTATCTAGTGCAGAGTTGCCAGGGTTGAAAACTGGATTAGCTCCAACACCTTTATGCGTTGTGTGGCAGAGGGGATTTCAGCAGGCGTTCTGTTCCCTCGTGTTAGTTTCTAGTAATACCTGCTGACATTCACTCTTCCACACAACCATTAAAAGTTTTGGCGCTGTCTGCGTTTTTATTCTCTGGCAATCAAAATAAAATAACACATGAGGGCGAGTCCATCTCCCACTGGAATTCCGTGCTGAGGTGGTTGCATTCTCCCTTTTGTTGTCCTTCAGACAAAAGACCTTTTTAATTCAGTCGGCCTGGAGCAAACCTAACCTATATCATTCGCTGAGGGATTTCATTTTTAAAAAATGCCTTTTATTTTCTTTTTTCTCTTATCCTATCATTTTTGTCAATTGTTTCCTGTAGTTTTATTTTTTTTTCCTCTTCTATTCCCCCCACCCCCCTGAGTGACATTGTTGTCGCAAGATGGATGCAGTCTGTTCTCCTATAGTGCGACTTAGCATCTAGATGGCAAGCCCTCTTTTCTTTAATGCCAGTGACTGCGCTATTGGGCGCATGCCAGCCACCATTCTTTCAATGGGACTTGAGCCTACTGTATTTTCCATATCCCATGGGTGGGGTGCTGTGTGTTTCTCGGAATGGATCCTCATATGAATACGGAGTGGACTATCTAAATAAAAATTACGTATGTGATAATAGCTCACGACTAGCATTGTATTTCTGATATATGACTCATTTGTATATGTGTTTGGTTTCTTTTTGTCTGATATAATTCTGTCTTCGTTTGTTTGCACCAAATTAGAGTCCCGCGATCGTTCAATCCAAACCTACCAGATGGCCGTGAATGAAAATACAACGATGTAAAGCAATCTTGAATAGGAAGACTAAAATATTATTGCTTCTTTTATTCCATTTGTTTTCAGAAAACCCTTTGTTTGGTTTAATTCAAAGATATAGCCCTGTTAGTCTCGGGAATCAGTATGCAGAGAGATCTTGCAGCACCTTTGAGACTAACTGCTATTAATCAGTTTTAATCAGATGTGAATTTGACACTCCCCTCTCTTTTGTTGGTGTTTGTATAAATAATTTGTGGTTTGTTGTGGCACCAGAGGTCTCTGACAGAGAAAGCTGGATGTCTCCCAAAACTACAGTTCCCAGAATTCCAGGGCACTGAATCATGGCAGTTAAAGTGGTGTCCAGCTGGATTATTTCTTCAGTGTGGATGCATCCTTTGTGAACAGGCTCCTATTTCCACCCTTCCATCAGAATCCAGGATAGCTAGCAACTACAAAAGAAAGAAAGAAAGAAAGAAAGAAAAGAGAAAGCAAAGGGAAGAAAGCAGACATTTGTTACCTTGAGCTGTTTGAGTAACTTTTTTTTTGTGAGGGAGGTAGAATGGCAGGGTGAAAAACAAACAAATAAATGAGTCCATCCAGTGGTCCTAATGGGAATGTTTCATACTAGGAAAATGTGCAAAACTGTTCAGGGCTGGAGTTTAGCTTCCTGCAGCCTTTGCTTGTGGTGGTCCTTGTTTTGTGTTCAGCCACAGAGTCTGCTTGGCCCTGCTTTTTCACTTGGTAATCTGAAAGCAAACAACAGGACACAGTAGTGTCCTTGTTCAGTGGCTGCTGCTTCCCTTGGAGCTGGATAGAGGTCCATTTTCGTCCCCAGAGAGCCCTCTGCTGACTCTTCTCCCTTTTCATCCAGATCAGCTGTTCTTTTTTGCATTTACTTCCCAGTTTCCCTTTGCACCTCCTCTCCCTTCCTCTTTTGGAAACCTTCTATATGATCTCAACTCATGGATGGATAGAGAGAGAGAGATAGATGGCCAGATAGATAGATAGATAGATAGATAGATAGATAGATAGATGGCTAGACAGACAGACAGACAGACAGACAGACAGATAGATAGATGGCTAGATCAATAAATCAGATAGAGAGAGAGATGGCTAGATCAATAGATCAGAAAGATAGAGAGAGAGATGGCTAGATCGACAGACAGATGATAGATAGATAGATAGATAGATAGATAGATAGATAGATAGATAGATGGCTAGATCGATCGATCGATCGATTGATAGATAGATAGGTAGATAGATAGAGAGATGGCTAGATCAATAGATAGATAGATAGATAGATAGATAGATAGATAGACAGACAGACAGACAGACAGACAGACAGACAGAGCCAATAGATAGACAGACAGACAGAAAAGATAGTTGGTGTTGTTTTACTCTAATGGCAATCCTAAGGCGAGGCTACTTTGCCATTGCCATCCTCTGAGGCTGAGAGAGTGTGATTTGCCCAAGACCTACGTTTCCATAGCTGAGCCAGGATTCGAACCCTGATGCACGCCAACTACTACACTCTGCTGCTGCTGTTGTTGTTGCTGTGTCCCTTCATGTCATTTCCGACTTCTGGTGCCTCTCAGGTGAACCTATCATGGGGTTTTCTTGGCAGGATTTGTTCAGAGGAGGTGTGCCATGGCCATCCCCGGAGGAGGCTGAGAGAGTGTGACTCGCTCAGTGGGTTTCCTGAGGAACCGAACCCTGGTCTCTGGAAGGGGAGCCCAACACTCCTCCATGCCGGCTCTCATTTAAGATGCCCAAGAGGTGCTCTTTTTTTATAAGATAAGATGAAATGAAATGAAATAAATAAATAAATAAATGAAATAATAAAATACATAAAATATATAAAGTCAAATAATAAAATAAATAAATAAAATAATAAAATAATAAATGAAGTGAAATGAAATGAAATAATAAAATAAATAAAATGCATACATAAAATAATAAATAAAATAAAATAAAATAATAAATGAAATGAAATAAATAAAATGCATAAATAAAATAAAATAATAAAACAAATAAATAAAATAAGAAATGAAATGAAATAATAAAATAAATAAAATAGGTAAATAAAATAAAATAAATAAATAAACAATAAAATAAAATAACATAAAAATAAAACTTTTTCCTGGCTAGAGGGTGATCATTGATGCCCAGGGTGATCATTGATGCCCAGTAGGCAGAGGGAACCAAGCTGGCAAGCTCAGAAGAAAGGGTCTATTGGGGGGAATGGGGGGGAACCCCTCTCCTCTCTGTTAGCCAATGGGCAGCGGTCGCTTTAAGGGAGCCACCTTAAGGCAAGGCAGTGGGCAGCAGCAGCCTGGCTGGGGATGGGGCCAGCAGGGATGCCAGGGATGATGCCCCTCGGATGATCTTCAGCGCTGCTCCCAAGGAGAGGGCCGGCGGATGGATGGATGGTTTCTAGGTACCCCTGGTCCTCCTTCTTTTCTCCATCTCTTGCTCCACTCCTCCTGGCTCTCTGCCTGCCTGGCTTCCCTGCTCCAGCTCCTGCTCCTGCCCCCCTCCTAGCTGTCTCCCCACTGCAGCCATCGTCTGGCTCAAGGCTATGGGACTCTGTCCAGGCACCGGAGCCTTCCATAGCCTTAAGTCGGGGCTCGACCCGGATATTCGCTGCAGTGCGGACGCAGCCCTCCTTAGGGGGAGGCTGGCTGCTCTCGGGTCCTCTGCCTTTCAGGCTGGGCAGATGGGATTGGCTGCAGGGCATTCATTCACTCATCAGCTCAGAGCAGCTTGTGGTTTTCTTATTCCTCCTCTTCTTCTTCTTTCTCTTCTCCTTCTTCTCCTTTCTCTTCCTCTTCCTCTTTCTTCTTTTTCTTTCTCCTCCTCCTTCCTCTTCTTCTTCTTTCCTCCTCCTTTTCCTCCTCCTCCTTTCTTCTTCTTGCTTCCTCCTCCTCCTCCTCCTCTTTCTCTTCTTCTTTCCTTTCCTCTTCTTCTTCTCCCTCTTCCTCCTCTTCTTTCTCTTCTCCCTTCTACTTCTTCCTCTTCCTGCTTCTTCTTCCTTTTCCTCTTCCTCCTCTTCTTTCTCTTCTTTCTCTTCTACTTTCTCTTTTCCCTTCTTCTTCTTCTTCTTCTTCTTCTTCTTCTTCTTCTTCCTTTCTCTTCTCCTTCTCCTTTCTCTTCTTCTTCTTCCTTCTTCCTCTTCCTTCTTCCTCCTCCTCCTCCTCTTCTTCTTCTCCTCCATCCTGCCACCTTTCCTTTTTTCTCCTCCGTCAAAGCTATTCACAGAGCACAGTTCACTTAATTCCTTGCACTGCATTGCTCCCATATCTAACTCTAAAGCCACCAGCTATATTTATCTATCCCCCCCTCCTCTGCCACCCTTCTCTTCTTCATAAGCTGCTGATTCAGAGGCATGAAAGAGTTTGGTGCTTGCCAGACCACCATTGCATATGTGTGTATGTGTGTGTGTATGAAATCCAATGGTAGTCTGGCAAGCAACAAACTCTTTCTCAGTTTGTTGCTTGCCAGACTACCATTGGATTTCATACACACACACACACACACACACACACACACACACACATATATGGTTCTCAAGCCTGCTGCTATCCACTTTAAAAAAGTTTTAAATATTCCTTAGCGAAAGCATTCTGGAAGCGATGGTGGCTCGGCCTTACCTTTGTAAGAGATGTAGAGCTAGCATGGCATAGTGATTTGAGGGTTGGCTTACGACCCTAGAGACCAGGGTTTAATTCCCAGCTCTGCCACAACAAAACCCACTTTGGGTAAGTCGCACTCTCTCAGCCTCAGACTGAACAAATCTTGCCAAGGAAAACCTGGCAACACCTCCAGGTTGCCGTATGTCAGACGTGACCTCAAGAGCAGCAACAAGATAGATGGCCCAGTTCTGTCAATGATTTACTTGGAAGCTTGGCTAAAGACACTTTTGCTGCCTGAGAGGGGCAAAAAAAAAAAAAAAAAAGGTTTCCTCTTTTTGATTGTCCCCAAGTTCATGCCCAAAGCCAAGCAAGGCTGGATGCCAGTCTGTTGGAAATGCTTTGATGGTGTATTCCTGCATGGCAGGGGGTTGCACTGGATGGCCCTTGGGGGTCTCTTCCAACTCTATAGTTATATGATTCAAATTTGTTTTTTGAATAACAGGGGGGGAATGAACACAAACACCCCCTCCCTATCCCTGGCAATAAGTATACAATATTAACAGCAACAAAAGCTATCCCTTTCTTGGCCTTTCATGCCACCCTAAATCTGCTAACTGCTGAGGGAGATGCCTCACTCTGCCTAATGGTAGGACCAGCTCCGAGAAAGACTCGTTAATTGGGCTTACTCTTCATGAAGTGTTGGTACAATTAAGCTATCTAAAACCGTTAGTGTTTTTTGTATATCTATTTTCTTTCAGTTCATTTTGATATTTTAAAAGCTTCCCCTTTTCAGCATCTGAGTGCTCCCTCTGCTTTCATTTGCAAGTTGCACCTTTCAAAGTTCAGAAGATGCTCTAAGGGATGCCCGAACACAAACGAACCACGTAATGAAAAGTCTGATCCAAACTGATCATGTCTGTAGTTCTTTAAAGTTCTCATGTTTAAAGCAGGGACTTGCCAATGGGCAGCTTTGATCCTCAAAATAACAGCCTTTTGCCCTCTTGGGGCTTAAAGAAAAAAGCTAAAAGGTTTGCTCGCACTTTGAGGCATAAGGGGAAAAGATATATAATACAAAGTTTTCAATGTTGTTTGAAATACGTACTAATGGCTAGTTAAATCCCGTCCCTGAAATGTTTGAATGCCAAACATAAAGTGATGCTTTAAAGCATATAGTCAGTAAATTTGAAGGCCTGATTCCTGGGTGCTACCGGTTTTACTATGGAGACTTGAGAGAGCCTGGGTTTGTAAGGCAAAATAGTCTTCCTTCCAGCAGAGCCTGGAAAATGACAAAAGTAATTTGTTTCTGGCCTTCATTACCACGTTTCAGAAATAACCTAAGTCCCAGGACTTGCAGAGATACTGGGGAAAGTAACAATTAACATTACCGTACTTCTTGTATTTTCTATTACTTTTTTGTTATTTTCAGGATTGATAGGAGAATCACATAAAACTATCATCAGTTTATTAAAATATTTATGTCTAAAGCTGTTTCAAGGGACCTCAAGTATATCATAACTACCACTCTCCAAAACCTGTAAAAATGCCTTTAAAAACGCCCTTTGAAAATAACCTTTGAAAGTAACTAAGTGACATTGTTTTTACTCATTGCTCTGCATTTGAAACAGAACTCAATTTACACTCTTGTTATACATTTTTTGTTTTTGATGGGTGCCTTTAGGTCATTTCCAAGTTATGGCTACCTTACATTGAACCTATCCTGGGGTTTTCCTGGCATGATCTGGGCAAAGAAGGTTTGACATTGCCATTCTCTGAGACTGAAAAACTTGTCTAAGATCCCTTGGATAGTGGTTTTCCATAACTGAACAGGGATTTGAACTCTTGTCTCCCAGACTCCTAGTACAATATATAGTACAAACAACTACACTGGGCTGGCTATTTTGTTGTACATACACCCCAATAAGTAATAACGGGCAGCTATATTACTTGTAGTTCATAACTTCCGAGCTCCACCTTGTAGTCTCAGGACCATCACAAGCTGGCCACCCCTTCTTTAAAGATTGTAAAGTGATTTTCAAGGGGAGGTTATTATGAACACTGGTTACATAACAATATTTTCACCTGGTTTTATGACTGAGCTGCTCATACACCAAAAGTGAGAGATCAGATCCAACAAAACCTTGTCTCTTAATTGCTTACACTAACTAAAGTTACTCACTGGCATCATATAGAATTGCTTTTCAGTATTTTAACACCAACAAGTCCCAGTTTAGCAGCTTCAAATTACTGGCCCCTTTACCCTGCTGCTGTAGGATTTATTCTAAGTAAAGTATTACATTTTCAAAAGGGCAACTTTCCTCTGAAACCCAGAATTCAACAGGGAAAAAAAAGAGAGGAAGGGAGATGGAAACAAGTTTGTTTAGTGCACAATGCCCATAGTACACTTTATTCTGACTTAGAATAGACACTATAGCCCTTATCAGACGAGTGTGGAACTGGGGGTCTTCAGCACTGGGCGATTTGAATTCACGTTATTTCGCACAATACCATCATACCTGGGAGTCCCTCCGCATTGGCATGATTCAAATTGGCCAATCCGCATTCGCGCGAAGTGCATTCAGTGCAGAATGTTTTGTCACACCGGT
>NC_056524.1:160927560-160930199 GCF_019175285.1 Sceloporus undulatus
TTTTAGGATTGATAGAAGAATGGCACAAAACTCTCACCAATTTATTAAAATATTTATATCTAAAGCTGTTTCAAGGGATCTCAAGTATATCACAACCTCCCCCCAAAAAACCCTCAAAATCCACTAAAAATGCATTTAAAAACACTCTTTGAAAATAACTGGAAGTAACATTGTTTTTACACATTCCTCTTTTTTGGAAACAGAACGTGTTTACACTCTTGTTACACATTTGTTGTTTTTGTTGGGTGCTTTTAAGTCATTTCCAACTTTTGGCTACCCTGTGTTGAACCTATTCTGGGGTTTTCTTGGCATGATCTGGGCAAAGAAGGTTTGACATTGCCATTCTCTGAGACTGAAAAACTTGTCAAAGGCCCTTTCCAGATGGGTCTTATAGTACGTACTGTGTACGTACTAGGGTTGCCCAGGGGTGTTTCTTTCAGACGCCCCCAACCCTAGTACATACACAGTACATACAAAATGGTGGCGCCCCATTCTACATGGGCCCCATTCTACATGGGCACTGCCATTAGGACGTCATGACTGTGCCGCCTCCAAACAGAGTGGCACGTATGTGACGTCCTGGCACTGTGGAAGGGTGCCAAAATGGAGCTCCTTCCTGGGTTTGTGTCACTAGCGCAGCCTTTGCACAGCTGCGCCAGCGACACAAAGGAGAAAGGGGCCCAGTGGCCCCTTTCTCTTTTCCCTGCCACTGTTGGGGTGTCCTTGGGGCATGAAGCCCCAAGGACACCCCCTTTCCAGGCCACGGGGAAGCGGCCTTTTGCCGCTTCCTGCAGCCTGGAAAAGTGGCAGATTGGGGCCTCAGGGCTGCGGCTGTGGCAGCTGAGGCCCCGATCCATTGGGGAAAGGGGCGGGTACAAGCTGCCCCAAAGGGGCTGTCTGTAAACCACCTAAGATCCCATGGATAGTGGTTTTCCATAACTGAACAGGGATTTGAACTCTTGTCTCCCAGACTCCTAGTACAATATACAGTACAAACAACTACACTGGTCTGGCTATTTTGTTGTACATACACCCCAATAAGTAATAATGGGCAGCTATATTACTTGTAGTTCATAACTTCCGAGCTCCACCTTGTAGCCGGACCATCACAAGCTGGTCACCCCTTCTTTAAAGATTGTAAAGTGATTTGGAAGGGGAGGTTATTATGAACACTGGTTACATAACATAATATTTTCATCTGGTTTTATGACTTTGAGCTGCTCATTCACCAAAATTGAGAGATCAGATCCAACAAAACCTTGTCTCTTAGTTGCTTACACTAACTAAAGTTACTCACTGGCATCATGTAGAATTGCTTTTCAGTATTTTAACACCAACAAGTCCCAATTTAGCAGCTTCAAATTACTGGCCCCTTTACCCAGCTGCTGTAGGATTTATTCTATGTAAAATATTAATTTTCAAAAGGGCAATTTTGCTCTGAAACCCAGAATTCAACAGGGGAAAAAAGAGAGGAAGGGAGATAGAAACAGTTTTTTTTAGTGCGCAATGCTCATATTACACTTTATTCCTACTTAGAATAGACACTATGACACCTTGGATCCCATTCTGGGAGAAAAGTGGGGTATAAATCCTATAAATACAGTAAATGAAATGAAGCAAAAGATACTTGAGTTCAATGGTCCCAGTCAGCCATGACCTTGGGTGACCTTGGGCAAGTCACATACTCTCAGCCTCATGGAAGGCAAACCTCCTCTGAACAAATTTTGCCAAGAAAACCATATGATAGATTCACTTTAGGATTGCCATAAACTGGAAATGACTGGAAGGCACACAACAACTAGAGATAGGACTAAAATGGGATTTAGCCTTTAAAGTGTTTTCTTATTCAAGATGTAGAAGGGTATTTCTTCATGCATTCCTACAGGATTATTATCCATAAAGAGAGGCCGTCTCACCAGACCAAACTGTAATTTCTGGTTGTAGTTCTTTGAAGGAAATCAAAACAATTAAACAACTATAAAAGTGGTTGGTAGGTATGGCCGTTGGAGTAGGGTCAAATCAGATTTTTTCTGCAGTGCAGATGCAACCACGGTCAGGTTGAGATGAACTTGGGTCAGCTGGGTTTTCCAAAATTGGAGGCGTATGTAAGGGAGTCACTACAGAAAAGTTCAAACCCCCGACTATTTTTTCTGTTATACAACTGCCATGAAGAGGAGGGGCAAACTTTTACTTTCCCAAGGGGGTTTCTCTCTCTCTCTCATACACACACACACACTTTTATTTTTCAACAAGAAAAATATAATAACTAGCTCTTTTCTCTTGCCTGCATTGAAATACAGCAGATTTATTTCATTCATATGAAGACTGTGGGAGAGTTGCATGAATGTGCTCTTCATGTAGAAGGTTCCAGGTCCAGTCCTTCACATCTCCAAATAAATCTGGAATGATTCTTCTGGTTGAATATAGCCATTCAGTGTAGACCAGGTTGGGTAACAAGGTCTTCTTGCCTTGATATAAGACAGACACCTCTATGGTCTGGCCATTGCACATGGTAATATATAGTGCCCAGCCATGCCCAGTCCTTTCCAACAGTTCTGAAAGTTTACAAGAGCATGTTGGTCCAAGCCTTCCTATGTAGCCAGAGACTACACAACTCAGAACTGTAGAAGTCTCTTTCT
>NC_056524.1:160930299-160934446 GCF_019175285.1 Sceloporus undulatus
CCCAAAATCTTCAGACAACATCTTCTAATCACCAACAAAGCATAAAGCTTGCCTGACACCACTTTCCGAGAGAATCACGATGGACAAGGCTTTAATGTGAATTAAAGATTGGAATGACTGTGAGTGACTAAATGTACATGGCATCTGACAAACTGGTCACAAGGGGGCATTAAGCAGCCCTTACCAACACCTTGTGGTCCTCAGTGTCATAGCCTCTCATTATAAAGACCCACCAGACACCTCTGAGGGGATTCAATGGGGGCAAGAAGAGTAAATATTTTCTCCCATCAGTACCTCTAAGGCCTGTTACAGACAGCCAAAATAAAGCTGCTTCGAGTCACAGTGGAGGTATGGTGTTTCAATGATGCATGCGTCCTAATAGTCCAGAAGCCAAACCAAAGCCACGCTCCAGTCCTTAGGGCTGGAGCATGGCTTTGGTGCAGCTTCTGGACTCTTAGGACACATGCATAATTGAAACACCATACCTCCACTGTGACTCGAAGCAGCTTTATTTTGGCTGTCTGTAACAGGCCTAAGTATCTTATATACTCATGTATAAATCGACCTCATGTGTAAGTCGAGGGCAAGGTTTGGGGCCAAAATTATTGATTGTTATATGACCTATGGATAAGTCAAGGGTAAAACTTTGGTGCTCAACATGGGGCTCCTTAGATCCATTCTACAGAGAAGCAAATGCACCAGCATTATCTCAGGGGCCCAGCCACTCCTGGCCATTGCTGCCACCATTTTCCCACCCAGGGATTGCAAAAGGATGGTAGAGAGAGTAGAGAGGATCAGTGGTTCTTTTAGGTTCTGCATTGATGGGCAAAGCTCTGAAGGTAGGAGCTTAGACCATCCGTGGAGAACCTAAAAGGAGCCTAGACCTCCTCCGCTCTCTCCAGCATGGTGGCAGAGTGCCAAAGAGACACCACCACAGCAAGGGAAGCAGTTTCTACCAAACCTTGCTACTCTTCCCCCTGGCAGGGAAGCACCAAAGAGCTGCCACCATCGCAGGGAGAGCAGAGGAGACTAGGGCCTTTGTTCAGCTTGCCCCAACTCCTTCTAATCTCTCTGCCCAGCAGGAAAGCTCCAAAGAGCTGTTGCCATGGTGGAGAGCAGAGTGGATTGGGGCTTTTTTCAGCTGCTCCTAACCACATCTGTTCTCTCCGCCATGGTGGGAAAGCCCCAAAAAAGCATCTGGAGAGAGAACAGAAGGGGCTGTAGCTTCCTTCAAGCTCTCCCACCATAGACTAAGCTCTCCAACTCTTGGGACATAGTCTGTGCTGAGACAGCCTGAAAGAAGTACCCATCTCCTCTCCTCTCCCTGCTGTGGTAGGGAAGCACCATAGAGCTGCCACTGCAACTAGTTCTTCAAGAAGGCATTACAAAAGGCCAGCAATGTGGCGGACAGAGGTACTACATTGACCTGTACAAAAGAACCTTCATTTTTGGGGTTGAGTTCTTTACATAGTATTTTTTTTAACATGTACTACACAAGTATATACAGTAGGTTCTGAAATGGATTCCAACCTCTGTTTGGTCAAACTTGTCATTTATTTTTCCTCCACTGTTATTTTAGCTGTTGCCTTAGCCCTGCCATTTCATCATAGCAAAACTCAGGGTAAACTAATAAAGCAATGAGAGTTTTTCCAGGGGGGGAACCTTAACAAAAGCATCAGCCATGGTGGCAGGATATCCATCTGGCTTTCTAAGCTTTACAAGGCAGGCCATCCTATTAAGTTGACACTCCTTTGGAGGTTAGAAGTCTTGACAAGCATAAACCTTTCCAGGCAGTGCCCTGTTCTGGAGAAAGGAATATCCATGAGCTCCTCCTTACCATCAGTTTGTCTAAATTATATAACACCAAATTAATCTCATGGCCAGCATAATGGCATGCCACTGGAGATCATCACTAGGTCAAGCTCCTATTTTATTAGGAAACCCAAGATGAAAGCTGGAAGAGGCTCACAGCAAATTCTTTGTGATCTAAGCCAGATCAGCCTTGTTATTCAAGAACAAATGTGACATGGCAACTGTCTTACTATTCATTCACCTCTCATTAAGCAGTACTGATATCAGAACTAGAGGTTGCTGCCATTCTTAGTGGGATCTTGCAAGTTGGAAGGAGAACTGGAAGGAAGAATAGAACTGATCTAATCTCCTTTCACCTGCTACAATCCATTCTGTCATATCCCCTAGGCCAGAGATGGGCAACTGTGGTCCTTTAGATATTTGTGGCATATGCCTTCCAACAGTCCTCACCAGGATAGTCAGTGGAGAAGGATTTGGGTCCTGGCAGTTCAAAGTCAGTTAGATGACTACAGTGGCCCAACTATGCTCTAGACTTTCCACTACCAACTGCTGCTGCAAGCTCTGTCCCATTCTTCTTTGCGCCATATAGACCCAATCCCCACAGCACAAGGGTGAAAAACACAAATAGAGGTCACCCAAAGAGATCAAATGTAACTCAAGACATTTATTCTGCTACTACATCTACCAAAGTACAACCAACTGTAGCTGGTGATTTAATCCCCTAATAGGATACATTAGTCAAGGGACACAACTTGTTACACAGCTATGGGAGTTAAGTGACTATTGTATCTTTTTTTTTCTTGTTGGACATTACATGTCCTGCCCCACGTTCACTACTCTACATTTTAATCTTGGTAGAAGCAAGAGCCCTCCTTTTAAATTGTTTTTACTTATGATCCTTTATAATGGTTATCTAAGAGTTTGAAAAGCTATTTTTAAAATCAGTTAATGTTTTAATTCCATGACCTACAAATCTCTGGTAGTTAGACATTCTTGTAGTTACATTTTTAAAAAGAAAAAAGAAAAAGAAAAGTAACCTTTGCTTTCCTATTTCTCAAATGTAACTAAAGAGTCACTACTATTAAATATCTGAATATCTCCTTCTTCAGCAGTTTGAATGCAGCACGAGAAAGCAATTGACCTATATGATCCTCCTCCTCCACCATTTAGTCATGTTAAAAGTAACTAAAAAGTTATACAGTGCTGCAAAAAGAATGGAATATTACTAAAGTAGTTGTCGATTAGTTATGGAAGAAGCAAATTAATTATAAGTAACCAGTTATGTGTAACTCCAGTTGTGATGCTGTGTAAAGTTAATACTATTCCACATGGGGGTTTAGGGGAAGGGAACTTGCCTACAGTCACTTATAGCAAGTATGGGAGTTATCTGGAAGATTCTATTGTCCCACAAGACAAGTCCTAGCCCTTTCACAAAGACCCTTCTCTCTAGGGACGTCAGGCTCAGATTTCCCTGAAACAAAAGAACAGATACTCTCCCTTCAAATAGCAACACATCGAGCCAGAAAAAAAGGTCAAAGGCTTTGGAAGCCGTATTTGCTGAAATCATTTCACGGAACAGGATGAAGTTCTCTCTTTCAAAGACAGATACCAAAATGACCAAAGTTCACAAAGCCCCAGTGAATACTGCCCTTTCGGTGATTGCTAAAAACAGTCATATGAAGGGAGATGTTGCAGGAATGCTAACAGCAGTACTGTATCAATTATATGCTGGGCATGCAGGCAGGGAATGAACACCTCAAGGTAGGGGCTCAGAATAGGAACACCATCATACTATGAGCCATTTACACTTTGACAGCTAATGTCAGATTCACTGCCATGCTGGAAACAATTCATAATGTGATGGTTGTCACTGTGCCTTGGCTGACATTAGGCATAGCTTTCCTTAAGAAATGTTTTGCTGAATTATCCACTGTAAGAAGAAGAGCCTATTAGCAAAAGTGTGAATGCCACACAACCAGAGGTGTGTGAGAGAAAATGCAGAATGAAGTCATTCATGTGCTCATGCATAGGGCTAAACTTGGAGTAGGGATATGGGTGCATATAAACCTTTGCCCCTAACCACTACTGAGTGATCAGCAACTCTCTATACCTTCTTTTTGAAAGTTTAAAGGGGGCTCTGTAATTATATTAATCAGGAAACAGTTATGAAGCCATATAATAGGAGTGAGGAAAGTATAGTGGACCCTTGGTATACGCTGGGGTTTGGCTCCAGCCCCCTCTCCCATGGATACCAAAATCCGTGGATGCTTATGTTCCATTAAATACAATGGCATAGTCAAATAGTGTCGCTTGTGTAAAATGGCACAATCAAGGT
>NC_056524.1:160934546-160937525 GCF_019175285.1 Sceloporus undulatus
TATGTAGCCAGAGACTACACAACTCAGAACTGTAGAAGTCTCTTTCTTTGGATTGCTAATTTTGTTTCTTAAAGTAAGAACAATTTTTAAAAGGTTATAGAAGAGAAAACATGCAGGCAATGTTTTACAAATCTGGGTAGGTGTCTTCACCTTTATTTGCAGGTGGTAAACTTCTGAATATCAAGATGGGGTTATTATGATGTGAGATCCTTTGCAGCTTGGAACAAAGGAGAGTACTTCTGGCAAAGCAGCTGAAGCCTCATTGCACTGATAGGCCAGGATGGGTCAGATTATATTCTCTGATCTATATGAAGGCTTCCAGAATCAGGTCTACCAGATAAACGGAGTGGGATCATACATGTTGTCATTCCCCAGGTTTTTGTGGCTGTCCCACTCAACCCCCTACTTTTCATGCACTGAGTCTGTCTGTCCAAAGACGAGTCCCTACACAGATGTGAGCATCTACTGATGCTCAAGGGCTCCTTTACTAATATCTGCAATCTGTGTGGACTTCAAAGACACGGGCAACCTCTGGAACATAGAAAAGTTCCTTAGTTTGTACTACAACTCCCAGAATCCCCCAGTCAGCAATGGCCATTCTCACTGGGAGTATTATGGAAATGATCATCCAAGAAAATAGCATTTCCAAGTTCTGGGGCTAACCCAGCCATGTGATGCCAAGGTCAGGATCAACAGCAAGGCCCCTGTTCCTGGGCATCATATAGATATATGTCATTGTGTATGTGTGTATGATGAGAATGAGTTCAGGACTGGTTTGACTGACAGTTTCTAAGCAGCTCAGAGATCTAATCTTGTGGTATCTTTGGCTTTCTTTATCTTCAGTTGCTTGTAAACCGGTCTCACTGGAAAAAAAGAAGCTGAGGTTGCAGGAGCACAGTAGAAATAATGCAGTTTAATGCTGCTTTTTACTGCCATGGCCGAGTGCTATGAAATGCTGGGAATTGTAGTTTATTGTGGCACTAGAGCTCTCTGACAGAGAAGGCTAAATATCTCACAAAATGACAAATCCCAGAATTCAATAGGATTGAGCCGTGGCAGTTAACATGGTGTCAAACTGCATTATTTCTGCAGTGCAGATGCAGCCCTAGTCACACCGTCCAGAATTCCTGACTGTCAGTGCAAAAATGTAAAGGTGAAAGTGTAGTGGTAAAACTGGTTTCGAGTTTTATTTTGTGTTTTAAAATAAAATTTTGCTTGAGACATTTTAAATAAAACTTGCTTGTGTTTAACTCCTTGTATTTAAGTTTCTGTAGGTTTGAATCTATGAATGATGTTGCCTCAAAATACCTTTAGATCTGCCCTCCCTCCCAAAAAAATAACTGGCTCCATGCCTGGTTTGGGAATTTGCATTTCCTTGTTTGTAGCCGGGTTTAGTGCTAACATGTCTACGTGCTGCCAAAGAGCAAGAGGAACAGACACTAGGACAAGCTGTTTAGATCTGTCTGAATATCCACCTTTCACTTAAGTTAAAGGGCATTTAATGATTCTGTGGCCTCCCTCTCCTTACTTCTATTATCCACATGACTGGATTGTAAACCACTTCTTGAGTTGCTGCTAGCTTCCATCTGAAATCAAATTTAAATTGAAGTCCTAGTATGACTTCATGTCAGTGATTTAATAGGACATTGTCAGCATTATTTAAGGACCCCAAACTGTCACCATTGTCAAGTTCAATTAAATCTTTCCAGATGGGATCTTGGCTGAAAAGCCTCTACTTTTAATGATACCTGGCAAAGCTTTTTGCTCTTATGATGCCACAATAACAATGTCCTCTTTGTACCTGTCAAACTACATTAAAGGCAAAGTACATTAAAGGGCACAGAAAGAATGTGAGTGCCTTTGTTTATAGAACTCTATTTGCTCCGTTGGATTATTTTCCAGTTGAAATCAATGTGACCAAAGTATTTGCGACCAAAGTATCTGTAGCAGTTACAGTGTTATTGCACCTATAAAAGGCTGTGACTTCAGAAGAAAGGAGACCAATAAACCTCCCAAGACAAAACCTTTGTTTCTTTTTTTAAAATCCCTCTAAAGGACAGAGAAACAGAAATGTATAATTTCGGGCAATGGCAAGCTATTTTTGAGCAATGGGAAATCAGTTCAAACGCAATTCGAATTCACGTAAATTAGCGAATTCACATGAATGCGTTCTGGCCCCACTTTGTTTTCATTTGAAATTAAGAGAAATTCCTCCCATGCGATAACTCTTCAGTAGTCAAGGAACATCAACCCTAGCACTCTCTGGTGGCATATATAGAACAGTATGGCAGAAAAGTAGAGGAGATGAAGCAGGACAATGGGTATTTCAACCTTCTCTTTCACATATCCAAACCCTGACTGAATGCAGCAGCAATGCAGAATGAAGGTGGCAATATCACCTTCAGGACCACACCATACTACTGGTAGTGTGACCCTGGTGCAAGCCAAAGAGCTACGTAAGACACTAACACCTGGTTATTGGTGATCTCTTTCAATGAATCAACAACCCTATTTGGCTCCTGCAATTTCACCATGGCATTGACCCTTTCAGACTATATAATTATAGTCCTATGATTCCACTTTAGATATGATAATATCCTATGGAATCCCAGCATTTGTAATTTGATGAGTGACTAGAGCTCTGTGATTGAGAATTTGAAGCACTCCTCTCTAAACTGCAAATTCCAGGAATCCACAGGATGGAGTTATAGCAAGTAAAGTTGAATCTTAGTTCTATAACTGTGCAATGTGATAGGACCTGCCGGTCTGTGCTTAAAACCTTATCTTCATAATCATACATGCTAAAAAAAAATTAACAAGCACCTTATTGTGCTGTGGAATCAACCCTTGGTAGTGTGTGTACCTGCTGTCAAAGACTAGATGGTTTTGGGTACAGTGAGGCCCATCATCAGCTCATACTTGAAAGCAGATGCACACACCACCACCGGGCTGGTAGAACTTAGCAGAACATGTGTTGCA
>NC_056524.1:160937625-160939380 GCF_019175285.1 Sceloporus undulatus
AGACATTTTAAATAAAACTTGCTTGTGTTTAACTCCTTGTATTTAAGTTTCTGTAGGTTTGAATCTATGAATGATGTTGCCTCAAAATACCTTTAGATCTGCCCTCCCTCCCAAAAAAATAACTGGCTCCATGCCTGGTTTGGGAATTTGCATTTCCTTGTTTGTAGCAGGGGTTAGTGCTAACATGTCTACGTGCTGCCAAAGAGCAAGAGGAACAGACACTAGGACAAGCTGTTTAGATCTGTCTGAATATCCACCTTTCATTTAAGTTAAAGGGCATTTAATGATTCCATGGCCTCCCTCTCCTTACTTCTATTATCCACATGACTGGATTGTAAACCACTTCTTGAGTTGCTGCTAGCTTCCATCCGAAATCAAATTTAAATTGAAGTCCTAGTATGACTTCATGTCAGTGATTTAATAGGACATTGTCAGCATTATTTAAGGACCCCAAACTGTCACCATTGTCAAGTTCAATTAAATCTTTCCAGATGGGATCTTGGCTGAAAAGCCTCTACTTTTAATGATACCTGGCAAAGCTTTTTGCTCTTATGATGCCACAATAACAATGTCCTCTTTGTACCTGTCAAACTACATTAAAGGCAAAGTACATTAAAGGGCACAGAAAGAATGTGAGTGCCTTTGTTTATAGAACTCTATTTGCTCCATTGGATTATTTTCCAGTTGAAATCAATGTGACCAAAGTATTTGCGACCAAAGTATCTGTAGCAGTTACAGTGTTATTGCACCTATAAAAGGCTGTGACTTCGGAAGAAAGGAGACCAATAAACCTCCCAAGACAAAACCTTTGTTTCTTTTTTTAAAATCCCTCTAAAGGACAGAGAAACAGAAATGTATAATTTCGGGCAATGGCAAGCTATTTTTGGGCAATGGGAAATCAGTTCGAACGCAATTCAAATTCACGTAAATTAGCGAATTCACATGAATGCGTTCTGGCCCCACTTTCTTTTCATTTGAAATTAAGAGAAATTCCTCCCATGTGATAAACTCTTCAGTAGCCAAGGAACATCAACCCTAGCACTCTCTGGTGGCATATATAGAACAGTATGGCACAAAAGTAGAGGAGATGAAGCAGGACAATGGGTACTTCAACCTTCTCTTTCACATATCCAAACCCTGACTGAATGCAGCAGCAATGCAGAATGAAGGTGGCAATATCACCTTCAGGACCACACCATACTACTGGTAGTGTGACCCGGGTGCAAGCCAAAGAGCTACGTAAGACACTAACACCTGGTTACTGGTGATCTCTTTCAATGACTCAGCAACCCTATTTGGCTCCTGCAATTTCACCATTGACCCTTTCAGACTATATAATTATAGTCCTATGATTCCACTTTAGATATGATAACATCCTATGGAATCCCGGCATTTGTAATTAGATGAGGGACTAGAGCTCTATGATTGAGAATTCGAAGCACTCCTCTCTAAACCGCAAATTCCAGGAATCCACAGGTTGGAGTTATAGCAAGTACAGTTGAATCTTAATGCTATAACTGTGCAGTGTGATAGGACCTGCCGGTTTGTGCTTAAAACCTTATCTTCATAATCATACATGCTAAAAAAATTAACAAGCACCTTATTGTGCTGTGGAATCAACCCTTGGTGTTGTGTCTATCTGCTGTCAAGGACTAGATGGTTTTGGATACAGTGAAGCCCATCATCAGCTCATACTTGAAAGCAGATACACACACCACCACCGGGCTGGTAGAACTTAGCAGAACATGTGTTGCA
>NC_056524.1:160939405-160942706 GCF_019175285.1 Sceloporus undulatus
GCTGGGTGTTAAGATCGTACAGCGGGGTGTTCTCTTATGTCAACTAATAGTTGTTTTGCTTGCCATTTTTTTTTTTTCCACATTCACAGGTCCTTCACCAACACTAGTTAATGTAGACGAAACACCACTTTTTGTCCAACTTAAATTTTTACATTGATCTTTGTGCGCTAATCCTGTGAGTTGTTTTCTATATAACTCTCCAGAGGCAGTTCCTGACAGTTGAGCAATGAAAAAACCGTAGCGCAAATAACAGGTCACTCATTCCAAACATTTACCAGAAGTTTTTTTCCCAATAGGTACCCAATTTTTCTTCTATATATACAATCACCACTATCAGAAAGACCCAAATAGTGGCATGGGGTGCACCACTGGTGCCATTGGCATGGGACGGTAGCAAACCACATGTGTATGTTTCCCAAATCTGCTTGCCCCTGCAGTCCTGACTTAATGAAGCGGGGGGGGGGCCCCAGCAGGATCAAGATTCTATACGTTCCTTTTGGCCCAGTTTTTTTTTGTTGGTTGCGCCTTGCACAAGCTACAGGCTGAATTCCAGGTCTTTTGGCCATCGTTGCAAATGGCCACCCCCACATTCAAAATGGACTGAAGCCCACATTCCTTTTGCCATCTGTTTTCGGCCAGTGTGCATTTGAAAATGTTGTCCTATTCTTGTCCTACATTTGTCCCGGTTTGGAGGTCCTGACTTATGGCAACCCTAACCAAGATAAACCTAGGTATGTTTACTCAGACATAAGCCAAATGTGCATTTGTTGTTGTTGTTGTAGTGTATGTTGAACTTTTCCAACTTATGAACCTAAGATGAACTTTTTATGGGACTGCAGCAAATATTTCACCTTATCAGCTTGCTGGGGTTATCTTCCACTAATTACTCCCCAATCCATTTAATTGGAGATGCCAGGGAACCTTCTGCACCCACGTATGTGTGACAGTCCTTTTATCATCCCTTACTTAAGAGTCATTTTAGGAGAATGTCATTGCTATAACATGTATGCTTGCAGAGGCAAGCTACTAAATAAATAAATAAATAAATAAATTTTTATTTATATACTGCCCTGTGGCGAACCAATCCAGGCGGTTTACAACATTAAAATAACATACAGCATAAAAACAATATATTTCCCTCCCCCCTTAAAAAGTTATTAAACAACATGTCTAATTTAAAACCACAATAACTAGTTAAAATAACAATAAATTAAACAAAATAAAACATTTTGTACTAAAACATTGTTATTGCTCCCTCCCCCTCTTTCTATAGGGGTATACTGAAAGTATTATCCTATCCTATACCTTTTGTCTTTGAGCACTGAGATAAGGAGGGGAGCAAACTTCCCAAAGTTTCTGGCTGCTACCAAAATCAGACCTAATGCGGACCCCTAAATCTTAATTATTTTTGTTACCAAATTGCAGTGTGTTGATTTTACTTACTTATGTTGTACATCTTGTAGCTAATGTTTTAATTTCTTGCTCATTCTTAGTGCAACAGTTTTATTTTTTGTGGTTTTTTAAAATGATGTATTATTTACAAAAGCATATAGGTCCAAAACAGACTGCAGAAATAATCCAGTTTGAGACTGCTTTAATTGCCTTGGTTCAGTGCTAGGGAATCCTGGGAATTGTAGTTGGTTGTGGCACCAAAGGTCTCTGACAGAGAAGGCTTAAGGTTTCACAAAACTACAATTCCCAGAATTCCCTAGCACAGAGTCAGGGCAGTTAAAGCAGTCTCAAAATGGATTATTTCTGCAGTGTGTTTTAGCCCATATTGATCCAAATTTTAAAAACCTAGATAGCTCAACTGAACAATACAGCTGAATAAAAAACACTATTACAGAAAAAATGCTTTATATTATTTAATCCTGAATATATTAAAGGTCAAATCTTCAAAACTCCCCTTATGGAAAACTGAAATAATATTTCTGATCATATAAAAATTATCCTAATTATTCAATAGAGAATAATTTTAAATATTTTGGTTCAGGAAGGCTAAAAGCTTCCATGACCACTAACTGGTTGCTTTATTTCAGCTCATTTTCTGTTAAGACTTGGAGATATGAGAAAAAGAGTTAACAAAATGGCCCATTAACAGGAAATGGTTAATGCTTTTAGCCTTTCTAGCACAAAATATGTAAAACTGTTCTCCACTGCACTGTGAAAGTAATGTTTGTAAGTGAGCATTAGATGAAGAGGTGGGTGGGAAAGGATGATTTGCACTAAATTACAGTACACATATAGATAAATACATATAAAGGATAAAGAAAGAAAGTTGGAAGAGGTACAGATTTGCATTGCTTCTTTATCCAATTGTCTACTTTCAACTTTTCATAAAGGAGCTGAGGGGGAAATGAAACTGTCTGAAACCACAGCTTTGAAATTTTCTTTTCTGGACTACAACACCCAGAATTCTATTCTACTATAATCACTGGCCAGGCTGGCTGTGGGATTCTGGGAGTTGTTGTGCGAAAAGGGGCTTTGTCCAAGTGTTAAAAAGACAGGCAGACATTAAAGAATGCCACCCAACTGCTAAATAGGAAGTTAGCCTGTTCTGTTCGACTGTTCTGACCACTGAATTCAAAAGCAGTGATAACTGCTGAAAAAGAAACACCATTTTTATAACATTTCATAATGTATAAAAAATTTGAAAAGTATAATGTTACAAGTATTTAAATTCTGGTTGCTAATTCACAGTCCCTTCAATATCAGATTTCTGGCTTCAGCCTCTTGTTTTTAAAGTATAAAAACAGAGTAGATGCCAAGAGTGACAACTATGGACCTTCTGAGACAGGCAACAAAAGACCTGAAGTAACATTTTCAGGAAAAGACGTGATAACAAGGTAGAAGGAATTGGACCTGTGTTTCTAGAGCAGCAGAGTTCCAGCACATAATGAGATCTAAAGGGAGGCAAGCTGAAGGACTAAGGAAGCTGGCAATGCATTCCGGCTACTATCAAAGATTCACACTTGATCTTGTCTGGAAGCTAAAATGAAAGTAGAAGTAAACAAAAGAAAGTGGCAATGAGAGAAATAAGTTCACTTTCCCCTCTCCAACATCCCACTCTCACTTGTCCCTTATATACCATTCGGAATAATTACAAAGTGCTCCAGATAATGTTGGACTGCACGTCCCAGCAACTCTGGTCAGAACTGCCTGTGTTGAGGAATGCTGGGTCAAACAACATCTGGAAGGCCTTATGAGTACCATCCATGCTATAAACAGATCACAAAGACTGGATAATGAAAAAAATGGCCACATAGGTGATGGTGATTTGGTGGCAGAGATTTACTTGCAG
>NC_056524.1:160942806-160952465 GCF_019175285.1 Sceloporus undulatus
ATTACCTGAAGTGTGTTTGTCGTCTGGATTACAATGAGACGGTAGACAAAGAACATTTGTCCTCGAAAGGAAACATGAGAGCAAGAACTGGGTATAACAACAACAGATTAATACAAAATTTAAATATATGAAATTGCACTTTTTGCGTCTTCTTGTTCTTCTGCTGTCTTCAGCCATTTATCCAATTCTATCCAATTATGTACAGTACTGTAAAAATTGGAATGTGGACCTGTCTTTATTTCCAGAGGGTAAGCCATGTAAGTCTGTTGCCAAAATGAAAGGTTTTATGGCATGATAAATACTAACACTGGTAGCATGGCATAAACCTTTGTGAGCTGGAGTTTTGTGATACTGTATACATGAAGTGTTGACTTGAGTTACAGATGTAGATACACTTCTTTGTAGGCATTGAAGATTGTAGAGGGTGAGGTCACATGGAAGATGAATGGATAGGATTTCCACACTATCTCCTAAAGGAGGAAAGACAAGGCTAGTAGAAGACATTTAAAAGGGAGTGAAGAAATCAAACAAATAGTAAGTTTAGGCAGGGCTTGATAACTAACAGAATGAGGAATTAAAATGGAAGAATTGGGATGACACCAAGCACTCATAGTTGGTGCAGGGCAGACTAAAGCCTTCTGAAAGTGAAAAGGGTAGATGATTGTTAAAAAACCAAAACAAAATAAGCAAAGATAGAAATGCTATTCTAATCACATTTATTCTAGGAAACAAGCCATACTAAACTCAGTGATGCTTATTTATAAGCATATATGCTTATGATCCCATTGAGGAGCCCTTTACAATTACAAATTGAGTTATTAAACAGTGCAATATGAGACAGAAAATATTTGGATAAAGAAATAAGTGATTTGATGGAAAGGTCAGGAATGAGAACCCAGAATTTGGAGTCATTGATATGTTGATTAAAACAATGAGTATGAAAGACAGTACCACAGGTCAAATGAAGGACGACACAATAGTTTCCTTCACATCTAATCCCTAATGTAAACTGTGTGTAAACTGAAATCATTTCTATTTAAATGTAAATATTTGAGTAATTTAAAGATGTTTCACACCCTGCTTCCATTCAAGCTTGCAGCTCTTGTATTTCAACTTATAGGGAAGAAGGAACTGGACATGTGAAAGGTCACCATGAAGTGATACTTCTCCATCATTTTTCTCTATCATTTCTCCAAAGAGAAAATTCCATTAGGATTGATGCTGAATGGTTACAATGTTACGAAACTACATTTTGGAATTTACCTATTTTTCTTAGGATGCAATGAATAATTGCATTGCGTTTGGGGTACATTCAGTGAAACTTCTGTACAATAAATGAACTATGATAGCCCTCTGTCTAAACTGTCCACTCAGATTTGTTTTTACAAGACTGAATAACGGACATATATTTCTTTCCGGAAAAGAGATTGAGATATCATATGATCAGATAGTCTGATGGCTAGTACTTGCTATAATGCTTCAGCCACTAGCTGAGTGCTGCCACCAAAAGAAGCCCTCTTGTTCTTTGATTATTAGGTCAAAGTAATCTATAGCAAGGTTAGTTCCCTTCAACATACTTTGAGGATAATGTTCCTGCTGCCAAATTAAAATGACTGTACAGGCTGATTAAGCAAAAGTACTAAGTAGAAGATTATACTAGATCAGAAACTA
The DNA here is from genome assembly GCF_019175285.1 of Sceloporus undulatus. NCBI lineage: Eukaryota > Metazoa > Chordata > Lepidosauria > Squamata > Phrynosomatidae > Sceloporus > Sceloporus undulatus. The sequence goes on from NC_056524.1 coordinate 160,944,478, forward strand.
ATTGTAATAATGAGAAACTTAGGATTCAAACAATTGTTAACCTATAAGCAGGGATAAGGAGTTATGACTTAGGTATTGCTTGCCTTGCTTGATCTGAGGAAAGGCGGGCTATAAATAAATATTTTATTTATTATTATTATTAAAATCTGCAGCATCCTGACTATGCTTGCTTGGGCTGATGCGAGCTGCAGTCCAACAATATCTCTAAGGCTGTAATTATTCAGCCATGCAATAAAGGCCATCAAACAAATATCCCTACCTCCAGGTAATCTTGGTATAATGAAAAATGTGCTAGTCCACGAAGGACAAATCTGGGGTAGACATGGTAGAAAGGTGACCTGGTGGTTTGTTCCATATGCCTGAGGACAGGTAGTGTGGGTAGAGATTGTTTATACAATCAGCCAGTCTTATCCATGGATTTTTTTATCCACAGATTCAAGCACCCACAGCTTCATTTTTTTAAAAAAAAAGTATAAATTCCAAATAGCAAACCTTGACTTTACATTTTATATAAGGGACACCATCTCTTAACCTTCTCTTCTCCAGACTAAACATCTCCAGCTCTCTAAGTCGTTCCTCATAGGGCATGGTTTCCAGACCCTTCATCATTTTAGTCGCTCTCCTTTGGACACACTCCAGTTTCTCAACATCCTTTTTAAATTGTGGTGCCCAGAACTGGAAACACTATTCCAGGTGGGGCCTGACCAGAGCAGAATAAAGTGGCATTATTACTTTCCTTGATCTAGACACTATACTTCTATTGATGCAGCCTAAAATTGCATTGGCCTTATCTTTCAGTCAATGCTGAACTAAGAATGATTTTACTGGAGCTGTTGTTGCTTAATGCTGATTGCTTGAGTCTGCAGCTGTCATCTTACTGCAGAAATTATCATCATCTTGTCTTTTCTGCTATTTAGGGGTCAAGGCAGCTTAAAACAGTTAAAATAGACATAATTAAAAATTCACAATATACAAAAGTTGAAAAACAAACTATCAGAAAATTAAAATGAGTTAGAAACAATTATAAAAAATAATTTTCAAAGGCCTGCTGGAATAATTTTTCTAAAAGCAGGGTGTGTGTGTGTTTCTTCACTTGCTGCAGAAAGACAGCAAGGAAGGTGCCAGTCTAACCTCTCTTGGAAGAGAGTTCCAGAGTCTCAGAGCAGGCACAGAAAAGGCCATCTGCCATGTTCTCACCAGGTTTCATGGTGATCAGACAGAAGGAAAGGCCTCTCTTGAAGATCACAAAACATAGGTCAGTTAGGATGAGAGAATATGATCTTTCAAATAACTTGATGTGAGCATTATAGAGCTTTGTATGTCATAACCAGCACTTTGAAACAAACTCAGTAGGTGGCCATAGGCAAGCCACTGTTCTCTCAGCATTAGCATTAATGCCAACAACATAGGGATTATACACTGATGTATCTCAATGGGTAAATGTAAAAATTATAGTCCTTTGGATATTTGAAACATGCAGCATAATTGCTAACTATTATTGTTGTCTGGTGCTTGTTCAATCCTACTTTATAAAGCTCTGAAAATCATGTTATGCATACAAGTGCTGTTAGTAGGCTAGACTTTATTTCTGTTTCATCATTAGTACTCTGAATATACGATCTTTTAATTAAATTCGATAGCACACAAACTCAATTTCCTCCATGGAGGCAGGAGTGGGTCTTATACAGCTCTCTCTGTGTATGTATCTCATGTCAATTTAAAAAACAACAACAAAAAACTGATAGGCCAAAAATCAAAATACAGAAATATAAATGCTTTGCATCAGGAACCACAATCTGCATATAATTAATTACATGCTCAATTCTAATTTGTTTCCTGGACCCTAATTTGCTTATTGAAGACAGAGTTTTTCTTCTTTCGGATCCTTCATACTCATCAGGTCCCAACACACAAGTCAGATTTATAGTAAGAATAAAGTTATAGAAACCAGTACGTGGGACATGAGTATGATAAGATATATATAGGGTTGCCATTCGTCAGGACCTCCAAACCGGGGGAAATGTAGGACAAAATTTTCAAATGTAGGACACATTTTTTGTGTATCCTACATTTGAATAGGAGCCTCACTGAGGGGAGGCTTTCCCTGCTGGCCTGGGCCCCGGCCTCGCCGCGACGGCGGCGGGGGCAGAGCCCAAGCGGCGAGGGAATCCTCCCCTCAGGGAGGCTTTCCCTCCCGGCCTGGGCCCCTGGCCTCGCCGCGATGGCGGCGGGGGCGGAGCCCCAGCGGCAAGGGAATCCTCCCCTCAGGGAGGCTTTCCCTTGTGGCCTGGGCCCCCGGCCTCGCCACGACGGCGGCGGGGGCAGAGCCCAAGCGGGGAGGGAATCCTCCCCTCAGCCCGGGGGCGGGGGCAAACCGGGGCAGGACCGTGCGGACCCACCCCAAACCAGGAAAGTCCCACCCCCAGGCGGGATATGGCAAGCCTAGCTATATAGAAGGGGAAAGAGGAAAATGTGGGTTTGTGCAGAATGAAAAAGCATATGTTACCACAGACTAAGAGTTACTTTTAAGATCTGCTCCTCCGTTCATTGCTTCCTGGTGCCTGTGACATGCCCCCACCTGAAACTAACCTCCTAAATAGGTACAATAACACCCCAAACCCACAAAATAGTGATTCCTTTATTGGGCCAACCAAAATGCACAACATACATGTTGCAATATACATACGTGCTGCATTTTGGCTAGCCCCAAAAAAGTGATCATTGTTTTGTGGATTTTAGATGTTATTGTATTTCGATATATGGTCAACATGTCTACCCCTTGATATGTTGTCTAAGCAGGATTATTGTGAGGGTAGATTGCTGCTTTAAGTTCTTTTCAGTAAAGGTAAAAGCAAAATTTAATGCAACATCTGTCCCAGAGTAGTTTCAAATAGACCTAGGAATCCAGTTTTAAACAGTTAAGAAGCAGAAATGCCTCTCTCATGCCCAAAGGAATATTTTTAGGCTCCTCTTTCAAAGATACAACATATCTATACTTCCTGCAAATGATATAGGATAGTCATATTTTTGTCATACACATCTCATCGGAGGTACAGTGCATAACTCAGATAAAACTTTCTCCTTGAAGAAATAATTTGTGTTATCATGATACTCACTAGTTGCCACTGACTTTAAAACAAATATTCCTGCAGAAACTCCCAGGAAGAGTGTGTCCAGTTTTCAAGGTACAGAAGGCAATAAAGACATAGAAACTTGGTTCTAAGGTTTTCCGTTTTGAAGAACTAAATTTGCAAGTGCATAGTTTATAATAACAACCACATCAACCATGGATTTATTTTATATTCTTTAACTCTCTCTCTCTCTAGTTAAATAGCCAAAGTTAAATTTCATTAAGTCTGTGCTTCAAGGCACACAGTGAAGCTTGATCCTATGCTTATGTGGATATTAAATTCCACAGAGTTAAGTAGATTTACATCTTATATTTATATTGCAGTACAAAACTTACTTGAGAGTAAGCCCCTTTCAGCACGCAATGATATGGAAGTAGCCGCAAGTAATCTCAGGCTGTAGCTTTCCTGGTGAATTCTTTGTGATTTAACACTTAATTTTTGATGGATTATGCTCACAAAATACCAGCGTCTCCCAGAGAGATAGACATTTTAGTTGGTTGCTTAAAAGAAATAAAATAAACTATTTTAATGAACTGTCCAGAGAACTTGAATTACAGAAAAGCTAAAGAAATACACTCGCAATAATGATAAATATTACTGTGTGGCATAGTGGTTTGAGTGTTGGAATACAACTTTGAAGACAAGGGTTCGATTCCCAGCTCAGCCATAAAACCTACTGGGTGATCCTGGGCAAGACACATACTCTCAGCCTTAGAAGAAGGCAATGGCAAACCGCCTCTAAACATATCTTGCCAGAAAACCCCATGATAGGTTTGCCTTAAGGTCGCCATAAGTTGGGAAAGACTTGAAAGGCACACAACGATGATAATAGAAAAGAAAATACAGAAGATATTTTCTATATTTAATATTCAGTCTGTAGCAGAGAAGATAAGCAGTTAAATAACAGTGGGAAAGGATGTTGAAGAAGCAAACAGCCAGTATATTAGTTTTCCTTATGTTGTTGTTAGCTGCCCTTGAGTCGAACTCATAGAGGATGATAAACCTCCAAGACTCCTCTGCTCAGGTCCTGCAGGCCCAAGCCCGTGTCCTCCCTGATTGAGTCTATACATCTGTTCTTAAGTCTTTGTCTCTTTCTACTACCTTCTACCTTTCCTAGCATTATTGTCTTTTCTAGTGATCCATGCCTTCTCATGATGGGGCCAAAGTACAACAGCCTCAATTTGATCAACTTGGCTTCTGGAAAGAGTTCAGGCTTGATCTGTTCAAGGATCTATTTCTTTGTCTTCTTGGCTGTCCACTGTTCTTGAAAAGCTGCAGAATAAGCCCACCTGGCATCCGGGCTGTATAGGGGTTGCATTTGCCTGGCCACAGGTGAATGCAACAAGATCTGTTTTTAAAATTAAACGTGCCTCTATCCCGTCTGGGATAAGGCTCTTTAAACGGAACGTGATAATCTCCTATAATGCTGTTTTTAAAATCAGTCAGTTTTCAGCTGTTGCATCTCTTCCGGCAAGCCATTCCACAGTCTGGCGCCAGCAGATGAAAAGGTTCTCTGGGGAACCATTGCTAGTGTAGTCCTGGATAGTTGGAGAAAGCATTTCTCAGAGGACCTGAGCATACAGATTGTATGGGAGAAGGTGATCCTGTAGGTAACCTGGACCTAAATATAAGAAGTGTGCGTGCGTGTACACACATGTATATACATATGCCTTATATATAGTCAGCCCTTCTTATACACTGTTTTTTAATCCATGGATTCAAGCATCCACGACTTGAAAGTATAAATTCCAAATAGCAAACTTTGATTTTGCCATCTTATATAAGGGACACCATTTTGCTATGCCATTGTATTTAATGGGACTTGAGCATCCACGGATTTTGTTATCCATGGGGGGCTCTGGAACTAAACCCCAGCGGATAACAAGGGCCCGCTGTATATACATTTGCCTTTCAGCCCAGACTGAGTCCCAAACTGCAGTGCACAAGAGATGGTGTAGAGGTGACTTGAAGGGGCATCATATTGAGGATGGAGCAAGCTTGTTTACTGTGGCTTCAGAGAATCGGATCCATTGGATTCAAGGTACAGGAACAGAGATTCCACCTCAACATTAGGAGGAACATCCTGACAGTAAGAGCTGTTAAACAGTGGAACAGACACCCTCAGTGTGGCGGAGCCTCCTTCTTTGGAGGTCTTTAAACAGAGGCTGGATGACCATTTGTTGTGGGTTCTTTGATTGAGAGTTCCTGCATGGCATAGAGATTGGACTAGGTGGATATTGGGGGTCTCTTCCAACTCTATGTTTGTATGCTGGGGTGCTTTGATTGTGTATTCCTGCATTGCAGGGGGGTTGAATGGCCCGTTGGGGGTCTCTTCCAACTCTTATGATTCTATGTTGAAGATGCTTCCATTGTGTATTCCTGCATGGCAGGGGGTTGGGTGACCCTTAGGGCAGTGGTTCTCAACCTTGGCTCCTCCAAGCATTTTAGACTTCACCTCCCAGAATCCCTGATCATTTGGTCAAGCTGGGTGAGACTTCTGGGAGTTGAAGTCCAAAACATTAGCAGAGCCAAAGGTTGAGAACCACTGCGTTAGGGTCTCTTCCAACTGTATAGGTTTATGTGGGGTGCTTTGATTGTGAGTTCCTGCATGGCAGGGGGCTGGCTGGCCCCTTGGGGTCTCTTCCAACTGTATAGTTTTATGTTGAGGTGCTTTGAGTGTGAGTTCCTGCATGGCAGGGGGTTTGGACTGGATGGCATTTGGAGATCTCTTCCAAATCTGTGATCCTACGATACTAGCCATATTCCACTTCTACTGCTGTGTTGCATTCTGAGGTTTGTAGTCCAGCGAGGCCTAAGACCTCTCTGGCTGAGGATTCTAAATGCCTTTCCCTAAACTACAAATCCCAGAATGCAACAGGAGGAGGCAACCGGAATAGCGTAAGTAGAACGGCAGCTCTGTAAAAGAGGGAAGTGACGTAATGCATCCTGAGAATGCCGGAAGGCATTCTGAGGCAGTGGAGGGGGAGGTCAGTTGCCAAGGGGAGGCGGCGAGTCAGCGGAAGTGCTCCGGAAATTCCCGAAAGGACCCGAACGGAGGAGGAAGAGCGCCTCGACGAGGACGCGCATGCGCACTAGGGAAATCTTTCCCCTGGACGCATGCGCGCCGCCGCCCGGCTTGTCGGTTGAGTAAGGCGGGCTGTGATTGGCCGAGGCGGCGCGGAGTGTGTGCGAAGCGCAGTGACGGAAGGGAAGGGAAAGGAAGCGAAGGAAGGGGAGAGCGAGAGAGGGGCAAATGGCGGAGAGATGGTCCAGGGCCCTGTGCAGAGCGCAGCCGCTGTAGGAGTAGTAGTAGTAATAGCAGTCTCCCTCGCCCAAAGCGTCCGGAGGAAGCGGCGCCGCAGGAGGAGGCGACGGAGGAGGAGGAGGTGGAGGAGGAGGCCCTCGACGGAGCCGGCGCCGTAAGCCCAAGGGAGGCCCGGGGGCGTCGCCCGGAGAGAGCGAGCGAGAGAGAGGCACACAGGGCCCGGAAGGCAGCCCCTGAGCACCCACCTCCGACCCTCGAGTTGGTAGGCCAAGGAGGGGAAGGGCCCGACGGCTCCCGAAGGGACGTGCGGGGAGGACCGGGCCCGATGGCTGCGCGCTTGCCTCGGAGTCAGGGCCAGGGAGGAGGGGGGCTGGGTGGGGAGGCCCTTGCTCCCTCCTTCGCCCGGGAGAACCAGACCGGGATCCCGTCGCCTTCTCCTCCTCCTTCTCTTCCTTCTGCTTCTTTCCCTTTCCTCCTTGTTTCCCTCCTTCTTTCCTTCCTTCTTTTCCTTCTCCTCGTCTTTTTCTCCTGCTCCTCCTTGTCGCCCATCTCCTCCTGCTCTTTCTTTTCCTTCTCCTTTCCTCCTCCTCCTCTTCCTCCTCCTTGTTCTTATCCTCCTCTCCTCCCTTTAATTCTTCTCCTCTTCGTCTTTTTCTCCTCCTTCTCCTTCTTTTCTTCTTTCTTTCTCCTCCTGCTCTTTCTTTTCCTCCTCCTTGTTCTTATCCTCCTCTCCTCCCTTTCCTTCTCCTCCTCCATCTCATTTCTTTTCCTCCTCCTCCTTTTCCTCCTCCAACGAACCGCTTCTTCTCTATACACCTCTTCATACTGAACTAACAGCGTCCAGCTGTAAACTAACGGCCCCCAACAAGATGGGTGCCTCCTTCTCCCCCTCCATCTCCTCCTCATTCTCTTCTTCTTCCTCCTCCTCTATCTCCTTCTTCCAGTCCTCCATCTTCTCCTTCCCTTCCTCCTCCTTTTTCTTCTCCTTCCCTTCCAGGCCCTTCCAATCCTGGGAGGCCGTGAAAGATCAGGTGGCTCAGTGTCATCCGGGGAGGGAGACGTCCTCGTCGCCGCCGCCGCCGCCTTGGTTGGCAGAGCCATGGAGGGGCCTCCTTCCCTCCCTCCCTCCCTCCCTCGACTCCTGTTCCCCACCGGCGGCTTCGGGGCCTCTCCTTCCAAACCTTCTCTCGGAGGAGGACAGTTGCGAAAGGCTCCCTTTTAGGCTCCCTCCCTGGGGCCCAATCCCTCACTGTTCTCTGCTCTGGGCCCCACAACAAACTCCAGCTCCCAGAATTCCACAGCAAAGAGCTAAAGCACTGCCAAACTGGGTTATCTCTCCAACACTGAGGCCAATTCCAGCCTCTTTATCATTCATTCCTCCTTTTTAATACCATTATAAAGTATCCACAGTTGGAAGTACCCAGTGACCCTTATAGAGGACCAGTAGTGGAAAGTATTCGCCAGGGTTAGGGGCACAAAACCCCCCTGAATATGGATAAACCATAAATAACATAAACACCATGTTTTAGCCTCTCTGGGAATCTCTAGGTCCTCCTGCGCAAACTCTGTGGTCAACGTCCGACAGACACTGG
>NC_056524.1:160953330-160967400 GCF_019175285.1 Sceloporus undulatus
GAGGCAGTGGGGGTGATGGTCAGTTGCCAAGGGGAGGCGCGAGTCAGAGGACGTGCCTCCGGAAATTACGAACGGACCGAAAGGAGGCGGGAAGAGCGCCTCGGACGAGTGACGCGCTTGCGCACTAGGGGAAATCTTTCCCCTGGGAGATGCGCGCCGCCGACAGGATTGTCGGTGAGTAAGGGCGGGCTGTGATGGCCGATGCGGCGCGGGAGTGTTTGTTGCGAAAAAGCGCAGGACGGAAGGGGCCGAAGGGGAAAGGAAGCGCAGAAGGGGGGAGCGAGAGCAGCGGGGCCCCAAGAAAATGGCGGAGAGATGGTCCAGGGCTGTGCAGAGCGCAGGCGCTTAGCCGTTGTAGGAGTCTTAGTCGTAATAGCATCTCTCTCGCCAAAGCGTACGAGGACGCGCGCCGCAGGGGGGGCGGCTGCGGCGGAGGAGGAGGTGGAGGAGGAGGAGCCCATCGACGGAGCGGCGCCGTAAGCCCAAGGGAGGGAGGCCGGGGGTCGCCAGGAGAGAGCGAGCGCGCGAGCGAGAGAGAGGCAAACAGGGCCCGGAAGGCAGCACTGAGCACCCACTCCGAACCTCGAGTTGTGTAGGGCCAAGGGGGGAAGCGGTTTCCTGACGGCTCCCGAAGGGAACGGCGGGGAGGAACCGGCCCGATGGATCATGCGAGGCGCTGCTCGGAGTCCCAGGCCAGGAGGAGGGGTGGTCTGGGTGGGGGAGGCCTTGCTCTCCTTCGCCGGGAGGAGGAGAACCGACCGGGGATCCCTCGCTTCTCCTTCCTCCTCCTCCTCTCTGCTTTTCTTCCCTTTCCGCTTCTTTCCGTCCTGCGTTCCTTTCCTCGTCGTTGCTCGGCTGCCCCTTGTCGCCCATCGCTCCTGAGAGGGCGCCTCCGCATCCTTGCCTCCTCTTCCTTCCTCCTTGGTCGATCTCTCGCCGCCCTTTATGCATTCTTCTCTCTTCGTCTTTTTGTCCGCCTCTCCTTCGTTCTTTCTTCTCCTAGTGCTCTTTCTTTTCCTCCTCCTTTCTTCTCTTGTCTTATCCTCTCTCCGTCCCTTTCCTTCTCCTCCTCCATCTCATTTTCTTTTCCTCCTTCCTCTCTCCTTTTCCCTTCCTCAACAAATCGCTTCTTCTCTCTACACTCTTCCTACGAACTAACAGCGTCCAGCTGTAAAACTAACGGCCCCAACAAGCTGGTGCTCCCTCCCCCCTCCATCTCCCCTCATTTCTTCTTCTTCCCTCCTCTATCTCCTTCTTCCAGGTCCTCCATCTTCTCCTTCCCTCCTCCTCTTTTTCTTTCCTTCCCTTCCCGGCCCTCCATCCTGGGAGGCCTGTGTGATTTTCGTTGAAAGATCAGGTGGCTCATTGTCATCCGGGGCGGGAGACCGTCCTCGTCGCCGCCGCCGCCGCCGCCTGGTGGCGAGCCAGGAGGGGCCTCCCTCCCTTCATCCCTCCCTCGAACTCCTGTTCCCCCGGCGGCTTCGGGGCCATCTCTTCCCAACCTTCTTCGGAGGAGGACAGTTGCGGAAAAGGCTCCCTTTTAGGCCCCTCCCTGGGCAAATCCCTCACTGTTCTCTGCTCTGGCCCCACAACAAACTCCAGCTCCCCTAATTCCACACAAAGAGTTTAAAGCATGCCAAAACTGGGTTATCTCTCCGACCCTGAGTGCCATTCCATCCTCCTTTACCATTCATTCCTCCTTTCAATACCATTATCAAGTATCCACAGTTGGAGTCCCCATGACCCTTATAGAGGACCAGTATTGAAAGTATTCGCCCGGGTTTTCGGGGCACAAAACCCCCCGAATCTGGCTACACCACAAATCAATATTAAACACATGTTTTCGCTCGCTGGGAATCTCAGGTCCTCTGTGCACACTCTGTGGCCAACGTCCGACAGCATGGCTATAGAACTGCATTGGAGGAGTACTAATAAATGCCTAGCAGCGCCTCTTATAGGAATTTAGGTCTCTCAGTGCAACTTGTCGTTAATGTTGACCAATAGTTGGCACCAGAGGACTAGATACTCCTAGAGAGAACGTATAACAATCTGTGAATAATCAAAGTCGCTGTATGGAGGGCTGAGTGTGATGTGGATAAAATTATCTAAGGAGGCGCTCTCTTTTTTACGGGGAAATCAACTCTCGGTACAGGGTTTGAGGAAAGCGTCTAACTTTAGTGCTCAGTAGCGGTCATGGAGAGCCAATGTTATGTAGTGGTTCGAGCGTTGGCTTACAACTGGAGGCCAGGGTTTGAATCTGTACAAGAAGGCAATGGCAAGCTTCTGAATAAATCTTGCCAAGAAAACCCTATGACAGGTTCACGTTAGGGTCACCATATCTCAGAAACAACTTGAATGACAAAACAAAACCACTGAAATTGCTTTAGTCCTTGCAACATTGCCACACAGAATAAAAGCTGCTGTTTTGCACTGAAGTTTGTGTTTCTGAGCTTAAAGGCAGCCATTACCACCCTGTGATATCCTACAACACACACAGAGTGGCTGTAGTAAAACTTTGGTTGTCTTTCAGTGCCCAGTTTCAACTAATAGACTTAGGCCTGTTACAGACTGCTAAAATAAAGCTGCTTTGGGTCTCTTTGGAGGTATGCTATTTAAATGATGCATGGGTCCTAAGGGTCCGGAGGTTGCGCCAAAGCCACACTCCATTCCTAAGCACTGGAGGGCAGCTTTGGTGCAGCTTCCAGATTCTTAGGATGCATGCATCATTTAAACAGAATACCTCCAAGGAGACCCAAAGCAGCTTTATTTTGGCAGTCTGTAACAGACCTTAGTTGCAAGCAGCATGGAAGAGTTAGGGCCTGAACAGACAGGCCAAAATAAAGCTGCTTCGTGTCACTTTGGAGGTATGCTGTTTAAATGCTGTATGTGTCCTAAGAGGCCAGAAGCTGCACTAGAGCTACGCTCCAGTCCTAAGGACTGGAGCACAGCTTCAGTGCAGCGTCTGGCCTCTTAAAATGTGTGTGTCATTTAAACCACATATCTCCAAAGTGAACCAAAGCAGCTTTATTTTGGCCTGTCTGGTCAGGTCCTTAGGCTTTAAAGTAGGAAGTAAAACTAAAACAGTCCACGATAAGTAGAAGATGCAAAAGAGAAGTTACTCCTAAGGTATCAAAATGGACAGTTTTCTTGATCGTCAGCAACAATCATGATATGTTTACTCTTACATACAGGTTCAGGCTGACTGGCCTGTGTGAATCTTTACTGCAATCCCTGCTAAACTGTAGGGAGAATGTAATGCAGTAAAGCTATTCTTTAAATAGGGAAGAATGTATATTTTTGTAAGGATAAAAAGGTGCAGCTCTGAAAATGGGTGCATCCTGTTGATTGTATTATTTTCCTTAGCCAGTGATATTATTAATAGCAATAACAAGTCCATTTCTATACTGCTCATCAATGCAGTTAAGCACTCCCTAAGCAGTTTACAGTGTGTAAGCCAGTTGTCCCCAACAAGCTGGGTACTCATTTCAGGGACCTTGGAAGGATGCCAGGCTGAGTCAACCTCGACCCTGAGCCTCTGGTTGGTATCGAACTCACAACCTTGTGGTTTGTGAATGAGTGGCTGCAGTATAGGCATTTAACAACTGCACCACCAGGGCTCTTTATTATTATTTGTTTCCCATCTTAAAATTGTGTTTATAAGTAGCACCGATGCAGAGTTATCTTAACTTTTTTCTGGTACAATTGGAACTAATAGACCGGTCTTTTTCTGTTGTTTCATAAAATATTGCAATTAACATGCAAGTATATAAAAGTGATTATCTTATTACATTTATGTTTTTGTTCTTCTGTCAAACAGTGATTGTAAATTGGAAAAATACGGAAGGTTTTTTAAAACAAATAATATCCCAGAAACTTTACATGCATTTGAATTGTGAAACCTTTTGATAAGGGTTAGTGTTTACACAACACTTGTCCTGCAGTTTCAGATTTATCGTATGTTTCACTCTACACTGAGGAGGTACATTATCTTAAGATATTATTGACTAGTCACACTAAAAAGAGCATCAGGTTTCTAGTTTCTAAGGGATGCTTTTCGCACTTTCTACTTGGGGAAGTTTTTTACTCTCTCTTCATGGCAAACCAGCATTTAGTCATGATTTAAGTCCTATAATGCAGTGCCTTGGAGTTCTTACGTTTGTGGCTGTCATGGCAAATCACTGGCTCAGCTTGTATTTTGTGTAGTTCATGGCAAACACCTAGTTTTTCTTGTCTTAAAATCAAAACAACAAAGAACAAGATGGAATATAAAGATAAAAATATTTTTCAAACCATTCCATTGGGTGCAGAGGAAAAAAATCGTGCTGAAAAGAGAGAGAAATTCATGTACACTCATCCCTCCATATTTGCAGATTTGATATTTGCGGATTTGATTATTCACAGTTTTGATTAATATGTTCTCTCTAGGAATATCTAGGTCCTGCAGTGCAACTCTATGGTCATCTTTAACTAAAAATAGCACTGAAAGACCTAGAGAATCCAAGAGAGAATGCTCTGCTAGGCATTTGTAGCTCCTCCAGCGCAGTTCTATGGTCAGCATCTGTCAGACATTGACCACAGAGTTGCACCGGAGGACCTAGAGATCCCTAGAGAGATGTTCTCTCAGGTTAAAATATGGTGTTTTTGTTATTTGTGGTTTTTCCATATTCACGGGGGTCTTTAACCCCCAACCCTAGCGAATATGGAAGGGCAAGTGTACTTTAATATCACACACACACATACACATACATATTTATTTTAGATACATATATGTTGGTACTGGGGAAACGTTTGTTCCTTCATGCCTGTGCTGATAGTCCTGCAGTAGAGCCAAAAGAGCATCATCATCATAGCTGTGGTTCAGACCTCAAGGAGAATAGGCCTTCTGGTCAGCGATGACCAAAGCTGCATAGTTTGGACACGACAGTGAGGGAACAAGTCTCTGATGCTACATATTTTAGAAGTGATTAGAACCAAAGAGAGATGTCTGTATATCTGTTATTAATTGGTTAATAACCAGTCTTTAACACTGCTAATATCTATTATTAATATTTATGTTAACCGTAAATTGTTAAAGCACCATCATATGTTGCCCTTTTCAAAGAACAATTATGTCCATATTCTTAGGGGTTGCAATCTAAAATAGACACCGTGAAACAATAGAAGTAGGATGCCTAGGAGCCCCTTCACCATTATTTAACATTGGAATCACCTATGGATGGCTCAGGTTTAGGATTTTCAGACCTGGCTTGTTTAAGACTTGATTAAAATGTTCTAATATGTTTATTGTTATTAAAAAAATCCCAAGGAAAATCATTTAATAATTAAGGCAACTTTCCCCTATCTGGTGCCTTGTAAATGTCTTATATTACAGTTTTTATCATCTTCAGTCGGCATAGTATATGAGTTGGTGGTACAGTCTGGAGTCCAGTAAAACTTGCAATGTTTTTCAAAACAAATTTATTTAGACACATTTCAGTGAAGGAACCTGGGCTGAGGGAGAAATTAAATGACTAATTTATCTAATATTGGGCCTGAACAGACAGGCCAAAATAAAGCTGCTTCGGGTCACTTTGGAGGTATGCTGTTTAAGTGCTGTATGTGTCCTAAGAGGCCAGAAGCTGCACTAGATCTACGCTCCAGTCCTAAGGACTGGAGCACAGCTTCGGTGCAGCTTCTGGCCTCTTAAGATGTATGTGTCATTTAAACAGCATACCTCCAAAGTGACCTGAAGCAGCTTTACTTTGTCCTGTCTGTTCGGACCCTATGTTTCTGTCACGATTGTTTACTTCAAATGTTCTATAAACGTGATCTGAGCATTTGTAATAATTGTTAAAACAGAAAGAAATTTGTGTATGCTATTCTATTTTGATTTTTTTTTCTTGTCTATATTCTAAAATATATTTTCTTTCAACAGAGAATATGAAACAGGTGTCAAAATGACATCCAGGTTTGGGAAGACGTATAGCAGAAAAGGGGGCAATGGCAGTTCAAAATTTGATGAAGTTTTTTCCAACAAACGGACCACCCTTAGTACAAAATGGGGAGAAACTACCTTTATGGCCAAGCTAGGACAGAAGAGGCCCAACATCAAGCCAGACATTTCTGAAATTCCTAAAAAACCCAAAGTAGAAGAGGAAGTAATAGAAGATCCGTTTGGATTTGACAGCGATGAAGAATCGCTGCCAGTATCTTCAAAGAACGTGTCACAGGCTAAAGGTTCTTCTCAGTTGGAGTCTGTTGAAGCATCTCAATCTGGAGACCTCACTTCTGCACTTGAATCAAATAGCAAAATTACTCAGTCCGTCAATGAAGACATGCTGTCCATCAAATGGATCATGGAGGATGGTAAAATCAAAGGCAACAGTGCTGTTCCTGTCATTGCAGGTATGCTTGGATAAAATAGTTGTGTTGAGAGTTAATAGTTAGCCTTCCAAACATTTTTCACCAGTTATAGTTGCTTACCTCTGACCCACAGTTTAAATTTCTCCATGTCCTGGGTGTTTGTGGGAGGGAAAGGGGAGAGACGTTTAGAAAACTCTTATATTTGAGTTAGAGTGTTTGATCAAATCTGTTTTCACTTTATATGGTATGAATGACTATCTTAAAATCAAAACAACAAGGAGTTCTTTTACAAAACAAGCTTTTGTAAGTAAAATAAAATGAGTTATATCTGCAGATGAGACATAAAATGTGGGCTTCGTTGTTTATAGAACACAAATAGAACAAATAGATACTTTATAAATAAATTGCATGCAGTGATTCTGTACAGTGAGTAAAATACCAACAAACACTTTCACAGGCTTAAAAGTCTCAGGCCTCATATTGGGAAAAAGGTGGGATATAAATAAAATGTTATGTACCATATATTTCAGGCTGGCATTCCAGTACAAGGCTACCTACAGCCTCCACAACTGGTCTAACAATTTTTTTGTGGTAGTTACTTGTGTGTATAGAATTGAAAGAGGTAATGGGACACAGACACAACTGTACCATCCTTGGAAATGTTTGTAATTCTTTTAATCCTAGTATCTTAAAGTTGCTGCTAAAAGTATCAGAAGCCATCTATTGAAAAGGGACACCTGTTTCTCTATATTCTTGTACAGAATATGGTTTATTGACACTGTTTCTGCTCCTATTCCAGCCAGTTTAGAGAAATTCAGTGCCAAAAAGTCTGGTGCTGATTTTGGGAATAGCATCTCTGAGTTAGTGTGACTTGCCCAAGCCCTTCCAGTGGGTTTCCATGTGGTTATTTGTCTATTTTCCCTAAAAAGAAAGAAAGAAAGTCATGTCAGTTTTCCTTGTCCATCCAGCAACATCAACTTTCATTGGCTGCTGCTTAAGTTTTATCCCATTTGGTATTTTCCCCCCACTTCTTTTTTTTAAAAAACCTTGCAAACCTTTGGGGTTACTCCAAGCCTTCTGATACTTTTCTCATATGTGGATGGTGTTATTTTAGGAAAGTAAAGAGCCATGCTAGTAGAATGAATTTGTTATTGGTAAACAGGATGTAAGGCTTTCCCCGTTATTTGGATGTTTGGGAAATGTTCAAGAAATGATCTTTTCTCAGAATATCACCGAACATTGTACCCACTCCTTTGTTCTTGACTACTGTATGTTTGTAAATATAGGTTTATTTCATTCACATGATAGAATTCTAAGTATGCATTTAAATATTCAGCATTTATATTTTGTATAAGGCACTTCATGTTCGCTATTTTAGCAGTCCTTATAGCAGTCCTGCAATGTACAGTGGTACCTCGGGATACGAAATACCCAGGTTACGAAATTTTCGGGATACGAAAAAATCCCATAGGAAATCATTGTTCCGGGTTACGAATGTTTTTTCGGGATACGAAGAAAATTTTTGGTGCTTTTTTCGGCTTTTTCGCACGAAACGCGGCTTTTCCCCATTAGCGCCTATGGCAATTCGGCTTACGAAGGCATTTCGGGTTACGAAAGCGGCCGCGGAACGAATTAATTTCGTAACCCGAGGCACCACTGTAGTTAACTTTTCAAAATACAGTATAATCATATAACAGTTTTTAAACTCTACTCACTTAATAAAAATATTTTTTAAAAAATAAAACTCCACCAGCTTAATTATGATAATGTGAATATTAGTAGTTTGTTCATTTTTAAAGATAAAGAAATGTGAATAGGCTCTCTTTTGAAAACAGTTGTATCTGAAGATCCATTCTCCATATTCAGAGAAGCTGCAAATGCAGAAATATCATTGATGCAGACTGCTCCTGTCACATGCAAAGTGGGAACTTGTCTATCCTGCTTTTAAAAAGCTCTAGGAGTCACCTGAAAGCTTTATGTTTCAGCTGTAGATGAATTCTGGGAGTCACTACTATTTGTGTTCATGTTGAAGCAAGGGAAACAGAGGCCTCACTTGCATGTAAGCCTGAGGGCAGGGAACCGTCTAACTAAAAAGATTGCATGTACAGCGCTGTGTAAATTTACAGCGCTTCATAAATAAAGGTTAATAATAATAATAATAATAATGTGATTGCTTAGTTTTGCTCAGCTGATATAATATACAACTAGTAGTTGTTATAGTGAGTTTATGGGTTACAGTTTTTTGTTTGTTTCATGTAACCAATTTATGAAACTCCTGTGCATAAAAGTTGAAGAAATTTAGTTACAATGGGAGAAATGTGTCAGATGAAAATCATAGGGTAGTAATATTATTCATTAGCAAAATCCACCTGCTCAAGAAAGGAAGAAAAACAGATCGTGTTTACCAGAAATCTCTGGTGAACTTAAATGGAATCCCACAGGGTAATACTTCATAACATAACAAGTGTTTGTTCACTAGGCACGTACCTTCAGAGATAATCAAATTGAGTCTACATATATGTTTACATGATTAAGTGGTTTCTCTAAATGTGATATTTTAAAGTTATGATTGAGGAAATGGTTGACAAGTTATTATCTTAAATAGATGGTTGGGCATCTTGAGGAACCTTACTCACTTCAGAAATGTAGCACCCTCAGCAATTTGAATTTCAGACAACTATGCTAATAACTTTTGGGTTCATTGGCTCTGCTGCTCTTTCCTTATAACTGGTATCAATGAGTTGGAATTTCAGAGGGGGCATTTTACTTGACTATTAAGAGTTGTATTTTCACATCACACTAAATCATAGTTTGGGCTGTGTTTGCACATTATACTGAAGCCTCATTTAGCTTGACACTGGAAATCATGGCATCCTCTAGATCAGTGGTTCCCAACCTGTGGGTCGGGACCCCTTTGGGGGTCGAATGACCCTTTCACAGGGGTCGCCTAAGACCATCGTAAAACACATGTATGGTTGGGGGTCGCCACAACGTGAGGAACTGTATTAAAGGGTCGCGGCATTAGAAAGGTTGGGAACCACTGCTCTAGATGTTATTGGCTACCAGCAGCTCTAGGCAACATAGCCAGTGGTGAAGCATGCTGGAGAGTTGCAGTTCAGCAGCATTTGGCAAGGTGGATGATTCCCATCCCTTAATGTGACATAACATAGGCCCCATACAGACAGGCCAAAATAAAGCTGCTTCGGGTCACTTTGGAGGTATGCTGTTTAAATGATGCATACGTCCAAAGAGTCTGGCAGCCATGCCAAAGCCACAATCTAGTCCTAAGCACTGGAGCATGGCTTTGGTGCAGCTTCCAGACTCTTAAGATGCATGCATCATTTAAACAGCATACCTCCAAAGTGACCCAAAGCAACTTTATTTTGGCCTGTCTGTATGGGGCCATAGACAGCCTTAAGTGTATGTTCTCTCCTTCCTGTGCATGTGTTTTGCTTTATGAAGTTTTCTCCCCACTAACAAACTGTTAACATGTGTAGTATGCTTAGTTTCAAGTAAGCCAATTTCAAACCATAGTTAGAAGTAGGCTTATTTAAATTAACCACATTTAAGATTAATATCAGGTTCAGATGCAGATTATTCAGCTGGCTGTACTGTTGTTAATGGAAAGCAGAAACAAATACTTCTGAACTTAATGCAGAAAGACTGGCTATGAGACTTGCTATGGTTCATTCATGTACAAAACTGTGGCTTAGGGTGATATATGAAATTACTTTTTCGGTGAATACTTACAGTGTAATTGAGCCATGAGTAGAATGTTACCATAGTTCCTGTCATTTTCATGTTGAATAGCAACATTGCTTGGTTAAGCAGTTAAAGCTATTGTAGATGTTCTTTCTTAAAGATATATCTCTAGTTAATAGTTTATGCAACAATATAAAAACTGGTGTTTTGCTGAATATCAAGGCTCTGGAGAGATCAGCTTCTAAGAAATGCCATAATGGGCTTTATCATGTCTTCTGGGTTGATAGTGCTTGGATGTGGCAGTTGGGAAGAGTCTACTTAAAATTTGCCTCCTGACAGAACTTGTTCTCTGTAGAAAAATATAACACTTCTCATAAATATGAACACAATGAAACATGAATAACCTTCTGTGCCCTCCCTCTCCTCAAATCAATATGGCTTTGGTGATAATAACTGTTTGGAAGGATCTGTATTGTGGGTAGCGGTTTGTATCTTGTTCACATTAATCTGGAGTCTGGGATAAGCAGTGGTGTGGTCAAACTGGAATATGACACCAAATTATTTAGAACAGTTAAAATGAAAAGTCTATTAAAAAACTCGGGAAGGATCTTACCAAACTGGAACATTAAGCATTAAAATGCTGTATGAGGCTCAGGCAAGTGTAAAGTGACACATACTGGGATAGATTTTCACTTACACATTGATCAAAATGGAGCAGGCGTTGACTGTTGAAAAAAGGGAACTTACCATATATACTCATGTATAAGTTCACCTCATGTATAAGTTAAGGGGTGGTTTGGGGGGATTTCTTGTCATTGGTTACTTCATGGGCAATTAAGGGAAATTAAAGATGGAGGTAAGGAATTGTGGAATTGAGGAGAAAATGACAGATTCGGAAAAAGTATTAAGAAGTGAGAATCAAAAAGTGTTATTTAAAATATATAAAATATTATTAAAGTGGAATGCAGAAGAGGAGTTTATTAAGGACTCTATGGTGAGGCGAGACCAGAACATCGGTCATAAATTAGGTAAATAGGAAAAGTTATGGAAAAGAACAATAAACTGATTAGCTGAAAATATTAAGGAAAATTATATAAAATGCATTATAGATAGTGTCTCTGCCCAGAAAAGTAATCCAAAATATATAAATAATTAGATAACCAATGTTGGAAATGCCAAAAGGAATCAAGAACACTATACCATCAATGGTGGACTTATTGGATCTCCATACATCAAATACATCAATTGAAGAAATCCTAAATTTGAAATTTCAAATGAAACCAGAAATTTACCTATTAGGAATGGTTGATGAGGAACTAGGCAAAAATATTGTAATGACTTTCACAAATCTGGAGCAAGACCACACTTGTTATGTTCTGTAGATTTAGAAGAGTAGCAAAAATGGTCAGGGCCTAGAGCAGCACTCTTGGAAAAAAAACAACAATTCTTGGGGCTTTTTAGCATACAAAAATGTGAGAAAGTAAGATGATCATGGTAATATAGGTATAGGTCTTTTTAAAAATACTATAACCCAGTATCATCTTATACAGTTAAATGGTGGGTAATTCAGGGCTGATAAAAGAAAGCTCTTTTTAAAAAAAAATACAGCATCAATTTTTTTTCATGCATTTTGGAGTATGAAACATGATGTTCACAGTTATTGCTTCAATATCATTTCTAAAAGCTATGTAAGAGAAAGACCAGTTCCTGGTCTTGGGGGTGAAGCAGATAGGATAAAGGGAGCTGCCAGAGGCCTCTCTGACCCAAGTTGCTCTGGGACATCAGCAACTGGATGTTGCAGTCCCAAAGCTGGCCACTGCCGCGGACCCGAATGGCCTGACGGCAAGAGCGACTTTTTGCTGACCCTTTTTGGGCTGCTTTAGGTGGCCTTGGAGCACTTCTGGGCGATTTGGGGGCAAAGATCGTTGGAACGCCAGGCCTCCAAAATGTCTGGATGGCGGTTTATTTGGCCCTTGGTTTCTTTTTCTCAGTTCTTTTTGTGAGGATAAATGTGTTCCATGTTCTGACACTACGAGATCTAAAGGAGGCAGAATAATATTAATGCTCATAGTTTTGTCTATTTTATGGGGTAGAGTCACCTCTTCTTCAGATTAGCAAAAACAAAGTTTTATTATTATTTAAGTATTGGTTATATTTATGGATCCTGTAGGTCTGTTTATAACAAAAGAAAGTTCTGTAAAAAATACTATATTGTGAATAATTGTCATATTTACTACAGGTTGAGTCTCCTGTATCCAGAATTCTGAAATGCTAAATATTCAAATGTCTCATTATGTATGTATATACAAATATAGGTATTCCAAAATCCAAAATGGTTCTAGTCCCAAGGAACACTCCACCTGTATATCAGACAATATGTTCATGCACATCCAAGTTCTATATAAAGTAGTATATGTTGTGTAAGTTTTTA
The DNA here is from genome assembly GCF_019175285.1 of Sceloporus undulatus. NCBI lineage: Eukaryota > Metazoa > Chordata > Lepidosauria > Squamata > Phrynosomatidae > Sceloporus > Sceloporus undulatus. The sequence continues at coordinate 160,965,806 of NC_056524.1, forward strand.
AAAAGTCTTCCAATGTGCAAAGGGTGCTAATCTGAATCCCATGCCTCTGTTTGTTTGTTTTTTAAATCAATATTGTGTTCAATTCTACCTATCTGTCTTTTTGGGGTGGTGGAGGTGGTATTATTTTCCATGGGCTCTACAATTTCTGGAAATGTTATGTCTATTGAAAACAGCTGCTTAGCTTAAAAGGGTGCCAGGAAGGCTGTGTGTAGCATACAGCCCTTTCTATGTAGTCAAATGGGAGAGCTAGAGGAATGTGTTCATGCTCCTCATCCTCTGCCACCAGATATGGTTGCTTAACAGATGGATGTTAGTTTTGAATCTGAGCCTGCATCTGCACTTCAGCAATAATCCTGATTGACACCACTTTAACTTCCGTGACTTACAGCTATGGAATCCTGAGATTTGTAGTTTGTTGTGGCACCAGAATGCTTTGACAGAGAAGGCTAAGCATCATACAAAGCTACAAATCCTAGAATGTATTGAACCATAGCAGTTAAGGGGGTGTCAACACAGATTATTTCCGTAGTGTGGATGCAGTCTGAGACAGCTATAAGCATCTGTCTTAACAACTTTATTCATTCCTACTTCTGTTTTGATTTCAGTCAGTCACTTCAATCATATCCATATCATTGTTGATTGGCTATTTTGTTATTACTAACTGATCGCTGATCATTGCTGTTTTTAGATGTTGACATTTTATACAATTCCCGAATTGTAATAAAATAAAATTTGAAAAAAGAACAAAGCAACAACAAAAAACCGTGAGGGATTCTTGGTTTTTCTGTAGGTAGGGAACCTAGGTAGCAGTTTTGTGTTGTTACATGATTTTCTTTCAGCCCTTGCTAATACAAATTGGGTCTCCCTTATCCAGATTTCCAAAATTTAAAATATTCCAAAATCTTATCCATAGTGATGAGACGGTGATACCTTTGTTTTCTGCTTGTTCAGTGTATATAAACTTTGTTTCATGCACCGAATTATTAAAATATCATGTATATAATTTTGTGTGTGTGTGTGTGTGTGTGTATGTATGGTATATATAAAAATGAATGTCATGTTTAGACTGGGCCCCATCTTCTTTATGTATATGCAATTATTCCAAAATCCATAAAATTCTAAAATCCAAAACACTTCTGGAAGACTCCTACTGTATCTAAGTGTAGTTAAAAGAGATGTATAGTGATTAATTTTTTCTATCAGTTTTCGTAACAACAGTGTTATTCTGCTGATAGACGTAATTCTGTCAGTGAAACTGAGAGAAAGACTATCTATACTCAGAGGTCTATTGGATGTACTCAAATTCTGCACTGGAGAACTGGAAAAATGCTCTAGAGCAGATCTTTGGGTAATGTGGAAGGCCACAGTTAAACAAGAACAATCCTATAGTGCTAATGGAAGTACACTTGTCCCTCCACATTTGCGGATTTGACTTTTGTGGATTTGATTAATCATGGATTTGATTAATATGTTCTGTCTAAGAATCTCTAGGTCCTCCAGTGCAACTCTATGATCAACTTTAACAAAAAGTCACACTGAAGGACTGAAAGATTCCTAGTGGGAATGCTCCATTAGGAATTTGTAGCTCCTTCGGC
>NC_056524.1:160967410-161143809 GCF_019175285.1 Sceloporus undulatus
GCAATTCTGTGGTCAATGTCTGGCAGATATTGGCTAGAGTTGCACTGGAGGACCTAGAGATTCCTACAGAGGTGTTCTCTCAGGTAAAAACATAGTGCTTTTGTTATTTTTTGTTTTTCCACGTTCAAGGAGATCCTATGCCCCTAACCCCAGTGAATGTGGAGGGATGAGTGTATACTATTTATTCCAATTGGAAGTTGGCGTTAGTCCTGTAAATAAAATTTATAATACAATATATTAATGATAATCACGTTATTGACCTTTCCATGAAATATCTAACCATCACGCTGTAAAAAGCAAGCATGTTATGGCATGGATGAAGTTAAGAACAGCTGCTGGGAGGATTCTAGATTGAAGGTTATGCAAAGGTTACGTGAAGATTAGAGCAGCCGCTAGCATAGTAAGGGTTGCTAAAGAGACAGTTTTGATAAAAGTGATTGGAAATGATCAAAGGGCACCATAGAACTAGCTAGCTGATTTCAGTTATTGTTAGCACATATGTTCAAAGTTTTGTGCCTGCTGTTATTGTATGTTACCATGACACTTCTGATTTATATTACTAGCAGTGTGAAACAAATTTGATAGGAGTTGAAGTGAAGTTTCCATTCACCTGCATGCAAAATATCTCAAAGTACTGTAAAGTAGGGGAGAAAGTGCTCTCAACCTCAGGTTTGAATCAGTCTGCTAGGTTTCCCCATGTAGCCTGCTGGGAATCATGCCATGGCCCTTTCCATTCCCCAGGCTTCTCCTTGTCCCCTGTTCCACAGATTCCTCTTCATGCCACCAGCCTTTGGGTAGGTGAAAGATACATGAAAGTTTTGCTTTAAGTTTTGCTTTTATCTTTGATCACAGATTAGAAAAAAGTTTCCCCTCTCTATTTCCCCTTGCCTTCCCACTTGGAAAAGCAAATGAGCACCAGGAATTCCTGCTGTTATTTCTGATCTGTAATTGGCAGTTATAAGGACCTTGCTTTGCCTCCCCCCCCCCCCTCAAGAGGGGAGGGTATGGAACAAATGAAGCAACTGTAATGCAAGCATTGGCTTACACAGACTTACTTTGTGTCATGTGGCCAAGGATGTTTCTTGTCTTGGGGAAGGTTATTTGGCTCACACCTCAAGATTGTTCCACAGCATTATCCTGTATCCTTCATATAGAATGTGAAAACTTGTCATCTGCAGGTAATTACTGTTCTTCATGTAAGGTAGCAATTTCTCAATATTTTAATAGCACCTGTCAACCTGAAATGATGGGTCTTCTGAGTGTCATGGAAAAGTTCTTTCTTTCTTTTTTGAAATTATAGACATCAGGATTCCAGTTTGCTGCCAGTGCGCCTATAAATTGTGTTACATTTTTACTGGAAATCCTTTGTATCCAATATAGTGGTTTAAGACTTGTCCTTTCACTTTTGTTCCTTTCCTGAGGAATATAGTTTGAAATTGAAGATAAAATGTATGCAGCTACTAACTAGCCAGAAGATACCAACATGAATTATGCCAAAACTGTGATACTAACTTTGGCCTGTTACAGACTGCCAAAATAAAGCTGCTTCGGGTCTCTTTGGAGGTATGCTGTTTAAATGATGCATGTATCCTAAGAATCCGGAAGCTGCACCAAAGCTGCACTCCAGTGCTTAGGAATGGAGTGTGGCTTTGGCGCAACCTCCGGACTCTTAGGACCCATACATCATTTAAATAGCATACCTCCAAAGAGACCCGAAGCAGCTTTATTTTGGCAGTCTGTAACAGGCCTTTAATTCAGCTGTCTGTAGTGTAGGGTTGAAGGATTTATGGCTTTGGGAACGAGATCTCCCTTTCATTCAGCCTCTCTGTGATACCTTTAAAAGAGTTTTGCATTGAGTCGGCAGTAGGCCTAGCTTGAAGCAGGAAAGCCCAGTTCTTTTCTCAGAGGTGTTTAGAGTTTGTTGGGTCCAAACCAAGGTTGAAAAAGAGCTGGTGGGGTCATGAGAAATGTTAGGTGAGATCAGAACAGGAGAGGATGTATAATACACCTATGTGAACTTTTTGGTTATGAGAACAGAATGAACTGCCTTTTTCACCTGCCATCTTCTCACCCACCTTTCTTTCTGCTTGCATAATTTATTGGCACTCTTGAAGAAATAAAAATAACAATCCTTCTCAGTATAACTTTGCAAATAATTCTGTTACTGAATGGTTGATGCTGCTTATAGTGCGTAGGATTTTTTCAATCTTTCTCTGTCAGAGAGCTCTGGCATCACAATAACTAGGATTCCCAGGATTCCCTAGCACTGAGCCAGGGCAGTTAAGGTGGTCTCACACTGGATTACTTCTGCAGTGTGTTTTGGACCTGTGTTTAAGGGTGTGCAACCCCATTCTCCTTGAATGTCATCTCTGTTTTTCTAATTGTCTTTAAGTCCAGAAATTTTAATTAAAAATTTGACCCAAAAAGGTGGCCGACTTACCCACCAGTCAATGTAAATACTGTACTTTAACTCTTATATACAAAAGAAACCATTCCCTGGTGGAAGGCAAGAGTCTATCCTGGAAGCACTGACCCACTCTCTCATCCATTCAGTCTTTAGCATGAGCACAAACAGTTATGTCATCATTTTCCTTTGCTTCATTCTTTACTTCCTTTGTTACATACCCCTAAGTTTTACCCTCAACTTAGCCATTGGTCATAGCAAAAGCTATAATTTTGTTCCCAAAACCTGCCCTTAACTTACACTTATAGTTGAGTATATATGATACATTTATATGAAAGCAGATGAGTTTTGAGTTAGTACTTCAGTTAAATTTCTCCAACCTAATACTTGTTTTATGATCAAACTAATTCTTAAATGGATATTGGTGATTGCCATAAAAATTTAGTATGATATGTTATTTTTGCACCATCATTAACAGTGATACTATGCAAGTGTTACAATTCTGGTGCAAAAGAAAATGTTAAGTAATTTAAATGTTACAAAGCAACTTTTGTGAAGCATCTATTCGAGCTCTGTAGTATTGCATAAATGTTTATTCATAGACTGTAAATCTATAAAGTTACAGTGGTATAAAATGTAAATGCATAATTCTTATCTAAATGTCTGGGGGAAATCCATTGAAAATAACCCTAGAAAGGAACTTTTGGGCTTGGTGTAGATGTATTGATGCTCTGAGTAGAGGCATTGAAATAATACTGAGGTCAGACAGTCATGACTGATATGTTCCATTGATTTTGTTTCTTATACTCTAAGCATGGCTGAGTTTAGTATTTAATTTTTTCAACCTACCTATAATAGTTCTACAATAAAATATAAAACAAATTCCATGAAAGCCAAATGAAATAGGGCCGGATCCAGTGATGGACTAACATTGATGGAGTGGCAGAATCTAGTACAGTGATAGAATCCAGCAAAATCAGGTTGAGAATGATACCCTCCTCCACACTGTAGGCCCTGGTATGCCCCCAAAACTAGATCTAGAAGGTTGTAACATCTTTGGGGCTAGTTTTCAGGTAGTGTGGAGGGCTGCAGGAAGAAGGGAAATAAAATTTTGAGTGCCCCCTACACTGATGATAGGAAAAATAGTTTGGATCATAATAATGTTAATGTAGCTTGGCCTTAGGATAAAAAAATATTAAGAGTACAGTCAGACCTTTATATCTGTGGGGGGGGGGTTCCGTTCTGCCCCCCACGGATACAAAAATGCATGACCTCAAGTCCCATTGTTCTTAGTGGTGGCGTGATGTGTTTGTGGATGCTAGTGTGGACACATGCATGTGCCACCATTGGGGACAATGAGGCTTACCATCCGTGGATGCTTAAATGCATGGATGGCAAGCCTATGGATGGCAAGGCCCCACTGTAGTCATATGCAAAGCTGTGTCAGGCAGCTCCATAACATTCTACTTCACACTGAAATATGTTTAATTATCAGGTAGTTATAGTGTAATATATGTGGGTGGAGATACAGTAGCAAATATAATTAACCAGCCCAAGATATGTTACATAAATCTGTTTTTCAGTTTTTGTAGAGAAAACCTTGAGCTATGGAGTGACTGTATTTTCAGCCATGCCAGTTGCTTAGATTGTTTTGCAAATGGACATCTTTTATTCTTTTTCTCAAGAGAGAGTAAGATACTAACTTAGATTATAGTATCAAATCAGTGTGCTATTAAGACAACAAAAAAGCTATTAGTACAGTACCTTTTTTCTTCTCTGTAGATGAAAATGTTGTTAACTTCAAATCTGTGGTATGTCTTCTGTACTCATTTAATTGTTGGTGTTTGTTTTGTAGATACAGTAGAAAATTTTAGTGAGGACAATGAGAACAGTCACTTCATCTACAAGAATGCTGACGACAATAATACAATTAATGCTGGAATAACAGAAATCTCTGGGTACAACATTGAAGTCAAGGAATCATCTGATTCTTGGGACTCCCATATTGAGAAGAAAGACTCGTTATCAGAAGCCTCACATCCTAAAGAATCATTATTAACTGACTTATATGAATGGGAAGATGAAAATGAGGATACCCGAAGAGGAGAATATTTGTTAGGTTTTGATGATGAATCCCTTTCAGAAATAAAAAACAAGGATGAAGATCTAGTCAAAGAAGAACTGGAGACTCCAAAGGAAACCATTAGTGAAGAACTGATGCAAACCGTTCTCAGGCCAAGTAATTGTCGGACATACTGTAGATCTAACAAAACAAAATCACAGGGAATGACAAATTTTGATAAGCTACTGGATGGCACTCTTGAGCCTCTAGCCAAAGCAAATAGTGATTCAAATACTGATGGTTTCAACCCAGTAAGAAAAGTTGCTTTAAGCAGTGGGACCAGTTTTAGAGGGACAGTTGGAAGGACTAGAGACTACACTGTTCTTCATCCATCATGCTTATCGGTGTGTAATGTTACAATACAAGACACAATGGATCGTATTGATGAATTTGCCACAGCTGCACCTACTGATCTGGGAGAAGCAGGACGTCTCAGAAAGAAAGCTGACATGGCTACAACAAAGGCTACTACTAGATTTCGACCTAGCAATACCAAATCCAAAAAAGATGTCAAATTGGAATTTTTTGGTTTTGATGACAATGATGAAGGAGGGGGTGGTGAAGGTGGATCTAGAACCTCTGGAAGCTCAAACTATAAAATTAAATACTTTGGTTTTGATGATTTAAGTGAAAGTGAGGATGATGATGAAGATCGGCAGTTAGAAAGGAAAATTAATAAAAGAAGAACAGCACCATCTTCTTCCTCACTTCAGTCCAGTTCTGATGGAAGTGAGAACTATTCACAAGACAGCCAATCAAGCAGTAATCCAGGTAATGTTACTTGGATACCCTTGTTTCATTACTTACTAGATCTGCATTGGTAGTTTTACTTTAAAATATGAGCATTATTGTGATCCAGTGTACCCCTTTAAAGTTGTAGTCAGTCAGGAACTAAATGTGTAATTTAACATTACAAACAACCAAACAGATTTTCTTGATGTTGTGTTCCAAAAGCACACATTTGCTATATTGGAGTCCCAAATGTTAGTTTACATTTTTAGCAACAATCCATTTAGGCAGTCCTGTTGCTTTTTGGACTGTAAAGAAGCCCTGGAAGAGAAAATAGAAGAGAGAAAATGAAATGCCAAGATAGATTATATGACTCATAGTAAATGAGGTTCAATGGAAGGGGTCTTGCATACCACATTAGCCTAATAGGATTTCTGTCCTCAGCGTATACTGCAAATAAGAAATCAGCATTGGAAGTTAATACTATTCCTTTTCACTGCATATTAGCATAGGTAGAACTGGAGTGAGATTGGCCCCATAGGGTAAAATGTATTCATGGGAACTAATGGTACATAAAGAAATGTGTTTTTGTTGTGTTTTTTTTAGAAAACAGAACAATTTATTAAAGTGTTCTTGAAGATGTATTATCCTTAAAAACTTGACAGTTACAATACAAGCAAAATGCTAAGTTGATTTTATTTTTTGTTCATGGAATTGAGACTGAGCCTGTTTGGTTGTCTCTTTTTCCCCTTTCAGTAAGAATAAGTCAGGATTAAGTCCCTGGTAGTTTGGTACATAAAACCTAAATGTTAGAAAAGGGGGAAAAGAAGATGAAACATCACTGATCTAATAACGGTGGAAGAATGCATGGGGTATGAAGTGGTTCAGGTGCTTAATCCGTTACCAATATTTAAAACTGTTACTGAATTCCACAGCAGCCTCATGCAATTTCTGTTAAATTGAAACCAGAAAACTGGCTAAGTTGCTGCTTACTGACCTGAATCCCATCCAAGTTGGTAAGATTAGGTTATAAAGTGTTATTAAAATATTACAACCTTCATGTAATTGCATTGTACTGTGTCTCAGGCTGTCTTGGAAATCTAAAGAACAAATCCTCAGACTTAGTAACTGCCTCTGCCTTTCTGGAAAAAAATCAAGGTACTGAATTTCTTTAAAAGTCTCTAATGGTAAATATGAAGGAATTAATATTTGAAGGGTGGGAAACTTCCTGTGAACAGGAGGTCTCCATTCAGCCCTCCTGCTTTTCACCCAGTTTCCATCTCATCCTCCTCAGTTTCACTGAGTTGACAGAGAAATGGTCTCTAGTGCTGAGCAGATAAAATACTCTTGTCCTAATCTGATCTTCATGCATTTGCTGAAAATGGTGGCGGAAAGGGTGTGCGTGTTTGAGTATGTGTGTATGGAATTGATTGACGTGTGGGAGTGAGTATTGTGGAAAATGGGTTGTGTGTTAGTGGGTTAGTAGCATCTGCTTCTGTCTCTGGCTATACCCACTGCTTACATTAAGTGTCTAGAGCAGACCTGCACAACTTGGCAGTAGGAAGGGGCCAAAATTAAAATAGGTTAACTTATTTTGGCTTCTGATAGTTTTTTAATTAATTAATTAATTAATTATTAATAAATATATTCCATCCTCCTCCTCTACCTGGCCCTTTCCTCACAAGAAAGCCGACCAGCGAAGGAACATTGCAAATGTTCACCTATCCCCATCCAGCCTTCGCCTCAGGAGAAAGCCAAGCTGTGGAAGAACCTTTTAGGGCAAGTATTTGCCCATCCTCCTTCTCTGCTGCCTGGTCTTTTCCTCAGCATGGTGGAGGAGCCTTGCTCGGCAAGAATTTGCCTATCCTCCTCCTCTCCTATCTCACCTTCTTTTCAGGAGAAGGCTGAACAGTGGAGGGGCTTTGAAATAGTTCCACATCCTCATGGGCCACCTGAACCCCTTTGGTGGGCCACATGTGGCACCTGGGCCATTTGTTGTGCACGCCTGCTCTAGCGTTTCCTGGGTAACAATGTTAATTTTGAGTGGGCATAGTTCTGAATATGTTATAGATTGTTCTAGTAAATATTAGAAATCTTCAGGCCTGCAGGCCTAAGATACAAAACAAAACTAATGAAGTTAAAGCAACTTTATATTCCTTCCTAGTGTTAACGTATATATAGAGAGAGATCTTGTAGCGCCTTTGAGGCTAATTCAAGACAGAGGTTTGCAGCATGAGCTTTCATAGACCCAAATCTACTTTCTCAGATGCATTTGGTGGAGTGGTAAGCCAAGGACAGACTTAGGCCCTACATATGCCATCTATGTCGTGAGGGGGACACAGGTACTAAGCCTTGTCACAAACCAAGATGCCAACTCTGTCCACACATTTATCCAGGAAATGTCATCACAAGACTTAATGGCAACACCCACAATATAAGGAGGACCTTCACACGCTCATCCTCCAATGTGATTTATGCCATATTATGTCATTAATGCCCGTCAGCCCTCTACATAGAGCAAACAGGCCAGTCCCTGTGGCAGGACTTAAGTCTACGAAAGCTCATGCTCCCAACTTCTTTCTTTAGTTAATCTCAAAGCTGCTATAAAATCTCTTTACATACTGATTCTACAGACTAAAATGGTGGTATCTTTGAATTCTAGTGTTAACATGGTGCAGGTAACAACAAAATGAAATTAATCTCTGAATAGTTTATATAGTCAGTATAGCAATTATCTGTCTGTTTTTAGCTAGGTGTTCTGTATACCAAGATTTGGAATTATGGCTTTCTTAATGCTATTGGTCCACATCTAGCCAGTAAAGGTAATGGTGAAGAATTACTATGAAAATCTGACAGTGCTGTTGTGCACTTGGAAGTGGTGCTATAATTTTAACGTTTGAATGTTTCAGTACAAATATCTATAAGTTGAACCACTTTCAATAGTATGAGGAATCCTAGATTCATGCAGTAAAATGCAAGAAATACAGTGGTATCTCCTTGATATCTTCCTGGGTTTGGTTCTAGGACCCCCTATGGATATCAAAATCCACGGTACTCAAGTTCCATTATATACAGTGACATAGTAAAATGATATCCCTTACATAAAATGGCAGAATCAAGATTTGCTTTTTGGATTCATTCATACATACCTACCTGATCGTAGGAAGGGCGGCATATAAATAAAATTTTATTATTATTATTATTATTATTATACACAATTGACACTGTGAATGGTCACATCTGTGGATGCAGAATCGATGGATATGGAGGGCTGGCTGTATACTTGAATTGCAAGGCAGACAGGACAAAGAGGTTAATAATTGCGGGATGATGTCTCCCAAATAAATATGAATTAATCATAGAGTAGGAGAGAATTACAGAAAATAAGTAGAAGAGATAGGAACAAACTTCTACAAAGATCCTTTGCCATATCCAGTTAGATTCTCCTAGTGAAAATTGAATCATAGAGTTGGAAAAGACCTGAAGGGCCATCCAGTCCAACACCCTGCCATGCTGGAATACCCAGTCAAAGCAGATGGCTATCCAGCCTTTGTTTAAAGACCTCCAAAGAAGGAGACTCCACACTCTCCAAAGGAGTGTGTTCCGTTGTTGAACAGCTCTTACTGTCAGGAGGTTATTCCTAAAGTTTAGGTGGAATCTCTTTTCCTGCAGTTTGCATCTGTTGGTCTGTGTCCTAAGCCTGAGGCGTATGGGTCAAAAGAAGCAGCTACCAGCCATTTTGAGGGTGTGGCGTTCACATGGTTTATACCCTTAAAGCTGCTGGAAGCCGCTCCACAACCCAGTCCTTTGGACCAGATGAAAAAGGAGCAGAAATAACTGGGCTCTTGGTGTCAGATCACTGTAGTCCTGGGCTGATCACAGCTGGAAAGACCAGTCCTTGCTGCCTGTCTGCCTCATCCCCTAGTCTCTGGAGTAGAAGAAAACAAGCTTTCTCCAACTGACATCCCTTCAAATATTTAAACAGGGCTATCATATTACCTCTTAACCTTTCTTTTCTCCAGGCTAAACATACCCATCTCCCTAAGTGTCTCCTCATAAGGTATGATTTCCAGACCTTTCACCATTTTGATCACCCTCCTCTGGATGTACTTCAGCTTCCCAACATCCTTTATGAACTGTGGTGTCCATAATTGGGCAGAGTAGCATTCTGTTTATTTTTGACCTTATTATGAGATGCTTAGTGTGTAGCACTTTTACTAAGTGATTGAGGGAAGTGCATATTAACTAAATTCCTTTCTGAATTATAACTTTTACTAGTTATAAAACCCAGTTGTGTTCTTATCTTTCCAAAAGGATGGTCCCAAACATAAAATGTTAATATTAAATGTTAAAAAAGTATAATTATTTTCTTAAAGTTAAATGCTTTTATGTGAATCCTCCCCCCCCCCCCCCGGGGGGGGGGGCCTGTGACAGATCACTCTAGTGTGAGATGAAAGTATTACAAGCACCTTTGTAAAGCATATGTAGTGATGTGTAAAATTAATTCAAAAAGTTGTGAAGCTGCTCTATTCTCTATATCATTGGAAGGAACTCTGATTCTCCAAGCAGTGGAAGCCGATAATTTTAAGACTCTTCCAAGTATCTTAAAATAGTACATTTTAAAGCAGTCCTGCAAATCAAAATGTGATGACTAATGTATAACTTCTTCAATATCACAGTTGGCTTAGTATTCCAGGTGATCCATTTGATTTGGCAAATCAGGCGGTCAGATACTTTTGTTATCTTGTGTAAGTGGCAACCTTTCTAATTGTGTCAGAAGGCTGTCTGATGGCAAGAGTGGGAGTAAGGGGTCCCCCCCCCCCGAATTGTTGAGGAAGCACATCCCTTTAACCATTTTGTCAGGGCAGACATTCTTTGCTTCAACAGCTTTTTCTAGAGTGCTACTCTACTCTTCTCTCCCAGTTAATCCATGTAGCCTACTCTTTCTTGCTGACTTTATGCTGTAACTACAGGCATCTTTCAACAGAAACATAGCAGTTAGGAGGAAACAAGCACATAAATAAATATCACGGAATCTGTTGCATTTTGTTGCAATAATTATCACAGAGTCAGTTGTAGAGAGGAGTAGCCTTGTGGCATGGAATGATGGTCCACCCAAGATTGGGGTCTTCTGTTGAATCACTAATAAGCATGGCAGGTTGCCATCTGAAGGATTATTGCCTCTCTTCCTATACAACAAGAGTCCTCTCTACTTGCAACGAGGATTGTTAATTCCCTCTTCAGGCTTATGGGAGCCAGTTGGATATCAGATCTGTGTAAATAGGATCCAACACTGGTGTCTTCAGGTTAAATTTTTAAGCAGGCATGTTTTCCCCATCTTCTACTTTGAGAAAGTGTGGGTTATTAAAGGAAATTTAGAGTGAAATTACTTAGTGTAAAGTGTACAAGATTGATTTGTAAGGATTTGTTCAGTTTTTGGGTGTGAACATTTTGCTCTAAAATCATGTAACTGAGTGCATGAGAAATATAAGGCAAATTGAGTGGCGTTTTTTGAAGCAGGCACACCAAATTAACTTTGAACACTGAGGAACCTGGGTTGTATATGTTTTTGTGTCTGAAGTGTTAAATAATGACATCTTTATCTCGATGGGATATAATCACTGATCAAGCTTGCTAAGCACTTCCAGATTGCCATCATAATTATTTTGGTTTACCAGATTTAATGGCTGAAACGAGACTGCTTGATTACAGTACATCAGACATTTTACATTAGGCTGTGCACTGTGAGCTGATTTTCCTCTTGTAGCTGCAGCTTAATTACAGCTGATCATATCTTTTTCTATCTCATTATTTTATTAAATAGTAGGTTGTTATAGGCTGGTGCACATTTTTTTTCAAACACAGTTAAAATTGCTTGTTTGTGTTTTTGTAAAACTTAAGGACTCTCACGCAGGTGTACTCCTCCCCTCTATCAACTCTGGAAAGGGAGGTGGAGTTTCTGAAAACGTGCTGATCTGTATAGTAGGCAGGAGTAATAAGAGATGCTGCTTTTGCCTGATCCAAAGCCCAATATGGCATGTGAAGCCTCTTTTCACTGTTGTCTAGCACAGGGGTTTCCAACCTCTTTGACTAGTGGATCCCTAAGGGCTCCATGGAGCACAGGTTGGGAACCGCTGCTCTAGCACATTCAGAAGCAGAGTGGATAAAACGTCTAATTTTAACCAATTTTAAATTAATGGACATATTTTTAAAAATGCAATTATTTCAGTTAAATCTCATGATAGGTATACTATGCCTGCTGTCTTACAGAAATGAAGTGGTGGTTCTGTCGCATTCATACATTATTTACAAATCAAACATGAGCATTCATTTCATTTTTTAATGTAATGAAAATGGCTTTATCCAGCCTGAATGTCAACTCTTGCATCTTGGAAGTTTAAGAGTTTCTATTCCCCTGACCAAAGTAAGCCTGAGGGAAGCAGGGAAATGTCTAATTAACAGTTTGTAAACTGCTCCGATAGCCTTTTGGCTGAAGAGCAGTGTGTGTGTAAACACACACACACACACACACACACACGTAGAATAAGGTAGTTTAGGTGGAACTAGGTCAAGAAAGGCAGAGAAGTCAGTGTTTCCTGATGCTAAAGAATTTTTAAAAAGCATGCATTGCATGATTTCTGTGTATTATATGACCTGAATGGGAATTCCATTCCTTTACAGGATATAAAAATGTCCAATGACCAAAAGAGTCATTAGTTGTAGGAGATGAAAATGGAATATCCTTGTGCATGAGAGAAGATGGAGAGGACTAAATCTAATTTTCGTTCCTCTTGGTGTACACCCATTAAAATCAAAACGGCTTCCCTAAAATATGACACATTAGTCCTATTCATTTCAGTAGCTCTGCTCTGTTTGGAACTAAAATTGGATTTAGTCTAGAGTTAATAATAAAGCAAGCTGGGGGAAATGGATGTTCTTCTATTAGATTTTAAAATGTTAAGTTGTAATTTTTTTTAAAAAAATTGTAAACATGTAAATGGTAACTTTCTCTTAAACAAATAACCAGATTCCAGTCAGCCTTCCATATCTGTGGATTCTGCATCCACGGATTTAACCATCCATGGCCTGAAAATATTTAAAAAATAATAAAAAAGGAAACCTCGATTTTGCCATTTTATAGAAGGGGCACCATTTTTCTATGCCATTAGTAATGACAAACTCTGATGTGGTTAGTAAGCCTAGAGATGACTTGTGGACATCAGTTCTTATTATGATATAAAAGTATCATAACATTTCGTAATATGTTCTCTGTTAATGTGTCTCAACTGACCTAAGCCTTTTTGTGTGTATGTGGCCATGATGAAGCTTGGAAGGAAGACCCATACAGTCTTATCAAATGCTTTTGCTACTGTCAGCTTAAGTCAGCTAGTGCCTTCTAGATATTTTGACTACAGCGCCAAGGTCTTGCGTTCATTAGTTTTAATGGCTGGAACCATCATTTGAAAGAGATGAATAAATTAGTAATGTCCACTTTGACTCAGTGAAGTAAGTGTCATAAAACTCCATCTTGAAGCATGAAAAAAATACAGTTTCATTTCTTATCTTATCCTTGTACTTGTAGAGCTATTGGATTTTCCAGAAGATCTATCCAGTGTTCCTGAAAGCAATAAGAAATCCACAAATTCTCAAGGTGATAAATCTAAGGAAAACACAAGAAAAATATTTAGTGGACCAAAGAGGGTAAGCAGTTACATTGAAATTAGCTTGTCATGATTTAATCAGTGCTTTATTAAGAGGCATTTGTAATATGTAGTAAAGTTTGATGTATCAAGTCTACATGAAAGAATGTGTGAGGTTAGTGTAATAAAAGGATGAAAATTCAGGAGTTTTATTGTGCCACAGTCCTTCTGGTTACTATTCAGTTTTTTTTTAACTGCATGTGGTGTGCTACACACTTCATTTCATGGAACATTTTTCTTGTGTTCTCCTGTGTGACCTGAACAGGTCCACTTTGTTTTTGTTTTGGGTACACTGTAATAGCTGTGTCTTAATATACATCACAAGCATATTTAGTGTTAAACTTGGATAAATGTTGAATTCATGATATTGACTGGTTATTTTGATTTGTGTGAAATCCCTTTTATTATTAATTAAAATTATCTGCCTAGACTTGTATGGCTTGAAGACTACTTTTTTGGAATCTGGAGCTGTCTTCTATTGAGTTGTTGATGATCCATGTACTCATCATTGCCTACTCTGACCAGTAGCGGCAATACAATACAGTCTTAACTAGATACGATTATGGCACTTCCAGTATCCAGAGTATCTATTAGAGTCAGGCCATTGCATTATAGTTCTGTCAGTGAACTGTGATGCTTCCATTCCCATTTTTGCTATTACGTATTCTAGGGTTTCTGTAGAGAAAGCATAGCATGTTTGGAGAGCTTTCATGTTTAGTTGCCTGGCAGTGCTTATATATAGACATGGAAAGGACTCTTGGGTTTTGGGTGACTTAAGTTTATTTGACAGTAGATATCACATAGAATTTTAAATCATTTCAAGTATTTAAAGGTTCAGTTTGGAGACCTGGGGAATGACAGGGGATGAAATTCATGCAACATTTGATGTTCTTGTAAGAAGTTCCTCCTACTTTGTTTGGCTTTTTAGAGATGGCTACTTCACAATTTAAAGTTGTACCATGTTTTTAATGCACTTTCATCATATCTTTTGTCTTGTATTTTGAATATAGGAAGAAAATGACTTTACTGTTGTTCAAATTAAAAGTTTTGATGAACAGAAAAAAATAAAGAAATTGAGATAAAGAAATTGAGAAAAGTCAGTTGCTTTGAAAATAGTTTATTAACAAAGAATGAACTGTTTATAGTCTAAGTAATCATATATAACTGTTCTGTTTTACAGTCACCAACAAAGGCTGTATACAATGCTAGGCATTGGAATCAGCCAGAATCTGAGACTCTTCCAGCACCACAAGTGTTGAAAAATCCAAGTGTCCCAGTGAGTACAGTGTCTTCACATCCTTTTCCCTAAAGTTTCTCAAAATCAATTTAAGATCATTCTTCAGGTGGAGAAGAAATCTAGAAA
Organism: Sceloporus undulatus; assembly: GCF_019175285.1. NCBI lineage: Eukaryota > Metazoa > Chordata > Lepidosauria > Squamata > Phrynosomatidae > Sceloporus > Sceloporus undulatus. The sequence continues at coordinate 160,981,729 of NC_056524.1, forward strand.
AATCTAAACTTAGGGCTAGTATAGCTGGCTATTACTCTAAATAAAATAAAACAAAATAAAATTAGTCAAGAAGACTTTGATTATGGCATATACGTATTTAGTATGGCAGCCATCCTGGATTTAACTAGGAAGAAAATTCAACTTTTCTGTATTGCAAAGTGAATGTCGTTATTTGACCTGTGTACATAGGTTGTTTGTTTCCTACTGTTCTGTACCTAGATATGCAGTGGAAACCATGCGTACATGATGGTACGTTTATATATCTTAGCCTACAAGCTAGGTGAAACTCAGTTAATACAGTTCTCTCTATTAATCTTAAATCTTCCATATTATATAAAATTTGCCCAAAAGTTCAAGGTAAAGGATAAATGGCAACATACTGATTGTAGGATCCTAGAACAGATGCATGCAACAAAACAGTTGTGTGTGTTAATCATTCAAGCTTTGCTTGCTTCTTCTTTTGCTGAGGTGCTGAATCTGTTTGAAAATAACCCTAGTATAATAAATCTTGGTACAATACCAAACATCAGGTGTCCATTTCTGTATTATTAAAGTCTTATTTACAGCAGAAATTTGAATAAATCCAGAATTACTGACCTACTTTTTAATAAGTACTTTAAAGTATTCATTCAGGGCTCTTTCCTTAACAACTTTTTGCCTGTCTTACCCTTACGTTTTGAATCTGAGATCAGCAAATTAGTAGGTCTGCATACATTTGCTTGTTGTTTCTTCAGAAAACAATACATTCTTTTAGAAATCCTGCAAACTATAGAGGTTTTGCAATTGGAGCCTCCTTAAACAGGATAGCTGTACACATTTACTAGAACAGGACATGTCACAGACTTAAATGAATGGTGATATGGCATGTTGATCATTTAAGGGAAATCTGCTGGGTATAAAACATGTGGCAAAGGAAGTGAAAAATACCAGCTATAATGGGGTTTAATACAGTAGTGAAATATGCTAAATGTAAAGAAAGTAATTAAACTACACAGTGTGTTACATCAAAAATGTTACTGGTCAAATATCCTGTGAAAGACATCCCCTAAAATCTGCATCTGTTCATACAGTGGCCTGATAGAGGTGAGAACTGTAAGTGGAAAATGTTTCCAGCCTGCAGCCAAGATTGAAAATACAAAACAGCTCTGTTAGAGTAAGAATGTTTTGAATGGCTTGATTCTTTGACTATCTTGGCATGAATAAGGATTTCTGGGAAATAAAAGAGACAGTAGCTAACAGCTGCAGATGTTTTAAAATGTATTTTGTTTATGCTTCTGTTTGTTTTTCAAATGTTTAAATGTGGTTCCGTTAGCCTGGAGTCTTAAGCTAAACTGGGAGGATGTTGCTGTACTTTCATTTCATCTGTAAACTAAAAGGAAAATCCTCACAAACTTGAAATTTAATGATTTTCCTTCAAACAGTTCATTTGTGCCTTTGAGGATTTATAGCTATGTCTTTGTAAATCTCAGTATGTGAATACAACAGTATACATAATTTCTGTTATCTGTTTCATGTTTAAACACTTACTCATTGTAATCCTTTTTATTAATAGGTAAGACTATCTTCTAAGGAGGCAATTCATAAAGATGATGGAGTGTTTAAAGCTCCTGCACCACCTCCCAAAGTGATCAAAACTGTGACCTTACCCACTCAGCCCTATCAGGAGATAGTAACTGCCTTGAAATGTAGGAAAGAAGACAAAGAAGTAAGTGGGATGTCTGAAACTTCCCCCAAATATGCTTGATGATAGGTGTTCTTAAAAATAAGGTAGATTACAAAGTAAAGAATTAGTTAAAAAACGGAATAAGCTCCCTGTCTGTAACGAAGAACTTGCCAATCTGAGCTGGCCAATTGATTTTTTATGCTTTCAGAAAAAGTGCTACCTCTCAATTGTCAGATATAAAAAACTAATAGCATGTTTGTATGCTTTACTTTCAGCTATACACTGTTGTTCAACATGTGAAGCACTTCAATGATGTAGTAGAATTTGGAGAGAATCAAGAGTTCACAGATGACATTGAATACTTGTTAAGTGGACTGAAGAGCAATCAGCCCCTAAACACCCGTTGCCTTAGGTAAACTATTTCAGTTATGGTATAATACTTTGACCAAAACACATACTTGCCTGCTTGCATATGTTCTGTGCATACAGAGTGGTAAGACACAGTGCCATTGGGGAAGTGAGACCAGACATGCATCTGTTCATATGTGGAGATAGTCCACTTACAAATTAACATTTAGCAATTTATTTTCTAAAGCAATTTAATATCTAAATTTACCCAGCTACAGTTGGAACAGTAGTTGGATAAAGCTATTGCTAGTTTTACTATAAAAACATTTCCAGTTTATGTCTTAAAGAAATTATTCTGTATAGATTGACACATACTTACTAATAAACAAGGCTGTTTGTTCACCCTGAAATTATGCATTTTCAAGAGTTGGTATAGCAACACTTCCAATAGTTAAAAAAAGAGCAATGAAGTAATGCCTAGTGTTCCAACCAAATATGTGATGAATATTTAACTTCCCTTACTGGTAGTAAGGATTTTTTAATGTGTATTTTTTAAAAAACAAAATAATGTGCAGTGGACCCTTGTTATCCACTCCATTTTGGTTCTAGGGCCTCCTGTGGATACCAAAATCTGTGGATGCTTAAGTCCCGTTATATACAGTGGCATAGTAAAATGGTGACTCTTATGTAAAATGCCAAAATTAAGGTTTGCTTTTTGGAATATATGAAGCAGCATACATTCTGATGGGTAGTGTATTCCTGGAGAGAGGCTGCTGCTTTTGGGCAGGTCTCACACTTTCACAAGATACTTCACCACCACCACTGTGATCATAATCTGAATATAGCTTACTTATGAAACAGTCTGTTATTAATCAGATCAGGGTTCTTGTTTTTTTTAAAAAAGTGAAATAGCTTGGAGCATACTAATTCAGAAGCAGAATTGTTAATAGTGAATGCCAGATCGGTGAATGGTAAAAATAACTACCATCTAGGACTTGAATAATAACCAAGTTTGTATTACAAAAACTTTATTTTTGGGGAACAAGGTGGGGAAGGTTAGTCTGACTTGGCTTTGCCCACCAGGATTTTCTGTGCAACAGCAGCAGGTGAGATCTGGAGGTGTAGATGTGATTACATCTTCCTTATCAGGTTCCCTATCCCATAGTTGACTAGATTTGACGGTATGCATTTGAAAGTGGATGGCTAGGGTAGATTAAAGGTTCTGTTGATGTACAATTTACCCTGCTACTTAACAGTTCCTCTTCCTGAACTAGGCAGGGTTTTTTCAGCGTTTGTGTTGGAATCCCTCTTGGCTTATGCTGGAGGATTTCATACGCTGAGAGTTTCCACTTGGGAGTGGCTTATGTGACATCCATGGGTCTATCCCAAGGGGTATTTGATTGTACTCAGGCAATTGGACACACTGGCTCTCCTTTGACTTTGCTAGCTTGGTTAATGGTGATCTGGGAATGAAGGAACTATATATATTTGTTGCCATGGCCAGATCACTACCAGCTGATGTTAAATTTGCTACAACTTAGAACATCCACAGGTGTGGGACACTGATTAAGATAGACTATCACAGGAAGCTGATGGATACAAATATCTTTCCTATGGTTCTTGGGAGAGTTTCATGTTGCCTCAGCAGGTTATTATGTCAATGTCTTGGTTAATCTCTGGAGTGGAGAAATGTCTGGGGCAGTGGGCGTGATTACCTCTGAGCATCCTCTCTTGCAGAATAGACCCAAACTAGCCCCTGAATGGCTGTGATAGTGGTAGAACGCTGTTAGTGGAAAACTGGGGAAGCCCAGTAGAATGCAGACTAGAGGGCAGCAGTAAAGGATTACAAAACGATTTCAAAACAGTTGAATTGCTGAATTCTGATATATCAACGTTTTAAGAACACTAACAGCCTCATGTGAAAATCTTTTGGAATCGCCTATCTGTTATGACGATTCCACTACACTTTGGGATGATAAAGGAACGATATAACTATGTTGTGTGAAAATCTTCATAGTCAGCATTCTTGGGAGAGGTGAGAACCACCATGTTTTTTGCTGGACCCTTGTCGTTCCTAGCTTATTGAATTAGCCAAAGTTTGACTGGCAGAATTGGTGGAAAGAATGGTCAGTGCCTCTTTGCATTAATATAGAATTCCATCATGCCTAAAGGAAGCAATTATACAACCATTGTTAAAAAAAATGGATTCCACCATTTTGAATAGCTGTCAGTTACTTCATCACACTTCTGGGAGTGTGATGGCTCAGCTGCAGAAATTGCTGGGTGAGGCAAGTAACCTAGACCCATTTTAGTGTGAGTTAAGGCCTTGATGTGGAACAAAGACAGATTGGATTCCCTTGGTTGATGACCTGTGCCAGGTACTGGACAAGGGAAATATGTGTCTGCTTATTCTTCTGGACCTCTCAGCAGCTTTCAGTGCCATAATCAAACATAGTATTCTTCTAAATTGCTTGTTAGGATGCAACCATGGGATACAAAATTGATGTTCATTGCTTTCTAGAATGGCAAGCCAAGAATGTGTTGCTGGAGGACTGCTAGTTGACTTCTTGCGCTGAGGGGACTTTTAAGGGTTTGGTTTTGTCCACCATGCTATTTAGACATTTTCAAGAAAATGCTGGGTTTGGTTGTCCATAGATCTGGGATCTGGCCCCATTTGTATTGGATAACATCCAACTTTATTATTACTTGGCGCCCAATTTTATTACTCTGTTCCATCAAACTCAAAGAAAGCTGTTTCAGTGTTCTGCTGGATAGGGACAAACAAATTGAAGCTTTGCAGAGCTGACTGTTTATGTGCTGCATAATATTGTGCTGCATTGTCTATACTTGTTACTTTTTAATGACTATGCTTTTAAACAACTGTTACATGGCTTTTAGTTCTGTTGATTAATTATATTTATTTGTAGCTATATCTGTCAATTTTTGTAAGGATCCTTCAATTCCAGAACTGGGGAAAAGGTGGGATATAAATAAGTTTGGATTAAAAGAAAACTTAAATGGTGAAGCTTAAAGCTGTGCAAATAAACACTTTGCGATAGCTCGGTTTCCTTGAGGTAGAATACTGTCCATGACTGGGATATCTCTAATGCTGTCACTGTGCTTACATACAATTCCTATAAGAACCTGCTTCACTAACACTACATACTCCCTTGGCTGAAATAAGCTTTGGTAATTGTTTCTAGAAGTCTGATCTTTTACAGACCACCCTAGCGTGATGATTGTGAGACCAGGCTGCATATAGTTAATGGAACCCATGCAAGTGGGAGCTTTACCACCACTTTGTGTGTCATCCCCTAGCATAAATAGCTGATTGAAAATACAGTTTGGTCAGGAGGGACCACAGAATCACTGGTGATTTTGCATCTGTCAGTATCCTAGCTCTGCCTGCTTCACTGGGCCTCAGAGCACAGTAGGGGAGATAAGAAAAAACTGGAGAAGGGGAATCTGAGGAACATTGGTGTGGATTCCTTGAGGATAAGAAAGGCATCCAGAAAAGAGGAAACAGAAGGAGAATCAGTGAGTTGGTCTCTGGGTTCTCTGAACTGGCTTGGTTACAGCGTTGGATCATGCAGTTCATCCAGTTGCCACTAAGCAAGATTGCTAGAAATGAGAATTCCTCTCTCCTGATTTCTTTACCATCTCCTTACTGGAGGAAGCACAGAGTATTTGCTTGGCACTACACATAGAACAAGGGCTGTATTCTGTGTGGTGTGCAAAGGAAATTCTGTGAGAGTCCCAACATGGATCCTAAGACAGTTCACATGTATGTAACTGATCATCTTGATTACTTGAAAGGATGCAACAGTCCAAGAGCACAGGATAAGGTAGCTAATGACACTGATAGGGTTCTTTCTCCACTGCAGCTACTCAAGGCAGACTGAAATTTAAATTAGTTTGTACTTAAGGCATTTTGAAAAGATGCTGTAGAAGAGTACAGATAATTCTTTGTTAGAATGATCAGTACCAGGTAGATTGGTTCTAGTAATTATAGACTAAGGAAATTTATGCTTCTACCCTGAAGTCTTTCACTCATTGTTTTGTAGTGTAGTTTGAGGTGAAGACATAGAGAGTGGCAGTTTAGAGGGAACAGGCTTCATTTGGAGTGAACTCCTGTAAATGTGCAGAGAAACTCTTTGTCCCACCCAAAATGACTGTGGCTGTGCCAGGCTTTAGATTCTCCTACAGGAACTGTTGAAAACATAGTAATAATGGAAAAGAACAAGCAACATGAACAGAATCTCTTATAAAACCATTGCCGTCACCAGTCACTATTGCTGGAACTACAGAAACACTTTGATGATAATTTGACCTACAACATAGATACACACCAGTACATGTAAAGCCATACAAAATGCATTGAAACATATACAGTATATGCACATGTATAGAAAGTCTAGAAATTTTAGTAAAAAAATGAAACCAAAAAGCCTGACTCAACTTATTCATAGGTCAATGTAACTACTGTACTTTAAGACTTATTTTAAAAAAATTAAGCAACTATCCCCTGGTGAAAGGCAAGAGTGTAATCTGTCCTGGAAGCACTGACTCCCCTCTGTTATCTCATCTATCCAGCCTTTAAAGTTAGCACAAACAGTTATGCCTGCTGGAATTTTGTAAGCTCTTTGGCATTGTTTTACTTGGCTTCATGCTTTAGATCCTTTATTCCATGCCCCTAAATTTACCCTTGAATTATCCATGGGTCATATCAAAATCCATAATTTTGGCCCTAAAACCTGCCCTCAACTTACACATAAGGCCTACAGTGGGCCCTCAGTATCTACAGGGGATCTGTTCCGGACCCCCCCTCCCCCAGTACTAAAATCCACAGATGCTCGAGTCCCATTCTCCTTAATGGTGGCGTGGCCATGCAGCTATACCACCATTGGGGACATTGGGACAGATGTTCCTTGCTCCTTCCCTCCTTATCGCCTTACCTGCTTTCTCTGGGGCTTCTGCCCTAACTTGGCTGTGGGGGCGGAGTCTGCTGCCTAGTTAGTTGGGGCTGGGACCGGGGCCAAGCCTTGAGACTCGGAGCCCTGTCCCCAGGCCTAGCATCCAGGACAGAACCTCTGGGCTCCAAAAGTCAAGCCCCAGCCCTGGCTCCCTCTGGCCAATGGGTTTCTGAGGCTCTGTCCTGGGTACTAGGCCTGGGGACAGGGCTCTGAGATTCAAGCCTTAGCCCCATCCCTGGCTGACTGGGTGGCTGTCTACCCCACAGCCAAGTTGGGGCAGAAGCCTCAGAGAAAGCAGGTAAGGCGATAAGGAGAGATGAAGGGACAGGGGAAGGAAGGATGGAGGGAAGGAGGGGGGAGAGACTTTTGTCTGTATGCGCGCCATCATTGGGAACAATATGGGCTTGCCATCCACAGATGCTCAAAGCTGGGGATAGCAAATCTGTGTATAAGGAGGGCCCACTGTACTTATGGACAAGTGTTTATGGTAATACACGCATAATGCAGTAGACAGTTGAAGTAAGGCAGAGAGAAGGGGAAAAGATGTTACTTGAAGTAGCTGGTTGTCTTAATTTGGAACATTTTCATTTTGGGCAGTTTCTTTGATCCTGTCATAAACCACCCCCAACCCTACATTTAGTTGATTACTCTTACTTGTTGCTTCTTGAACCTGTAGAACTTGTTATGCCTCTTCTTACCTCCACCCAATATGCCCTGTAGCCCAGATGTGTTGATCATACTTGCAGTAACAAGACCTTGTGAGCTGTGAAGAGCTTGCAGCTTATTCATGTTGAAATGCAAGATGAAGGAGATGCAGAGCTAGGCTCTTAAAGTAGCAGGGCTCTTGTTGAGAATTCAGTCCCAAAAGTAGCTAGGATAGGTTTACTATACAGCACACAGTCCTGTGAAAAACATAAGCTTTAAGTTATTAGTAACAGGGTGGGAAAAATCAGATGTATTATTTAAATTTCTATGTTTATGTTCTACTTTCCCTCCAATTAGCCCAGGGTAGTATCCATGGCTGCCCTCCATACTTTATTCTCACAACAATCCTCTTAGAATGTGTGTCCCACAGTTGCTCAGTATATTTTACACTCATTGGTGGCTTCAGTGATGACTTGATCCAGGTTCAGCAACCTAATTAGTGTGCTGTATTTGCCCAGGATAACACTCTTGTTCAGCAGAGTTGTGCCTTAAAAGCTCCATGACAGCAAGGATATAGGGCCAGTGTTCACCACCAGCATCTCATCAGTACATAGACATACTAAGCATAGAATGTGTACACAGAGGAATGACTTGTGTCTTGGTTACTGTTTTGTATATTACAGGTCTCTTGCTTTATTATGCTGGGAGTGGGGAATATTTTTGCCTCTGCCAGGCTTATATAACTTCTGTTTTTTCCATCACCAAAATTTGTCCTATTCTCAGATTTTCCTTGAGAAGGATGTAAGGATAACAGATTGTCTTATCTGAGTTTGCCTGGCAGACATTTTTAAACTCTTGAAAATATAGTTGTCCCTCCATACCCATGGATTCTTTATCCACAGATTGAACCATTCACGGCTTGAAAATATTTAAAATATACATAAATAAAAAAAAATCTTGATTTTATCATTATATATAAGAGACACCATTTTACTATGCTTCTGTTTAATGGGATGAATATCCACAGATTTTGGTATCCGCAGGCAGTCCTGGAATCAAACCCAAGCGGATACCAAGGGCCCACTGTAGTTTGATCAGAGACAAAGTTGACCGGTGCTGTGTGGCTCCTTCTCCGTGAGACTGAAGGAACAGTCCACAACCTTGACAGGCAGGATCCTCAGAATTCGAAACCATTACTACTGTTGCTTCCAACCCCTCTCTCTTCAGCTTTGAGTTTTCTGTCTTGCCAACTGGTCAGGCGTTAAGCCTTCTCTCCTTTCAATTAACTAGAAAATAAGTTAGCGTTAAGAAATAGGGAGGGATGGTGTCAGAAATAAGCCTTAAAAAATGGAAACAGCAGGAAATACAGGACTCAGCTGTTAGTGGGCTCTTAGCTGAGAATCGCAAGTGTCAGGTCGAAAGACGTTTAGTACATGTGCCAAACTCCAAAGATACGAGTAAGCAGTATGGGGAAGGGGGGAGTACAGCCAGCTTAGTGTCTCCATTTAGTGTTACATGTTTCTGTTTGCAATACAGGCTATGATTTATCAAAAATTTTCTTTGTTTGCTTCAGTGTTATCAGTCTGGCGACAAAGTGCGCCATGCCCAGCTTCCGGATGCATTTGAGAGCACATGGAATGGTAGCTATGGTGTTCAAAACACTGGATGACTCACAACATCACCAGGTTTGCTTTTATTTCAAAATTATATAATCTCAGTTTTTCTTGGACCAAACTGTTTTTGCCACTATCTTTAGGATTATGTGTGGTAAGGACAAATGTACAATGGAGGGAATACCATACTTCATGAAATGGAAATTATTACCGTATTTTCCAACATATTAGACGACCGGGCGTATAAGACAACCCCCAACTTTTTATAGTAAAAATATAGAGTTTAGGATATACTTACCGTATAAGACTACCCCTCTTCCTGTGAAGCCTGCAGCTAGCAGTGTGCGCGTGCAGGCTGCAAGGGGCCTCTGGAGGCCTCAGAAGCCGGCAGCCGCACGCAGGCTGCAAGGGGCCTCTGAATGCTTCAGAAGCTGCCAGCCATCCTTGCGCATGCACACCAGCTTCCACAACCCTCAAGCAGCATCCAGGTGCCTCAGAAGCTAGCAGCTTGCCTTGCTCGCATGCATGCTGGCTTCCAAAGGCTTCTGGAGGCCCCAGAAAACCGGCAGCCAGTAGTAGGAGGGCAGCGGTGCGGAACAGGGCAGGTAAGCGTGTCGGGCCGCGGGGCTCTCTTGTTGCCGGGCTTCACCCGGCGTATAAGACGACCCCTGACTTTTGACCCAATTTTAGAGGGTCAAAAAGTCGTCTTATACGCCGGAAAATAAGGTATCAAATATTGTTTCTTGAGGCTTCCTTTCTTTGGCATCACATATATGCACTTTAAAATTTTTAGAAGTAAAACCAACCAAAAATATTCCTAAATAAATGAAACTAGTTCTTTTGACATATGTGAATTCTTCAAAGATTTGGAATTACATTTGTTCATTGATGCCTATTGTTTCTACCTGCAGATCATTAACAGATTTACTGGATAATAAGACTGCCCACTTATCTAGATATAAATTTGCAGAACTGGTAGACAGTGAATATAAATGCCACCTTATTCTGACTTCTACATTTCCAGTACTAGTCCTAGCTTGAGAATGCAAAACACTATGGATTATATATGCCCTTGATTTAAATGTGTACAATGATTCTAGCCCCCTGGTGGATTTAACAATACTATTGCAGATCATATTTTGTGTTAATATGCTGAATGCTCCAGAATTTATTTATTTGAAGTATTTATATCTTGCTCTTCAGCCAAAAAGACTCTCCAGGTAGCTTACAAATTGCTACTTAGTTCCCTGCCTTCAGGCTTACAATCTAAAACACAAAAAGGAGAAGGGAATGGCAGTGGGGAAGGGGTCAAGTCCAGCAGATCTTCTATTCCTCTGAGGTCTGGACCATGGCAGATGGACTGGGGGGGAGGACCTTCCTCTTTCTCTGGCTAGGCCTGATGGAACTGGCCTGCTTCTCTTCATGAGTCAGAATAGTGAGGTGGATATAGACCCTTGCCCTACTTGCTTTTCTAGCAGCTGGCAAACACTTGTATTAGTTAGGTATTGTACAGTATATTAGGGTATTTATGTTGACCTTCCATAAAAGAGGATTTTTTTTTTTAATCAGAGAGGTGCTGCTTTTAAAAATACTTTCAATTATTTTTACCATTTCTGTTTTAATTTATTTAACATTTATTTGTATTTTTTCATGAATTGCATTGAGTCCCATTGTGGGGGCTTGACAGGGCATAAATTGAATAAATTGTAAAGATGGGCAAACACAGGATTGAATGCATATGTATTATACATTTGGAGATGCACAGAGATGTATGTCCTCAGGAGTAGAAAGAGAAAAGGTATTAATAAGATTCTGAAAAGATGACTCAAAAAGAGAAAAGAAGTTAGCAAGTGAGTTTTTTTAAAAGACTTAGCAAGAGTGGTAAGAAAAGTGTTTGTCCTTATCCTAATGTTAATTTATCTTCACAAATAAAGAGAGACAAGGACATATGCTCCAGCCCTGCCCTTCACTCCTGGCATGCTCTTTTCTCCCGCAAAGGCCTGGAAAGGAGCTGTAACCACATGCAAGCAAACATGACTACGGAGTTCTACACAGTTGATAGTCATGCCTTATCAGTGGGAGCTCTGTAATCACATTCAGCCACATGCAGTTACAATACAGTTACTTTTCAGACCTTCTCCCCTGATAGAGCTGGAGCCTGCTTCTCCAGTTCTCTATTTGTGTGGTGAAAGGAATGCATATAAAGCTATGGCTGTGTCATTTTCTAGTTAACCATTTTTGAATTGCGCACTGCTGACTTGCTATCTACAAATTATCGAATCACTTCACTTTTTTAAAGTTAACATCCTTTTTTTAAAAGTCCCACCAAATTCAGTAGAGTGTGTTTTCTGGGTTGCTAAGAAGAGAATTCCACACTGCCCAGAGACAGGCAGAAAGAAGTCATGAAGTCTAACAGTAGGTAATAAGAAAACTGAGTTGGATCCTCCCTGCCTAACCATCTTACAGACCAGTTCTTCTTCCTGCCTGTGCCCAGAGGAGAACTTCTTTTCCTTTACTCCTGTTTTTTTTTTTTTTTTGTCTTAGTGCTTATCTGTCTTGTGCCTTTGGCTCCTCTTGCCTAAATTGTAATAATGCTTCTTTCTGTTTCACACCTCCTGGCCTACAGAAAGGGCTTGACCTAGATCTCAGACCTAATAGGTTAAAGAGGTGGGCAGCTAGTCTGTCTTCCCTCTTGCCAAATTCCCTTGAGGTTCCACTCGTATAAGGAGCTTCTTCAATGAGGCAACTAACATTTCTTCTCCCATCAGTCACCATTTTCCATCATGGAACCTCCGTTGGTTCTGAAGCAGCTAACTAAACCACCATTTGAGCTGATCCATAGGGTTCCCTTGAAGCTTCTCTCTCTGAAAGTAAGCCCTTTTGTTGACCATCATGTTTGCTGTCCATGTTATGAGAGCTTGTGGCCCTTTTGGTTGCAAAACACCTGTTTCTGTTACAAAGACTGTGGCCCAAAACATATGGGCAGGAAAAAGCGGCTTCCAGCCACTTTGGGAACAGGACATGCAGATGACACACACCTCGAAAGCAGCCAGAAACTGCGTAGGCAGCATGCCAAGAGCACTCAAACCTAGAAGAGCCAGCACAAAAAAGAGTGTCAAAAAGCTGCTCCTGCTGGTGGCCGGATTGGAGACCATTGCAGCAGCTTGGATTGGGACTGTGTGGTCACTATCGCCCCACCCTGATTAGGGGTTGACCAGCACTGAAGTGGCCAGAGGCTGCTCCAAGCTGCCAGTTTGCATGACCCCTATGTTTCTCTAGACCCTTTTTTAGACCAGAGGTGCTCTCCACCTTTCACATGTCTCAAAAACTCATTGTTCCTTCTATCTGTCCTAATTCATCATACCCACAAGAAAAGCTATGACACAACCTTGATGTATTTAAAGCACTGAAAATGTATATATGTAGGACGAGGGCATTCTGATATTTTGATTCCTTATTTGTGTTCTACAGTTCAGCCTCACCGGGATGTAGAGTGTCTTGTTTCATAATAGGCACATGGATCAAGGCATGAATCCTGAAGACATATGACTTGACTAAACTGCCCCACCATTGTAATGGCACACTTGACCAGGGCAGCTGCCACTCCTGCAGTTTCCCCCCTCTAATCTTCCCATCAGCAATATATGTAGGGCTGCAATCTGCAGTACTGTACTCTTTTCATTCAGTTCTCCAAGACTGAGAAGTTCAAGTTTGCGGATGCTACTTTTGGCAAAAGGGTACTCCAGGAGATCACTAAAATGCAGTCACTATCTCCCGCCCCCATTTTTTTTTCCATGTTGAATTCTGATCGAGTCTCAGGTTGTACAGATTCCTCTTCTCATCAATCCAGAGAATGGCACATTTAGGCACTTACCATGAAAGGTGCATTCTGCATTGTTGAGAAGAGGAAGATGACCGAGCAGGGAGGAGCCAATTCAGTTTTTCATTAGTTATTGTGAGACTTCATGTTCTTCCTGCTTGTCTCTGGGCAGTGATGGGCAAACTAGGTTGTATGGATTCCTCCTCCCAACAACTCAGAATGCATCTTCATGGTAAATATCCAGTGTGGAAAGCTGTCAGTTAAGCATGCTGTAGAGGGAGATACAGTTGTGACCTCTGTCACAGCTCAGAGAAAATTAGAACTTGGGAATGCCATTTTAAAAGCTACTGTGCTACTTGCATTAAAAGTAGGGATGCAAACATTGACTTATTTCATTCTCACAAAAATAAAAAAAAACAAATTTTTCTACCCTGCTGGTTGAGATTACAAGCATTTTTGTTCATTCTGTGGGTTCTCACATTGTGGAACTCTTGTGAAAATCCTATTTGTCCAAAAATGTTGTGTTTTGTAGTTTCTTAGACAAAATATTTTAATTTTTGCACAAAACTGTTTTCCCACCATTTTGCTCATTTGTTGCAAAATGTGAAAAACTGAAATGTGGAAAAACCTCATGATAATTAACACATTAGCAATGTTTAATTATTACAGTGGTACCCCGGGATACGAAAGCACCGCGTTACGAAATTTCCGGGATACGAAAAAATCCCATAGGAAAAAACTGTTCCGGGATACGAAGGTTTTTTCGGGTTACGAAAAAAAATTTGGTGCTTTTCGGCGCTTTTTCGCACGAAATCGCGGCTTTCTAGCGCTAGCGGCTATGGCTTTTTCGGGTTGCGAAATCTTTCGAGTTACGAACTCCGCGGCGGAACAAATTAATTTCGTAACCCGGGGTACCACTGTACTTTAAAAAAAGAAAAATGCAAAATATGATAATTTCCCTCAAGATCTCCATAGTTATTATCGCAAAACAATGTTACATTTGCTACATAAACTATTTCAAATATTGTATAACCATGGTTGGCAATTAAAATGATTAAAAACAGCATCTAAGTTCATCACTAAATGAAAAAAAGTTAAGTGTCATTCTTTTGAACATGGAGTGACTTCTGAAAGTTTAGACTGGTTACTGCTGAACAGCTTATGTTCAGATTATGCAGTCATGTATCTCACCCCCCCCCCCCTTTCCCAATTGCTTCCATAAATCATCCCTAGCAGCAGTGTCTACAGAAGGCAGGGAACTATAGGTCAACGCTGAAATTGTGTGAGCACTTGTCTTTACAGATTGTTGTGTATTGAAAAATTTTGAACAACTGCTTGAACAAATGCAAATTATTTAAATTCATTTCCCATGACACACAGAAAATCTGTTCTAAATATCGAAATGTAATTTTAAGTCTTACAGGATTTCTATTTTTCACAGATATTTATTACCTTTTTTTTCTTCTTGGTTAAAGAACTTATCACTTTGTACAGCAGCTTTAATGTATATCTTGAGCAGAGATCGTTTGAACATGGATCTAGATAGAGCCAGTTTAGATCTAATGATTCGGCTTCTGGAACTAGAGCAAGACTCTTCATCCAAGTTGTTCAATGAGAAGGATATGAACAAAATTAAGGAAAAAATCAGAAGACTCTGTGAAACTGTTCACAACAAACACCTTGATCTAGAAAATATAACGGTAAATATAATCTTGTTTTGCCTAATTTCCTATAATGTGAAATTGCATGGGAATTCTTGCTTTATCAAATGCAAAACTTGTGAACTTTTAAAATAGACCATGTAAGTACAGTGGGCCCACCATATCCATTTGGCTAGCCATCTGCACATTCAGGGGCTGTACAGATAGCCCTAAAGGAGCGGCATCCCACCGCCCCTTTCAGCACTGGATTGAGGCTGCAGCAACTGCAAACCACAGCCCCAATCCAGTGCCTTGCCAGCCCAAAATGGGCCGACAAAAAGCTGTTCTTTCTTAAAGAGGTGAAAAGTTGCCCTTGCCGCTGCTGCAATGATAGCAGCTGCAGCTTTTCACTGGTTCTTTGGTGCAGCACATCCAAACGCTGTGTCGAAGCAGGAGCATGACTGCCCACTGTGTAGTTGGGTGTCTGCATCAGGGAGGAGTTGGGGCATCCGGCGTGCAGCCACCATGCCCCCACTCCAGCCCGATGCCAGCGTTTAGTGCCGATCTGTTTAGCGCCTCAGACCTCTGCAAATTGCCCCACCCCATTATCAGTGGTGGTCCTCACACACATTGCCACTGGGGTTAAGCAGTCATATTTTTTTCTCATTTGGGGACAGGGGAACTGAATCCTTGCAGATGGGAAGGATTTTGGGGAATAAACACTTTTCCTTGAACGAAACATTGGTACTTTCCATCACTATTTCTTATTTGAATCATGCCATTTTGCTGCAGCTAATATCTGTACTGAAACAGACTGAGAAAGACAGAACTGAGGAGCTGATGTAATTAAAAGTGCAGTTTTCACTTCATTTTCTTTATTTGACAGATAGTAAATGCAGAATTGGGGGATCATTTTAGTTAAGTCACTTGAAACTTAGCGGCATGCAGCTACCTCTTTACTGGCCGGACCAGGGCTGCAGTCACTGCACGCCACGACCCTAATCCAGCCTCTGGAGGGCAGAAAAAGGAGCCACAAAATGCAGGTCCTTTTTGCGCCTTCTAAAAGGCATTACAGCCATGGCTTTGTGATGCCCTTTTGGCACTGCATCATGTAGATGCAGTGCCAGGGTTGCGCCATGATGCTGTGTGCCGTCTAGAACTTAACACAGCATCATGGTGTGAGGGGGCAGAGTCACAGCGCTGAGCTCGCAGACACTGCGCCATGACTCCGGCCACAGGTCGGCACTTTGTGCCCATCTGTACCGGACCTGAGTTATAAAAGAGCTACTGAATAACAATACAGTGGTACCTCGGGATACGAATTACCCAGCTTACGAATTTTTCGGGATACGAATAAATCCCATAGGGATTTATTGTTTCGGGTTACGAACGTTTTTTCGGGTTACGAAAAAACGCCGGCGCTGTTTTAAATGGAGCCGCGGCGGAGCCGCGGCTTTTTTTCCCATTAGCGCCTATGGCAATTCGGGTTACGAAGGTTTTTCGGGTTACGAAATTAGCCGCGGAACGAATTAATTTCGTAACCCGAGGGAGCACTGTATTTTAATTGTACATATTTGTGTACAGTACAACTCTACTAGGATTAAAGGCACAGTCCAATACTGACTTGAGAGTAGTAAAAGCATGCACATTTGGAACTTAATAGAAGATTGTGCAGTTGAATGCTCTTGTTCATTAGAGCAGCTCTGCCCTGTTCCATGATACCATGTTCCATCTTGCCTGTCTCAGTTCTCTGGACCCTTCAACCCAGACATTCAGCATTCTGAGCCCATTATGCATATATAATCCTATTTTGATGGCTCTCCTTGGGAAATTTGTTTGAAATACCCTCCCCCCCCCCCACAGCCATAGCATTTTCCCCAGAGCTTATGATAAAGGTTGATACTGTAGCCTGATAATATTCTCACATACATGTGACTGATATCTGTGAAACAGTCTTACTCTTATTTTTTTCACTGAACAAATAGCATAATCTGCCGTACCCATTTCAGCATACTTTTTGGCAGAGGGCAGGCCTTATTATTTACTGTCATAAGTTTTCTATATTGTTGCTTCATATCATTTGTGAGATGGCTGAACAGAGATACAACTTCTGTTTGACTTCTGTTGTAATTCTACCAGCTTAAATTTTGAGATTCTCCACAGTCTGGAGCAGTGTCATATTGGCTTCAATTTGGGGTTTGAACAGCAGTCATACCATAACTCTTGAGTTATGTCTTACAGAATGGTTAAGCATGGCATTATATTGTTTGTACAAGTTCAAACGGTGGAACACAATAAGCTAAAATTGCAGGAAGATTTTGCTCCACTGCAACAATAGCTTAGGAAGCACAGAGCAGTAAATCATTTTCATAGCTGCATTACCTGCAGTTTTAAACCTGCAATACAAAATTGTAATTGAGATTCAAGTTAACAGCATTAATGGAAAAAGTATGTAGAGATCTTGTAGCACCTTTGAGACTAACTGAAATAAATATATTTGCAACCTGAGCTTTCGTAGGCTTCAGTCTACTTCCTCAGATGCATATAGTGGAGTAGAAACTAGGGACAGACAAATGTATGTCATTGGTCAATTCAAATTCAAAATCCTTTGTGTATGGAAATGAAGTAGCAAGCCCAGTTTTAACTATGGTCGTTAGTGAACAGTGCCCATCAGCACTCTGCATCGGGCAAACAAGCCAGTCTCTGCACTTTTAAACCTGCAATACAAAATTGTTATCAATGTCCATCAGCACTCTACATAGGGCAAACAGGCCAGTCCCTGCACCAGAGGATAAAAGGACATAAATCAGACATTCAGAATGGGAATACACAAAAACTGGATGCAGAACATTTCAGTCTCGCTGGGCATTCCATCTCAGACCTCAGAAGAGCAGTCCTTGAACAAAAGAACTACAAAGGTAGATTGGAATGAAAAACAGCAGAATTAGAGATAAATCCATAAACTACAGTCCCTCAGCAGTGGATTGAACAGGGATAATGGTTTCCTTACTCACTACATACATTTCAACACTATCTGACCCCATCCTCAGGGGGGCATCCTACACTCATCTATTCTCATCACCTTGAGGTCAGTTTCCAATGCCAAACTGGCCCTGCCTTTTCCTTTCTATACACATTGGCCAGTTCACAATGTCTTTGCTCACTAACGATCATCATTAAAATTGGACTTGCTACTTCATTTCCATACACAAAGCATTTTGAATATGAATTGACATACTCACATACCAATGGCATATATGTGTGTATGTCTCTGGTTTCCACTCCACTAAATGCATCTGAGGAAACTAACTGAAATAAAGAAGTTGGCAGCATGAGTTTTTGTAGACTTCAGTCTACTTTGCATTCTTCCATTAATGGAAAAAGTAAATGATAGAATGTTGTTCTCACATGCAAACTGAAGACGTCTCTTTGTGATTCTAGACTGGTCATCTTGCCATGGAAACGTTGCTATCTCTTACTTCAAAACGAGCAGGAGACTGGTTTAAAGAAGAGCTACGACTTCTTGGTGGTCTTGATCATATTGTAGATAAAGGTATGCAATTTTCCTTAAAGTGAATCAAAGTACATAGATTGTTTAATAGTAGCGTGATAGAATGAAATGCATCAGCACACTTTTTGACAATACATAATTTGAGGAGCAAAGACACATACACTTGGTTTATACAATACTTGTGAGAGCTTCAGTGAGTTAGAAGGGATTAGTAAATGGGAGATTGGTATGTAATGAGATTAGTCTTGTGAGGAGAAGCAGTAGACTATGTAAATGCTGTGTAGCCTGTGTAATTCTGGTTTACCTGTCAAAGATAACTGAGCAAGTTTTCTGATGGCTGTCTTTATCTCCCTGTGCCTCATCTCCCATTAGATTTAAAGCCTACCTTTTGAACTGTTTGTATTGGTTGTTACCTACTAGTTTCTGGGAGATCTATTACAGGCTTTTGTGGGGATCATTCATGTAGATTATGTGTGGAAAGGAGTGTGTTCCTAGACCCTTACAGTTTTGTTTTCATTCATTATGTTTTGGTCATGCATTGATTCCATAGATTGGTTTGCAGTTTGGCTTTCATGTGCCACAAGTGTGAGGAGAGTGCTTAGGGAGTATTGAAAGTGGTCCCAGAAGCAGTGATGCATTGTTAGCCCTTGTTTCTGATAGAGGTAATGTGTTTTTGACTCTACCAGACAAACACTGACTTGTAAAGATATTACTGTATCGTGTTGATGTAGCAGCTGCTCACAGTGGAAGAATGATAGGAGACAAAGTCCCACATGTTATGTGATGGTCCAAAAACTTTTATTTCTTAA
Organism: Sceloporus undulatus; assembly: GCF_019175285.1. Taxonomy (NCBI): domain Eukaryota; kingdom Metazoa; phylum Chordata; class Lepidosauria; order Squamata; family Phrynosomatidae; genus Sceloporus; species Sceloporus undulatus. Next base: position 161,000,751 of record NC_056524.1, read on the forward strand.
AAAACCCAACACATTTCAGTCTTCTCACCAATTGGCCTTCTTCAGGGGCTATTATAAAATAAATGAAAGTACATTTATTATAGTTATGGTATAGGGACAACATGTAAACCATGTCTAAAAAGCTGCTGCCATAGTGGAACTATAGAATTGGCCTACCCATTTGCACAAAATTACAGTTCAGAAATTTCACTTTTGACACTTTTATTTGCTAAACTAGGCCTAATTTAAGGGTAAATAAACTGATTTAATTTACCCATAAACTAATTCAAGGGAATTTTATTTATTTATTTGTGTATCTATTTTAAGTGAGTAATAAAAGCTTTGTTCTGTGAAGCTCAGTTGAAGTGTTTCTAAAAACTCAAGAGGACATAGGATTTGTCTTATGATAACAGCAAAGGGTAACTCTATTTTAAATCATGTGTATTTATTAATAGCCCAGGCTGCCTGTGCATAGGTAAATCATACTAGTAGAATTTAGATTAGTAGAGACAATTATGTTCTTTGCCACTCCATTAGATTTTCTTGTTCTAAGTGCGGCTGCAATCCTCATAGTAGTTTTGAAGCTCAGCTACAATATATTGCAAAGAATTTTTAGGTGGTTTAGGCTTAAACAGATAAGTAAGACTCATTAGCTTTACAAAAGACTTCCTTTTGGTAAAGACAAAAATTGCTAGAATCAGTTTGTTGATATAATTGAACACAACTGCTTGCATTTTTTAGACTCTTTGGACTGTAGCTTAGAGTACTGTAACTAGGTCATGTATCTCAAAATTCATCACTGGGCCTCTGGTCTTAACACTTCATTAACAGCATATGCTCTTTCTTTATTTCTTAGTTAAAGAATGTGTGGATCACTTAAGCAGTGATGAAAATGAAGAGAAATTGGTTGCTTCATTATGGGGAGCAGAAAGATGTTTACGGGTTTTAGAAAGTGTAAGTATAACAATCTGAAGTCAAATGACACGGTTCTACTCGAGTGACTGTCTTGTGTACCAAATGGCTTTAAAGACTTTGGAAGCTATTGTATACAGTAGAGAGAAATGTGGAGAGGAAAACTTTCTTGGATCACTTTTTCAATACTGCATTTTCATTTGAGAGAGAAAAGTAGAGTCCTATAACTGCATTCTTTGGCTTACAAGGAACTTTCGTATTTATTTACATAAAAGCTTTAAATCTAATACTTCATCCAAAAATGGCATCCTGGAATGGCTTGCTAAGATTAATAATGGGACAGTCCCGGAAAGTTTACAATCTAAAACACACAGTGCAAGCAAAATGATGGGCTGAAGGAGGGAAGGAGCAACTTTATGTATAGTTACAACCCACTATGGTGGAAATAATTCAGGTAGTTTAATTGAATGGCTGCTATTCGTAATAATGAAGGAGAGGAGGGACCAAAGGTACCTGGTTTGTCATTAGAGCTAGTGAAATAACACCAGTTCCTTTCTCACTTTGTGCTGCAGTCACATAACCTTGAGTGGGTTTATACATTTTGTGTGAAGGAAACTAGCTGAGCACTTGCTGAGTTGTTCTGTGGCATGGCTCACTGCTTTTGGCCTGAAGCCTAAAATGAACTAGCTTAGAAACACCACCACTTCCTTTTAGCCACTTTCTGGAAATGCATAGTTATTTCAGCCCATGCTGTTCAGCATCTTTTGGGTGTGTCCTTCTAAGGTTAACAAGAAGATTGCACAGCTTTTTCAGTTGGATCTGTACAGTCTTCCTGTATAATCTTCCTCATGCTTGTTAGGGCTGATGAGAGCTACAGTCCAACATATGTTAGAGGGCACAATGTTGGGGAAGGTTGCAACAGGGCTTGCTTTGGGTACGTACGGCCATCTTGACATTAAGGAAGCTTTTTGGAGCAGGGATTCTGAGGAACATACAACACCCACAAACTCAGAATTCTGCTACACTTAAGTAAAACTGTTCAGATGTTCTCCTGTGCTCATCTGTGTGTTCTGTTCAATTTACAAGTATCATTTTTGTTGTTTCATTTGTGGATTATTATACGGTGCCCTGGATACTGCTGTAGAAAGGCATCTTCTTCATCATGGTCTCTATGCCTCACACAGATAGGTTTTGTCCATTTGGAAAGTTCTAGAGCTGAGTACCGTGGTGGCAGTACCCCACCCATCTACCATGCATGTCCTAGCTCGCCAAGCTACTGTCCCTTCAGTTTCTTTCTGTCTGCTGGTAGAACAACTTCACTTTGGACATTCTCCTTCTGAGTGGCTACCCTCACTATTTCTCTTTTATTTCTCTTTCATTTTCTTCAGCATCTGACTTTCATATTTGTTTTCCTATTCATATACTTTTTATCTCTATCTACCACCTAAATAAAAGAATAAAAATCTTTCACTTTACCTCAGAGCCTTCTCTGTGGCTTCCCTTTTTTTCTTCTTGCAATTTTATGCTTATGTGTCCTCTACTTCTCTTTTTAAGATGAACTCTACTTGCAGCTAGAAAGTTTAACTTTCTAACACTCATTCTGGGTTCCTGTTTTGTTTGGGGAAAGGGCGTTTTGTAGAATACTGTATTATCTGCAGAGATTTTACTTCTTAAACCCCTAAAAACTGGGCACAACATCTCAAGATTCATTGTTGGGAGAAGTCTCTACAAATGGTTGACCAAGCGGCATCCAACAAGCTGCTTCTCTGTATGTCATCATTGGTCTCTAAACCTAAGAAGGAAAAATCAACTTTAGTACTGTATTATTGACTGCCATTTTGATGCCAACGTCCCAAGCTTCATCTGTTGAACCTGCTTTGACATTAGCTGATCTGAAACCAGAAGCTCCTCCGCAAACCCTGGAATTGGCATTGTTGCACAGGCAGAAGCCTATCAAGAAGACACATCAGAAATCTAAGGAAAAGAGGGCAGCCTCCCTTGATTGCCACTTAGAATCTCAAGATGGTGGGATATAGTGGATGCTTGTTATATGCTGAGGTTTGGTTCCAAGATTCCCCATGTATAACAAAATCCATGGATGCTCAAATCCCATTCAATATAATGACATAGCAAAATGGTGTCCTTTATAAAAAATGGAAAATAAAGGTGATATTTGAAATTTTGAACATTTTGAAACCATGTATGCTTGAATCCGTGTATAAAAAATCTGTGTATAAGAAGAGCTGACTGTACTTCCACAGTCACACAGTACTTGGGCACCTCATTGTTGTTGTCGTTGATGGCTCCTACTTCCAAGGTGACTGTTGCAGCTCATCCTGCTCCCTCCATTCTAATGACTGTCCCAGCTATGCTTCTGGGTCTTCAGATGGAGCTTTCTGAGCAAAGTGTGCCAGTTGAAATCAATGAACAATGCACCGACACCATATGCGGGCTCGCCATACGTAAACATGAGGTCACGCGGACAGCAAGCCCTAATATGGTGAATGGGGCATGTGCCCCTTGATCATATGTGTAATTTTCCGTATGTGGGAGGGGGGGGGTCGGATTCCCTGTGTAAGGCGAGGGAGGACTGTATGTGCCATGGTTTTTCGTCATTACTACCATTACCTCAATTGGAGAGATATTTCTTTGCGCTGGAACAGTCATGTTTGTCTTCACTCCAAGGCTATCCACATAGAAAAGTTTCTTCCTACACTTCAGTGTCCTACATCAGTAGATGCCAACTTGAAGATCTTTGGAGAGAGTGACCTGCCTCATCAGCCTCCATCGCCACCATCTTTTGACAACAACTACACTTTCTAAGTCTTCTCCTTCTCTGTCATTATCAAGAACTCTCCTGGTATCCACGGTCCTCACAACAGTTATGTCTTCACCAACACCAAATGTGCTTCCTGGTCCACCTGCTCTTTGGTGTCCCAGTTGGCATTGATACCAATGACTTCTACCTCCTTCATTACCACAGGAACAACTTTCCATGAAAGAATCTGAAGGCTAGGTTTCTGATGCTTCATCCCTCATCCCTAGACTTCATCTCCTCTCAATTCTTCACTGTTCTTCACCACTGGGAGAAGTGGAGGATACTAGACTTTCATCACCATCTGAGGATGTTAAGCTATTTGCTGCTCTGGCTCTGAGGGTAGCGAAAATGCTCAGTATCAAAGTCAAGGCTCCACCTGCTCCAGCGAATGACTGTGTGCCAGTATTAAATGAAGTCATGAAGCAATCCTGGGTAAAGTCTCTATCAACAGTTTCAAAAAGACTAGAAGAACCTATACAGGAGACAGCCTGAAGGTGCATCCTGTCTTTTTAAATTACTCAGTGCCTAATTCAGTAGTTATGGAAACTTCCCAGACCAAATCTAGTGGGAAAAGACACATCACATTGGTGGATAAAGAAGGGAAATGGCTTGAAGTTGTTGGTAGCAGGTGGGTAACATGCAAGCCTGTGTATCTGCCTACAAGAGGTTTCTATGGAATAAAATGATTGCATGTATTTCCAACCTCCCTGAAGAGTAGAGAAGCACAGCATTATCATTCTATCAGGAAGTGAAGACCTTGGCTATGCGGCAAATCCATTTCACTTGACACATGGTGGATGGCACATCAGAGGTTATGTTGGGGTGTGTGACTTTTGTTGCTGCTCATGGCATTGGTTCACAAACCTATCTGATACTTGTCACAAAGGGGAAGACCTCTGATAGTAAGGGCTTGTTTAATGCAAAGACTGACAAGTCCCTGCACCATCTCTGTAAAGCCAAGAAAATGAGTCACATGCCATTCAAAGACTGCTTGGACATTACCGTTCTTTCAGTTGTGTGTGACAACGTCAATCTTCCTCATCATCTTTTCCCTAGGTCCAAGTCATTGGTGTGATCATCTTGCCCTTCTTCACAACACTCATCTGGTTTTCAGAAGTGCCTTTTCAAACAGCAAACATACCAGCTCTTAATATGAGAGAAATTCTCAAGTCAAAGTTTCATTTTTGACTTGACGCTCAGGATGACACTAGGTTGGTGAGAGGTTGGTTACTTGTAACTGTTCTTTGAGCAATCATCTATGTACTCACACAAACCTGCCCTACCTCCCCACTTTCGGGTCCCTGTAGCTTTCACAGCGGACTTGGAAACAGAGGGAACAGTAACTTAGTGGATCAGCACATGTGTGGTAGGCAGGAGGGGTGGCATATTCCCGGCAAGCTGCTCAGCTCTAGAACTTTCAGAATGGAGTGCCTGTGCAGCTGCAAAACCCATTTGTGTGCATGCACAGATGACCACTTGAAGAACCATAGTTAGAGGTAAGCAACTTGTTGTTACATCTCCATAGATGACATTGATAAAAAGAATAATTAATACAGCTTTGGTGACTGCAACATAAACAGTTTAGGGGCAGAAACATTTTATAGCCACAACTAGTATTTTCTTTGTCTTTGTGGTTGCTATGTAAGTGCACGCATGAGAAGGCTCTGCAGGTGATCTTTAAAGCCTAGAACACTTGGATGTTTATCTCCTTCCTGCTCAAATGGACAGACAACCATACCTTCCCTAGTTTTCTTTCAGCATACAGTGAAAATATTGATTGCATCATGGTACCCCCTTTTGCAGTACAAATCCTATATTTCAACCTTCTGTCCAGAAGGAATTTCAAAATGTCCTCCATTTTGAGCATGACTAAGAAGCATGAATTTACATTTATGTCTGTGCATTTAGCTTTCATTCTGTAAACTTCTACATTTTTCTTGAATGTCCTATATTTTGCGGTGCCTTGTCCTCCTTCATGGTTATAACATCTGGTCGCCCTGCATAAGCACTGGTGAAGTCCCAAGATGTGAAAGTCAAAAAGATAATAGGAGTGTAAGAATGGATTTCTGACATTTGGTTTTTTTTAAAAATTTAGGTAACAGTCCATAATCCAGAGAATCAAAGTTACTTGATAGCATATAAGGATTCACAGCTCATAGTCTCTTCAGCTAAGTAAGTTCTACGTAATGCTTATTTTAATAAAGTATTGTGTAATTTTCAGAATTTTTTAAGAGTCATTTCATGGTTGTAATAGCATTTTCATCTTGAAATTGTCTACCCTACCTTCTATCAAAGTGTATGCATTGCAGCTTAATATTTCCACATGGGAACCAAGTTAGTGAGGCCACTTTTTGCTTCCACTTCATAATAATTTGATTGTATATCTGTTTGCAGTAACTATTCTACTAATAATTCTGCTTATATGATAAAGATTTATTAGTAGTTTCTGATAAGCATGTTACATTATATATACATTGGATTAGCTACCATACCAAAGTCCTACAGTATATGTGCACATTTGGTAGCTGATTTGATTATTTCTGATGCCTTCGCTGGGAGTGAAAACATTGATAGCAACCACCCCCCACCCCCTGCTTTGAGAATTCTACTGGCTTCCAGTGATGAATGTTTTTTGAAAGCAACTTGATGTACATATGCTTTTGTTTGGATCATAGCTGTCAGAATTAATTATATGGGCGACATAGAGTGAGGCATACTTTCTGTATAACTCTTTAGATTTTGTGGCTGTGGGAAAAAACTTAATATGTTAACTATGTTTAGTGAAGATTCACATCTGTTAGAATATATTCAAGTAGCATTTGGATATGACATTTTGTTCATGAGAAACATTTGATGCTCCCGTAATCTGTCAGATCTGTATACTTACCCACTCTGTATATCTACTAAAAGGCATGTGAAATTACATTTTTGAAGATAATATTGGAGATTATGCTGTTCTTGTGGACACTTAATGACCATTGCCTTTTCTTAGCATAGTTGATATCAGGCTTGCTGTTCAGAACCGGCACTGTGTTTTTCAGTAGAAAAAACATGTTTTGTTTATTGTGATATGAAGACGATTTGTGTTATGTGTTCTTGGCATTTTTTACTTCAGAGCATTGCAGCATTGTGAGGAGCTGATCCAGAGATACAACCGTGCTGAAGACACCATCTGTCTTCCAGACAGTAAGCCGCTGCCTCACCAGAATGTAACAAACCATGTGGGTAAGGCAGTAGAAGACTGTATGAGAGCTATCATTGGCGTCTTACTCAATTTAACAAATGATAATGGTAAGTATCGCTTCCTGTTAGCAAGATTTACACAGTGAAACATAAAATCCAATGGCCAGTTGTCCAAACAGATAGTTCCCCAGGGTAATTGGAAACAAGTATTTCTGTGTTGATGCTCATGTCAGATGGTTGGTAATAAAGTAAGTGGTACAGTCGGTCCTTCTTATACACAGATTCAAGCATCCATGGTTGGAAAATGTTCAAATATATATATATATATATATATATTTCAAATATCAAACCTTGATTTTCCGTTTTTTATAAGGGACACCATTTTGCTATGTCATTATATTTAATGGGACTTGAGCATACACAGATTTTCTTATCCATGGGGAATCTTGGAACCAAACCCCAGCATGTAACAAGGGTCCACTGTAAAAGACATGATAAGGTCATCATAGGTTCAGCAAAATGATCCTATAAACTTGAAATTTCAGGTTATTCTGATTTGACTACTGGAGACACTGATGATGCCCATATTACAAAAGGAGGCAATGCAGAGTGGCATCTAAAGTAAAGCAATGGAAAATATAATAATGATAATAATAATAATAATAACAACAACAACAACATCCCGCCTCTCCCTACGGATCGAGGCGGGTTTACTACATAAAATACACAGTACAACCATCATCAACATAATACATCCATCCCTCTGCCCCCCAACCCTCCACCCTCAACATAACCATTAAAACAAGTTAAGCAATAAAATAGTTAAAAAAACAATTTAAAACAGCAGATAGGAGTGAGATAACTTGGGGCAGGTGGGATAGTCCTTTTAATGGGAGGTCAGTCTGGGAGGTGATATGATGGGTCTCTTCCGACAGATCATTCCAAATTTTTGGAGTGGCATCTGAAAAGGTCCTCTGGGAAACAGCAGCCAACCTAGTTGTCTTTGGCTGCAATAGATTCTTCCCAGAGGAATGTGCAGGGTGGATTGTATGGAAAGAGGCGTTCCTGCAAGTAAAATGAGTGGAAGCCATGTAGAGCTTTAAAGGTAATAACCAATACCTTGTACTGTGCCTGGAATCTGATTGGCAGCCAGTGGAAAGGTTTTAAAATAGGTTATGAGTGAATCTGGATTTCCCAGTGACCTGTTGAAGCTTCCAAACTTGGCAGAAGGGTAGTACCCTTGGATCGAGATGAGAGGTTACCAATGCGTGTACAACCGTTTCTAGGTCCCCCAGCTCCAGGTAGGGTCACAACTGGCATATCAGCCGAAGCTGATTGCAAGCACTCCTGACTGTCACATCTATCTTTGATGACAACTGGAGTTATGAATCCAGGAGCACTCCCAAGCTGCGAACACAGTCCTTTAGGGAAAGTGTGACCCTGTCCAGGAGCACTCCCAAGCTGCGAACACAGTCCTTTAGGGAAAGTGTGACCCTGTCCAGAACTGGTTGACATATCTCCATACCTGGATTAGGGGTCCCTATAGCAAGTACCTCTGTCTTATTAGGATTCAATTTAAGTCTATTTTTCCATTACCACCTTAAGACATTAATTCAGAAGAGAAATGCCTTCCTTAGTCACTGCAGTAGTCTGAGACATGGAGAAACAGATCTGGGTGTCATCAGCATACTGATAACACCCCACCCCATGTCTCCAGATGATCACACCCAGCGGCTTCATGTAAATGTTAAATAGCATAGGAAACCAAATGGTGCCCTGAGGGACACCAGATTTTAGCTCTCTTTTAGAAGAGCAACTGTCTCCCAGCATCACCATCTGGAATCTGCGTGAGAGATAGGAATGGAACCACTGCAGTGCAGTGCCCCTAGTTTCCAACTCTCCCAGGCGTTGCAGAAGGATACCATGGCCAATAGTGGTTTAACCGCAGCTTCTTTGAACAAATTAATTGTGTTACTTCATTTTAACATGATTCCGTTATAAATCATTACAGAAGTTTTGGATTAATATGGTAAATGTCACATGAAGAATGAAATGTAGAAAAGAAATGGCAAATACATTGTTTTATCTGTCATCTGACTTTTTTCCAGTTGCAGAATTCTTGACAAAGTCAAAATTCAATGTCTTTCATGCCCATTGACTCACCATTCAACAACTGATTAAGTGCATCTATCCTAATTGGGATTACTAATAGGATTCAGGCCGGGGTGATTTCTGGGATCAAATCTCAGTCTTTACTGTGATAATGGCCATTGAACCCCATCTTTTAAAAACGTTGCAAATGCTGTATCTTAAAATATCTGATTAGGTTTTTTGTATTTTTGCAGAGTGGGGTAGCACTAAAACTGGTGAGCAAGATGGCCTTATCAGCACAGCTCTGAATTGTGTGCTTCAGGTTCCAAAGTTCCTACCTCAAGAACAGAGATTTGACATTCGGGTTCTGGTAGGTAAAAATAGTCCTTTATAAAGTCTAGAAAACAAAAATATATTTTGTAAAACTAAAAAACCAAAACTTATTAATGTTATCTGACACTGAAATGTTATGTCACATTGGAAAAAGAATTTGGAAATTATGCCTCTATTAGAGGTTTAGTTGTGTGTGCATTTTGCAACAAAATGTCATCTGGGGGACTAAAATGTTCTATTGTAGTGCAAGAGGGTTAAGTTAATCTCATTTCAGCAAGTAGCCTATTACATGAGTTGGGGTGTTGATGTGTATTATAAATGAGCAGTTTATATTTGACATGAGCCCATTTGAGTTACAAAGGACAATGTAAGTTCTGTAAGCAAGAATGAATATTTCTTCTTCGTGATCTGCTACTCACTCTTACCAGAAAAGGCCATATCTGTGAGCTATGTATTTCATATTAGAGATTGCAGTTTATTCCTCCAAACTCATTTGTTTTTCTGCAGGGATTGGGCCTCCTGATCAATTTGGTAGAATACAGTGCAAGAAATAGACATTGTCTTGTTAATATGGAAACATCATGTTCTTTTGATTCCTTCTGTTTGGGAGAAGCCGATGAAAGCATAACTACATCTGGACAGATGGCTGCTGTTCAAGCTTTAGTACAGGTAAATCATGCATTTTAATCCAAAAGATGTGCAGCATAGCAACAATAAAGTCATTTATTTGAAAGCTGCCCATCAAAGAAAAAACATTCAGTATTACAAGATCTAATATTCATAAGTATTGTTTCCTGCTCTCATCTCCTTTCATTTGAGTGTAATTAACACAGTGCACATTGGTCACTGATGGATACATAGGGAGCCCTGGTGGCACAGTGGTTAAATCCCTGTACTTCAGCCACAAGTTTGTGAGTTCGATCCTAGAGGAAAGCTCCAAGGTCCACTCAGCCTTTCATCCTTTTGTAGGTCGATAAAATGAATACCCAGCTTGTTGGGGGCAAGAAGCTTACAGTTTGTAACCCACTTACAGAGTGCTAGTTCATTACGAAGTGGTATAGAAATGCACATGCTATTGCTGCTATTGCTATACACGCGCAACAGCTCAGGTCAGCATGCAAGTTTTTGCCCTGGTTGAGGGAATAGCCATGAGGGATTCACATGCAGTTTGCCTCTTCTTCTTTTTTTTCCTTTTTTTTTTGCTAGAAGATGGAAATCTTGGAAGGGAGTACCCCCAAAGTGTTGAGATCCATATTTTGTCTCAAGAACAGCCTAACAAGCAGCAGTGAACTGCACCCTCAGTTTAATAGTTATGATGAGTGATGATATACTTTTTGTGCCATCTGTACCAATACCATGATTAACATACATTATAGTTGTTTCAGGCAAGCCATCTTTTGTAATTCCTGAAACTGTCTTGACTAATCTAAACACAGTTTAAGCTCCAACCAATTTAACAAGTTCTGGTTAAGCAAAAGCTTTCAGATTGCTCCCATCCTTGTGGGGAGAAAGGAGGGGTAAGCAGGTGAGCCCAAGGCTCAGTGCAGTCCATTCATAATCTTTCATGTTGTGCTAAACTGTGGTTCAGCATGACAGATGTGGTCACTGGAGCTTGTCAAATTGCATCATTGTACAAATGGCCCAGTTTTTGTGGTCATTTGTTGGAAAAAAAATGTTGGGAGACCATAAGAAGAGCTTTGCTTTTGCCTCTGAACATGAAAATTCTTTTTAGTTACCATTACTTACAGTATTTGATAGGTAAACTTACAGAGGATAGGTCTAATTTTTATGGGGTTTGGATTCTCTCATCTTTAATTGAGTTTTGACCCAAACCGTGGTTGTTGCCTTCTATAAGATTTAGCATTGTTTGGTGCTGTATGTGACATGAATTGGAAATTTGTATCTGTTGAGTAAGATACAAGATACATCCTCTGCGCTATTGAATGTTTTTGCATAAGCTTTGTACCTTAGGGCTGAATATGATCTTTATGATGTAATCCTGGAATACTTTTATGAAATGTTCAATAGCAACAGGAATGGTTACACTGGAAGGTTCATAGTGGAAATGAGATGTTTCCTAGTGTTGTTTAAGAAGTGCATATAATTTGGACTCATGATTCAGCATCAGTGAAATATTTTCTCTCAGTTGTTCCTTGAGCGTGAGCGAGCAGCCCAGTTGGCAGAGAGTCAAACGGATGAGCTGATTAAAGAAGCTCCAACAGCACAACATGACAAGAGTGGGGAGTGGCAGGAGACAAGTGGAGAAATCCAGTGGGTCTCGACAGAAAAGCCAGAGAATGCAGAGGAAAAGGAAAAGAAAGAAGAAGATGAGGAAGAGCTGGATCTGAATAAAGGTGGGTGTGTCCCCCTCGGGAAGTTACAGGCAGTAGACCTGATGACAGTCAAGAAAATAGATGCCTAAATCAGCAGTACTTGACTTTAGAGCTCTAGAATTCTCTTCTCTCACAAAATTGTGGGCTCCTTTTGGTTTAGGCCAGAAGTCAAGCAGCTTGTGCATCAGATCATAACTTGGCACTTTTGACATTTTGCTGCTTGCTCAGCAAGCCATCCAGGAATGATTGTGCAAACAGACGTTGTGTGTTCTTAAAGGGAATTAACATGGGCACAGTGGCAAGCGGTTGGAAGGGGCAGGTGAGGTACCTAGTACCTAAACGGCAGTTGTGTTCACAAGTTACTAGTTCTAGTTCATTTTTGTCCTCAAAACTAAATTCCCTTTATGAATTGAAGGCACCTGCTTCTTGGAGCTGCTTCTTCATATTTAGTTGTATTAACTGAAATGAAACTTAACCTTGCTTTTTCAGACTGACATAATAATTTCTTCTTGTCTTTGCACTGTTAGCTCAAATCTTGTGTCAGAATGTTGTTTTCTTGAACATTATTTTTCAGTTTTAACCTTGTCTTCTTGCTTCTTCAAAGATAATAATAATCCATTTTTCTTCTACAAATGTTCCTTTCTTTGACTTCCTTCTGACTTTTGCCCATCTCCAAATTATTTTACTGTCCCACATCTGTGAGGGCTGCTCATGTCTGTTATACTTGACAATATTTTCATTGGATATATGGGTTAATGCTAGTACTCTGGGCAAAATTAGCATTCTACAGCACTTTGATTGCCAGGCTAGTGGATTAGAAAAATTGGAGGTCACTTACACTGGATTTTATTCTAATTTACTAGCAGGTATGTGTACGCAATTAATTCTTTTGTAAGTATTCAGGAAGTACACTAGATTTTGCTTAGTAATGATGATAACCAGAAACACAAAGTTGAAATGTAGTTTATTAAAATTCTGTTGTTTGCTTGCAGCCCTTCAGCATGCCGGGAAACACATGGAAGATTGCATTGTAGCCTCATACACAGCATTGCTTCTGGGATGCCTCTGCCAGGAGAGTCCAGTAAGGAGATCATAATTGCATGCCTATTCAGTAGATCTATAATACTGAATAAAATAAGCTTACTAGAAGACATAAAGTATGTCTTTAGAGCTACGTTGGCCATGTTCGAGAAGAGCTTATTCCTGGTGTTTTTCCAGCATCTGTAGCTGGCATCTTCATTTCTAGAACATGGCCACATGGCCCGAAAAACCCACAAAAAACTATGGATGATGGCCATGAAAGCCTTTGACTTTACATATGGTGAAATAAGTTAAGAGTTTTGGCTACCACATACAGATGGATCAATGGGATTTGTATTTTGTCATGATTTTAGTAGGATTTTGATAAAATGGATTGCTAGTGATGGATTATTGTTACAAAGTATTAGATAAATTACTTAGAATGTATAAAGGGATTTAAGATGTGTGTTATGAAGGGATGTTGGACATGTTTCTTTAAAAGGCATAGAGGATTTAAAAAATTAAAAGTTAATTAATACTCGAACTTATCCCTCTTGGAATGATAGATGGATAGTTGGAAAACAGCCCTGGACTATTACTCTAGTGTAAGATTACAGCAGCAATATTGTAACATGCAAAAAGATGGGGAAATTCAACATTACTCACTATGGGGGAATAGTTGTGGAAGATGATAAAATTAGTAGAAATGTGCCAGTTTGATCTGATTAGCAATATTAGTACAGTTGTCCCTCCATATTCGCTAGGGTTAGGAGAACAAGACCCCTGTGAATATGGAAAAATCGCAAATAACAAAAACACTGTTTTTACCTGAGAAGACACCTCTCTAGGAATCTCTAGGTCCCCCAGTGCAATTCTGTGGTTGATGTCCAACATACACTGACCACAGAATGACACTGGAGTAGCTACAAATGGTCTTTCATTACAACCTTAAGTTAAAGTTGACCACAGAGTTGCACTGGAGGACCTAGACAGTCCTAGAGAGAACATATTAATGAAATCCACGAATAATCAAATCTTTAAATATCAAAGCCGCAAATTTGGAGGGATGACTGTAATATTTCTTAAAGATCAGAAACCCTTTATAGACTTTATAAAAAAAGAAAAGAAAATAAATTGGTAATTTTTGGTTTTGATACTTAGAGAAAATAATTTTTCAGAAAGGTATGATTAACTACAGTGCGCCCGCTACATATGGAGGGATAATGTGCGTAGAATAGTGTGTGAACAGATACTGACTCTGTTGTCATGTTTACAAAACAGTAATTTTGGAAACTTTCTAATTCAAATCTTTTTCCCCCCTTAGATCAATGTGACTAGTGTGAGGACATATTTACCAGAAGGGGATTTCTCAATCATGACAGAAATGCTCAAAAAGTTTCTTAGTTTTATGAACCTTACTGTAAGTAGTATATCACGCGTACTGTGATGTAACTTTCTCTGACCACCTTCATTAGAGTTTCACTTAAAAACATTTGAGATGATTCCTTCTTCCTCCTGTGTTGTTATTATTTTTACCCCACATTGGCTTACAAAGATCAGCAATAAACAGTGCAGTCACCTTAAAGATGGTCATCTGAAAAAGGCAACACAAAAGCAAAAGGGCTGGAAGAGGAGAAGGGGGAAAAGCAAACTGCACTAATCTCTTAGTTGCAACATGTTCTTTCTGACAAGGAAAGGGGAGGCAAACTCCTTGCAGCTGCTTCTTTTTTTCATGGTGGATATAGCTACCTCAGTCTGTTATCCAGTAGTAGAGATCTTAGCATGCAACCTTTCAGCTCTGGTGTTCAAGAGCAGCTGGCATTTGGAGCTGAATGTTATTTCTGGCAGTAGTCAGTATAGTGTCATGTAGTTTTTGGGTGAGCAGGCTTCAGCACTGTAGGCTCTCCTCTCTTTCTCTCGAGAACACCAGAGATCCATCAGTCAAAACTAGTGGCTCTAGAGTTGGACATTCAATTGGAATTAAGCAACAGGATGATTCTGAGCATATGCTCAGCCACATAATTTGTTATTTGTACCAAGATAATGCTCACAGTTTCACACAAAAATCCATTCTCACCTTTCCCTCCAACCTTTGTTTCAGCAACTTAATTTCCCCCAGATTTGGACTTGAAATTGGCTTAAAACTATTAAACATGGTTTAAAATCCACAAAACACAAAAATTAAAAGAGAATTAAACAGTTTAAATAAACTCGGGTTGAAACATACATTTTTGATGCTGTTTTAAAAAAAAAGTTCAGGAACTCTCCAGGTCCCTGGTGAAAATCACCGGTGTACTCTAGTATACATTCTTTCTGCTTCTGAGGTTACAGTCTAGACTGGGAGAAGCACTGGCATTATAGATCCTCCTTATTGCCACCTCTTTTCATGAGCTGACAGTGGCCTCCATGCCCTCCTGCCACCCTCCACAATTGAGTCACAAGTGAACACGATGAGACTGATATTGTACTTGTCTATATGCCACTGCCAGAATTGCATCTGTTATTACGTGTACAAAGTAGCCAGACCCCATCCCAAAGTCCATGATTGGCATGTACCAAACTCTGCTAGCTGAGCAGTTGTGGCAAATTTATATATATTTATATATAAATAATATTTTATAAGGCTGAATGTTATAAGATATTGATTTCTTATTTGTAAATGGAAAAATGTTTTTCAAATGGAGGCGGGTGGAATCCTATTTCTTTTTTGTAAGTGGAAAATGCTTCAACTGCAGTCAATGCTTCAACTGCAATCAATATTATAGATTCTATAGTCTTGTAATTCTTAGGTCAGGGCAAAAAAGCCCGTCTTATTTGGTAAACTTTCCCTGTTGTTTTTCTTGTCACCCAAACAGTGTGCTGTCGGAACAACAGGCCAGAAATCTATCTCTAGAGTGATTGAATACTTGGAACATTGCTAGATACTCAAGTTCTGCAGCTGGCACTTGAATGCTGGAGCTCTACTCTTTAGATAAAGGAAGAAGTTGTGAAAGAAGTTGTTGAGGATGCACCAAGAGCATTCATCAGTCTCATTCGTATTTGGATTTTTAAGGCTACCTGGTCTCTTAAACATACACTCAGCATTTTATGAAAGACAGTTACCACATCAATCTGCAACTATCAAAAATGAGAGGAAAAACATCTGAGGAAAGTAAATCAAGAATTTATGGTGTTTATAATAATGCAGAGAGCAGTATTTAAATACATTTGGCAGGGGTTACTCTCCATCTTTATTTTTCTGGCTTTGTTTGTGACAACTTTAAAGGGGACAAACTTGCTGCTGGTAGTGCAACTGCTGTTTTACTGTTGAGCCACTGTTTTTCATGCCAGCCAGGTGCAAAGGCAGCTTTAGCTACTGAAGTATCAAATCTTCTAATAAAGATGCTCTGGGCAGCACCATTGCTCTGATTTGAGTTTAATTTGCTCTTGCTTTTTAAAGAGATTATTCCAAATCATAAAAAATAGAAAATTTTTAAATACTTTTTTGTGATTTTAACTACTGTCTATATTTAAAATGTGTTGGAATCCAAAGAGGTTGAGGCTTGGATAGTTTATTTTTTATACTGTTTTGATTGAAAAATTGGGTTGTTGGAAACTACTTCTCAGTTTTTAAAACTGTTGTGGCCTATGTACTGTAAACTGATTGACCATAACACTTCATAGCTCTTAAGAGAGGCATGCAGGAAGAAAACTCCTCCCAGCTAATGGCTGTATCTATATTTTTTTAATAATGCAGTAACTGTAAAACATGCCCTGTTTAAAGGAGAATATGAAACAAAGTCCAATGCCAGGGTAGTTTACACTTCTTAATAAGCAAAAACATTTAAATGCTATCAGTTTTGTTTCAAGAAATAAATGTGGAGCAGAGCTAAAACACCAATGGGGATTAATGTTTCCAGTTGACGTAATCTTTCTATTTCTTCTTTAGTATTGCGCAGGTAAATGCATACAATACAAAGCCTTAAATAGCTGAATATAGCGAAAATTTTGTTCTGTGTGGGGTCTGGTTCACAGCAAAGGATTGTGTTGAGACTTTATTGGAACAAAAATCCCTGCAAATACCTTTCCTTTCCTTTCTTTCTTTGGAGGTTTTGAGCATTAGTGACTTTTATTGCACTCATTGTTTCAACTAACAGAACTGTTCATAATTTTTATTAAGCTGGTCTTGAATAGTCACAAAACTTCTCGAAACATTTGTGTAACAGACACTTTTCACATTTCCTGTGTAGGTAGTTGCATCATGTTACTTCATTGAATTTGTAAAACTTGAAGCCATAAAAATATTAGTTCTGTGTATAATGAGGGGTGAGAGAAATAACAGAAAATCTAACCTGCTTTTTGGATCTTGTGTTATATCTCCATGTATAAAGTTACAGACTTGTGCTTTTGTATCAGTGCCAGCTGTATTTTTTTTACATACAGTGGCTGCCTTCTATGTCTTCCTATTTTTGATAATGCAGATTGCTGGGAATTCAGTAAGGAAGTAAATGAGTAGACGCAAAATCCTATATTGGTCCTACTTTTTTGTTTTGTTTTTTCTCATCACCTGAAAAGGAATTTCCACACATCCAATAAGGTACCAGTGTAACTGAGAAAGATGCTGAGGCTATGTTTGCCCTTGGATGGAAAACCTTCCATATGAAAAGGTAGTTAAACTTATTAAAACCGTACGTGTAAATTATTTTTGAGATACAAGATTTCCTGGATATATATTTTTTGGCATTTTAGTTTTAACAATGTTAGAGCAATGGCTTCCATTTTTAGCTGGACTTCACGTAGATTTAAGTTGGGCTTTTTCTGTTTATGCACAGTGGCAAGGGATGATTAAAATTTGATGCAATGATGGGGGAATCAGGAAGGAATGATACTTCTCTGTTACACTGGTAATGGTCTGAATGAGAATTGATTAAACTCTTGTGTTGACATAGTTTTTAAATTAACAAGCACTGAAACATGCAGACTAGTTGGTTTTTATGTGGGGAGGGTCTGAAGACCTTCAGCCTGCGGTCTTGTTAAACCCTCATCAAACACTGCATTTGAATGGGTACTTGAGGCCAACTGTCAGATTTAAAGTTTTAAAGTAACTTTTTTCCACTGTAAATACATGTAAATAAGCGCAATTGGAGACTAGAATAGTAGAGTACTTTTCTGAATCCAATCCTATTTTTATTTTATACAGTATTTCTCAGCTGTGATCTTTGGAGCAAAAGCCAACGGCAGGAATAATAGTTTGTACCAGTTTCATGAAGTATGTCTTTTGGTTTTTGTAAATAATTTTAACTCGAATAAAAATTGCTACTTTCAATACATAACATATGTAATGAGCATAGTTTCTTGACATTGCAAAACCAGACAACAAAAAGTATGGCTTAATATTCTCTTACACAGTAAAGTGGAGATACCATTCTATGGCACACTGATTGCCCTGTGGGGATGTCAGTAAATGTGTCTCCATATGAGGGATCTACAGTTAACCCTATAATGTTTAAGAGCACTTTTTTCTCTCAGGCTGCATGACATTGGGAAGCTGAAATGGAGGAGTATGTACTGATTTCGGCAGGGATCACTACTTGGGTCAGAAAATAATAAACCTTTCTGTTTTGCTCCTATCTCTGTAGCAACTTCTAACTCTTGTGTATCAAACCTATCTCAAAGAGGCAGTAACAGGGGTCATTTTAAATATTGGTGCATTTACTAGTCACAGTACACATCAAAGTTATGACTTCAGCCCTCTTTTGAGAGAACTCAGTCTTTCCCTACTTGATGTAATTTGTCTGCACTTTGGTAAAAGAAGATCTTACACTAGGATGCTCAGGATTAAATACTGGATACTTCACCCATCACATGCCTTTTGTAAGTACTAACATCATTGGGAAAATGCACTTTTGAGCCCAATTACATTAACAGGGCAACTGACATCCTCTGCTGGAAGCAAGACCAAACGTATGACAGTACAGCACTGACTCATTGTGGACAACTTGAATTATAAAGCAGCTAACTCAGTTGGAGAAATGTCGTATATATTCATTTTTATTTTATTTTATTTTTAAATATGTAAGCTCTGGAAACTGCTGCAACTGAAAATCTGAAATGCAGATAAAGAGACCTGTTTTCTCTGCATGGAGCCCATCTTCAATTATTTCATGGAATATTTACAGCTATGTCAGTTCCTAGGCACATCTTTTTGAGTTACATTTCATTTTAAAAAAAATACATTTCACTGCACATGGAACTAGAAGATGCTGGACTGTGACACCTAAGCTGTTTTTAAAAACCTCTTTAATTTTGTCTCTGTACGTATCAGATAAATATAAACACTAAAATCATAACATCAACATTAATAAAACAATATTATTTTGTCTCTACTAGTTCTCCACTAAGCAGAAATAATGTGCTCACTCCCATAAAATGAACTAAAAATACTAAAGCCAGGAATTGCAGTGATCCGATACTGTACATAATCGTGTAAAAGTCTTCCTGTTGCATAGTTTTTCGAAATGGTTTTGAGCAATAAATGCACAAGCATCTTGTCTTTAGCATGTTATTCATCTTTAAAAGAAAATATTTCACAATCCGTTCTCTTTACAATTTCTCAGGGGTAAAAAATTGGAAAAAACGTTTTCCCCATGAATTGTTCTGTGTTTTGTTTTGTTTTTTGCAGGCCTTCACATCTCTAGTTTCAGCACAGATAATGTAATGAGTTCAAGCCATGTCCAGAGCACAGCTACAATTCCCCATTAGTTATGCTCTGTGTGAGGAGAGATCCCTGTACTAAATATTGCCTTTAAGTTACTTAGCATCGACCAACACAACTACTTGTATAAGCAATGCAGCCAGACTGTGAATCAGGTATCAGATTTTTTTTCTATTGGTATCCCAGTGGCAAAGGTGCAAGTGGGAGATAAAACAGTTCAGTAAAAAAAAAGTTGTTGCTACTAGAGGCTGCTATAATTGCTTCACTAAACAACTACATTGCTCCCATAAGACACACTACTACCACAGCAACTTGCGATACTTTTCTGTAGCAAGATAACTTTCTCAAATCACATGAACAACATTTTGTATGCCACTCTTAGAATAATGTAGTTAGTACCTTCCATGCTTGGGAATGTCACTTCTGCATTTTCTACAGCTAAAAGTGCTTTTTAGTAATGCTTATAATGGTATAATTGTCTCCTTACATACATGGAGTGGGTCTGAGAATGATAGTGGCTTGCTCAAAACTAATTGGTGTGTTAAGCAGAGACAAAATTCACATGTTGATCTTCCAGGCTCACATCTCTCTCACAATTATATAACGTAATGGCTGTCAAAATATATGGAAATGGAAATTATTTTTTCCTTGAGCAGTGAAATTTTGGGCTTTGAATTATATTTTAAGTGCTGCTTAGAGAAGTTCCATTTGGACACCAAGAAGTTTTCGCAGGCGCGCTATTCTTTCTTCTCTGATACACAAAATGATTATTTCTGAAAAAATATGCTGACATCTGTGCAATGTTGGAAAGGCAAGTTATAAGCACTTCCAGCAAATCCACTTAACTGGAACATTGCAGAGAAGTGCCACCTTCAGCAGTTATGCGGGACCCTTTATTATTTTAATAGGAGAACAAAAGCAAATAGCTTCAGTAATTCAACTCTGATTTACTTAGAAAATGCACATGCTTGCTATCCCAAATTTCTGGAAGGCGAAAGCTCAATGTCGTAACAGCCTAACATTTGGACAATGCATCACTAATGTAGTAAGTCATTCAGGGATAATAAAAAAGGGTTCAGAGATTATTTGGGTGAGATGGGGAATGAAGTTTTGTTGCTCCCATGGGGGAAATTGTACAAGTCTTTTTGACGGCCTTCTAATGTTGCAGCTTTAGTATACAAAAGACTCTCCCATGCAACATGTGCTTATGTTGCTGAGGGGCCATAGTTCTTAAATAGAGCAATTGGCTTGCAGACGTATGATTGAAGATTCAGTCTTTAGCACAGGGGTGCAACTCTGGACTGCCAGTTATTAGACTGATCACCTGACCCAACCATCATAACTAGTAGGCAGAGATAGAAGTTGTACTCCCATCTATAAAGGAAACTGCATTGCTGCTTGATCTTGCTGTAGCATCTTGAAATAAAAGCTCAAAGCCACAAGGCTGATAGCATGCAGAGGTATTAGCCCAGCTGTTCCAACTGACATTCTCACTAGTTGGAGGGCAATTGAATTTATTATAGGATCTTCCTGCCATCTTCTGTGTACCTTGATTTTGGACATTTGCCTTTTCATTAAAAATAATAAAGCTACCCAAAGATGAATTGATAATGCAAGAATTTAAAAATCTATGAACTTTTTTAAAAAGTCATCTTCATCCTATTAGAAACACTAGCTGAATTACATAGCATTAATAAGCAGTACCCCCCCCCCCCAAAAAAAAGCTGCTGGCGAAAAACCACAGTTTTTGCCTCCTAAGCAGAGCAGAGATGCAGCATGGCTAATTTCTGAGAATGGTGCATAATCTTAGCATCAGACCAGAAAGGGCCCTGTATGTACATCCTGCTGTTTGTCTTTCGGAAGCATCAAGGCCCAGAGTAGGACTCGAAAGCCATCCTCTGTCCCATGTTAGGCTCCTATAGGAGAAAGAAGTTTTTTCTGGCCTTAGCTGGTTTAGGTCTTTAACAATCAAAACCATGTACAGTGGTACCCCGGGATACGAATGCGCCGCCTTACGAAATTTCCGGGTTACGAAAAAAATCCATTGAAAAAAACTGTTCCGGGTTACGAAGGTTATTTCGGGTTACGAAAAAATTTTTGGTGCTTTTCGGCGCTTTTTCGCACGAAATCGCGGCTTTTCCCCATTAGCGCCTATGGGTTTTTCGGCTTACAAAGATTTTCGGGTTACGAACGCGGTGGCGGAACGAATTAAATTCGTAACCCGGGGTACCACTGTAATTTGAATTGAGCAGAGAAACAAATTGGCAACCAGAGCGGAGGGCACAGCATCTGGTTATGCTTGCTGTCATCTGCAAGCAAGGATGGAGGTATATGGTAGGGCAAAATGAGGGCATTGCCCCTAAACAAATGTTGCCCCCCACCAAGTTTTCCTTATGTCCCCAAATCACAATGGCATTGCAGAGACAGATACTAACAACAACCATTCACACCTAGCATTCTTACATTTTCCTTGTTCATTAATCTGCTCCTTTTCTTTGGATGCCTAAACTGTATTTCTAAGGGCTCAATTAAGTCTGAAGTTCTTGCAGTGCTAAGAATTTAGGGATTTAAGGAAAATTTTGAAGGGCATAATTCTTCAGGTGGGGGACGACGGTGCCCTCATTTGCCCAACCCTGCTTTTGCTACACTCCTTATCACCCTCAGAGCTGCATTTCAGATCAGCTTCAAAAACTAGTTTCCCTCCCCAATGCCACATTACAACAACAACTTTATTCTTGATTTGACTTTAATGTAACTGGGTAAAGCTGTGAAGTGCTAAATTAATTTTATGTTTATATTATAAAAATCAAATATTTTTGGTATGATAGACAAGATGGCCCTCATGACACCCTGTAAATGTGAAGCCACAGAGAGCAGCAGCAATCTGCCATCAACACCATTTGGAACAGATCCTCCAGAAAAACTTAATCCACAGCAATAGAGCATGCCCCACTCCCTTAACAATAGTTCTGAACATGGCCGTTGTTGCAATGCCAACAACAGATAGCTACAAAGGCCTAGTAGAGTATTCTCTCTAGGAATCTGTAGGTCTTTCAGTGCAACTTTTAGTTAAAATTGAGCATAGAGTTGCATGGAGAACCTAGATATTCCTAGAGAGAACATATTAATCAAATCCATGAATAATCAAATCCACCAATATCAAAGCCGCAAATATAGAGGGATGAGTGTATTTTGAAAGCTTGGAAACCACGTATTTATGGACCTTTTGAGCAATAAGAAATCTAATGATGCAATAATTTGTGGTTGAAATGATTAGTAATTTAGTAGTAGTAGTATTTAGTTGAAACTGTTATGGTAGAATAATACATCTTTTTTTCTTTCATTATAATCTGGATTAAGGGATCAGAGCCCTTTTGTGTATTAGTTACTGCTCAGTGATTTAATTAGTGTTTAGTGTTTTTGTATTATGTATTAATTTTACTGCCAAACGTTATATATGTACATAGGTTTTTCTTGATTTGCCTCTTTTTTGGCATATATATATATATATATATATATATATATATATATATATAATATTTATGGTTTGGGTTGTAATTAGATTGTTTGTGTTAAAATTAATAAATATATAATTCTAAAAAGAAATGAGTTTTTAAGTCCAATGAGATCCTGCTCCCAGGTAAATGTGCAGAAGACTACAGCTGGAGAGACTCATGCGAAGC
This sequence comes from Sceloporus undulatus, assembly GCF_019175285.1. NCBI lineage: Eukaryota > Metazoa > Chordata > Lepidosauria > Squamata > Phrynosomatidae > Sceloporus > Sceloporus undulatus. The sequence goes on from NC_056524.1 coordinate 161,023,797, forward strand.
TAATGGACAAAGTGAAACAGGTATAAAAGTCCCCCTCTTTTTTTCTTAGCATTTTTCAACCATGTAGACTGTGTTAGTCCAAAGAGGTTCTCTAATGTCACTGCTGTTAGATATTTCTGTTAATTTGTCTTAAATGTTTCAGCCATCAAGACCATCTGTCTTGTGATAGCTAATTATTCTTAGCATGGAGTTGTTGCTTCAAATATTTCATTTGGAAGAAGTGTACAGCAAACATCAGAAGCTAGTTCAGTTTAAACAATCTTAAGAAATGCACAGTTACTTTTTTCCTTATTTCAGTATAAGGATGAGTCTCTCTTATCCTAAATGCTTGGGGCCAGTGGTGTTTTGTATTTTGGATTTTTGGGGATTTTGGAATACCTGTATTTACATAGACATACATAAAGAGATATACTGGAGATGAGATTCAACTCTAAACACAAAATGCATTTATGTTGTATATGTACCTTATACACATAGCCTGAAGGTAATTATGCACAATGTTTTTAATAATTTTGTGCATGAACCAAAGCTTATGTACACTGAACCATCAGAAAGCAAAGGTGTCACTATCTCAGCCACCCATGAAAAATCATAGAATCACAGAGTTGGAAGAGACCACAGGGGCCATCCAGTCCAACCCCCTGCCATGCAGGAAATCACAATCAAAGCATCCCCGACAGATGGCCATCCAGCCTATGCTTGAAGACCTCCAAGGAAGGAGACTCCACTACACTCCGAGGGAGTTTGTTCCACTGTCGAACAGCCCTTACTGTCATGTTTTGGTTCTTGGAATATTTTGGATTTCAGAATTCCAGATAAGGGAGATTTATCTAGGTACAAGTCAACTTGGCACAATACAACAAATTGAACTCTTTGTGAACTACCTGTAATAGAAACTGGAGTAAGCTATTCCATTATCAGAGTAATACTAATGTAATAGAGCAGGGAAATTAGATATATAGCCATGTTAGTCTGGAACAGTGTGCCAAGGGATCTTGCAGCACCTTTGAGACTACCTTTAGAAAACAGTTTGTAGCATAAGCTTTTGTAGACTTGGTCTACTTCCTTGGTCTAGTTGGAAGTAGACCAAAACTACAAAATCTCTTATATTCTAAAACAAAAAAGATAGAGTTCCTTTGATTAACAATCATTCCTTCCCATCTGAGAGACCTTTAAATCTAGATAGGTAACAGCTCTCAGGGAGGAAACCTGTTTTGTACCTGCTCAAGTGTATATAAAATGTATATAAAGGTTATTCTCAGTTTTAACGTGTTTTGCTGTTCTGTCCTCCCATCTTTTGCAACTACCTTTCTCCCAGTCACATACCAGCAAGAGGCTACCTGGAAGGCCAACAACCCCTATTGCTGCATAAATTTGACCCCAAAAAATCAATATGTACAGCGCTGTGTAAATTTACAGCGCTTTATAAATAAAGGTTAATAATAATAATAATATATTTTTAACATAAGGCCAGGAGACTTGCTTTTGAGCAGACATGTACAGAATTATTAACTCTAGTGAGTCGACATGGTGGAGTGGCTTGAGCATTGGACTATGACTGGCTTGGCCATAAAAAAAACAGTGACCTTGGGCACGTCATAGTCTCTCAGCCTCAGAAGATGACAATGGCAAACCCTCTCTGAAGAAACCTGCCAAGAAAAAACTGTGATAGGTTGTCATAAATCAGAAATGACTTGAAGGCACACAACAACAAAGAGAGGCTATTCCCAAAATCAGATCCAGACTTATTGGCACCAAGTTTCACTAAACTGGCTGAAACAGCAGCAGAAACAGTCTCAGTTGTCAGTCTGTCATATTCCGCAGAAGAATATAGAGGTGGCCAAAAGCATAGGGTGACTAGAAGTCACAAATTACTTAAAGGCACACAACAACGAAGTGTCAGGTTATTTTTTATTTAAAACAAAGAGCCCACAAAAGTAGCTGTATTGCTTCTTTAGAGAGAAACAGAAAGAAAGAGAAAAAGAAACCTCCACACAACCTCAAATCCACAGTTATCAAGTATAAATAAATATGTATTATTATTATTATCATTATTATTTAAATTGATTATGTACAGAATAATATATAACTTAAGTATCAACATTCTAGCATTACATTAACAACAAACAAACTATCCAATTTAAAAAAACAACCCCATTATTTCTCCCTCCGTTTGTCCATCGCACATAAGCGAGGGACACAGGTTCCAAAACTGCAAGAATAGAGGGATGACTGTATATACTTCCATAACCAGAGGCAGTATGTTGGGGAACATGAACAGGGATGAGCAGTTGCATTTGTGCCCTGTGTAGGCTTCCCAAAGGCATCTGGCTATCTACTTTGAAAACAGAAGGCTGGACTAGATTAGGCCCTTGCTTGCTTAAGGACAGATACTCATTACTGATAACCATACTCCCTTAGACATCACGCCAAGACTACAGAGCAACAACAAATTCACTTGTACAGAATGGTTGGCAAACCCAAGATTAGGCTTGAATGTTCCGTATAGTGCCTTAGTTGGGTGTTCGATACATTTGGGGGTTTGTTAACAGAGAATCAAGGAGTTTACCCCGCTATATTTGATTCCCAGCTTCTTTCACGTCTTCCTTTCCAGGCCTTGTCATCAACTCCTCTTTGTTTTCTTCACAGCATAACCAGAAGTTTTCATGGCCACCAGAAAATAGGGGAGGTTGATGTGATCAAGGACAAGAGCAGATCTTGGAAATGTTAAGAATAACACGATAATGCTAATTTGTCTCAGGTTTTCAAATTATGAGAGGAAATGACTTCACATTTTACATCTCATTTAATAAGATCAGTCACTGCAACAAAAGTAACTCATTGTTTATTATGCTATTCTCATTATAGATCAGAGATAAGGACCTATTTAAAGTCTAGGATGATTTGCAGAAAAATGAGCTCTTATTTGCATCTCTGGGAAGCTTTACATGAAACAGGTGCCTCTGCTATGCAGAGTGGCAAGAGTTTGAATAGGAAGGAGCTGTCCTCTGTAGGCTGCCTATTGTTTCTTACAATGCTTAATGCAGCAGGTATTATGGAATGGAATGATTCCTCTGCAATGTTAATGTAAATTAATTACATTTTTATTTCAGTAATGATTAACAAATCAATTTAGTTTTTTTTAATATCTGATGTTCCAAGGATGTGGGTGGCATTTAATAAAAGTGATGAATAATATGACAATGGGTTTTCAGCAGGACCGGCCTGCATGTGGCCTAAGGCAATGTTTGTGGTACCAGATTCCTCTGGGTCACCCTGTTTTCAAATCAAAAAATTAAGTCGACAGCCTGTCCTGGAAATCTTGAAGATGGCAGCTCAACTTTCAAAACTAGATCACAAAATCTCCCCTGCATTCCACATTTTTAAAACCAAAAGTGGACTTCTGGGGCCCTTTCATACTACACTTGGTTGGAGGGCCACTGTTCTGCTCCAGGATTCTCATAGTTCTGCTCTGGGAGGGCAAACAATGAAGGGGGGGAAATGGAAGTTGCCAGGGGCTCTTTGTTATTACGCAGTTATAGCACTATGTTTCCGCTTTAACTGCCATTGCTGCATCCTATAGAACTCCTCCCTAAACTTTGAATCTCAGGATTCCATAGGATGTCACCAGTTAACACTTTCCTTGAAACAAAACCATCCTGTTTAACAGATCCAGCTTTCAGAGTCTCTGCTGCAACCAAATCAACAGGAGAACTTTGGGGTGCTTTAAAGACCAGAGTGGGCAACTTGAAGGGTAACTGGTCTTCCAAATGTGTTTGGACTGCATATCCCATAATACATCATTGTTGGGTGCGCTGTCTAGGCCTGATGGAAGTTGTAAGGGTTAGGGTACCCAGTGTCCACTCCTGTCCTAGAGAGATCCTTCTTCCTTCTATTCCTTCCCAGAGATGGATGTTGCTCAAAAAGTGCATGCAGGTGTCCCTGGCTCAGATATGCTTACCTCTACACCTGCCATTTACTTTGTGCTCTTTGCTATCTGCTCCATCCTTTCATACCTGTATCAGAAGTGCTCCAGTCAACCAAAGCTAATATTGGCTACCCAAAGGAGTTTAATAAGGCAGACCTGGAAGGGAGACAAGTTTGAAAAGTCAGTATTTCCAATCTTTCATGGACATGTGGGAAAGGAAATGATGGGTGCAGATATGCACACAACAGGTGGACTGAGTGCGGAACCTGTTGGAATTCTCTCTTTTGATATATGTTCCATTACTTCTCCTCCAGAGAATTTGGGCTGAAAGCATATGCAGTTGCAAGTGATCAGCAGCTGCAACTAGACATTCAGGAGCAAGCGCAGGTGAGTTCCAGTGTTCAGTGCGACTCACTGGGAACAGAGAAGTCAGGAATGGCCCGAGACATTTTACTATGTGTCCAAAAGGTCTAAATACCCAGAAGCTAAACAGGGTCAGGCCTGGTTAATATTTGAAAGGGAGATTGCCAAGGAATACCATGTACTGTAAAACATATTTTAGAGGAAGGCAATGGCAAACCATTTCTTGGCAAGAAAACCTCTGATGAGGTTGCCATAAATTGGAACCAGCTTGAAGGCACATGCCAACAACTGCAGAAAGCCAGCAGGAATCATTGTAAAATTGTATTTCAGCAATGGCAGTGGGATAAGAGACTTTTGCCTCATATGTGGACAGCATGCTAGTTTAAGGACTACAGTACAGGCCAAGAGTGACACAGTCAAGAGGGAGGGAGCCCTAACTCAAAAAACAGGGGACACAAGAACAACCAGCCGACACTGTCAGAGGCAACTGTCATGCTGGGAATCCCATCGTGAATGCTGCTAAATATCTGTTTGCCATCTTAGCTTGCAATGGGAGACATCAGACTATTCCTTGCTGCCTATCCCCCTCTGTGCAATTCTGAAGATCCTCTTTAATGTGTTTCTTAATCTTTTTGCATTTTATTTTTAACACAAAGTTGTTGATGTTTGTCAGATTTGTCCCAGCAATGGCAGAGAAACAAAAGAGCAGTGCAGAGGAAATAGGGCGTGTGTGTGGGAGGTACATGTTTTCTTTCTCCTGTGGTTTGTTAAGAAGACCATAACGCAGCAGAAATCAGGCATCTCTGCAGGAAGCCTGCATTAATGAAAGGTCATTCCAGGACCGGATTCCATATTAGACACTTTGAAAAGCTTTTGCACTTTCTTGGATCACTTTCAAATGTCTATTAAAAATTAAGAGCTCAGCAGGATAAAGCGTGAGTCTCTCCAAAGGCTTCCATTAGAAAAAGACTAATGATAGAAAATGCTAGGTCCCAGACGGTGGGGTTTGTCAATGTCTAGAACTTACAAAAGTTACTCTGTTGGACAGCTACGACCAGAATTCTCCAGTCAGCGCAGGGGAATCCTGGCAATTGTTCCTCCAAAACCTTTCTGAGGTTTTGTGCCCCCTGCTAATCTTTGATAGTCCATGGGAGAGGGAGAGTAGTGTATTTTCTGTATAATCCAACACAAGAATAGCGTTGCTGCATCAGATCAATGCCTATTTTGTCTGGTATTTCCAATAATTGTCAATATCATAAACCCATGTTCCTTCCTGTTGTTTCACATCAGCACCTGGTATTCAACTGTATGTGGGACGTGTTGACTCAAGTGGTTAAGATGCTGATTCTGTTGATTGCAAGATCGGCAGGTTGGAAGTTCGAGATCCGGGTGCTGCATGATGGGGTGAGCTCCCATCACTAGTCCCAGCTTCTGAAAACCTAGCAGTTCGAAAGCATGCAAATGCAAGTAGATAAATAGGGACCACTTCACTGGGGAGGTAAACAGCATTCTGTGCAGTCATGTTGCCACATGATCATAGAGTAGCCTCTGATAATGCTGGTTTTTCAGCTTAGTAACAGTGATGAGCACCACCCCCTATGGTTGGACTCAACTTGACAACTTTGTCAGCAGGTAATACCTTTACTTTTACCTTCATTCAACTGTATACTCACTTTGTACAGCTTATTTATATATTGCTTACTTGCTTTCCTCCACTGAAGATGAGCTCTCTTCCTCCCTGGTCTTTTCCTTCCTACTGTGTTTTCACAACAGCCCTGTGAGGCAAGTATGGCCGAAAAAGACGATCGGCTTAAGATCGTCATGTTGTAAGGTTAATGACTAGCAGGATCAGATTATTTGAAAGACTGTATCTTCCATATGAAACTGTCTGAGGCTGCTGCCACACTGCAGAATTACCATATATACTCAACTATAAGTCAACCTCATGTATAAGTCAAGGGCAGGCCTTGGGACCAGAATTACGGATTTTGCTATGACCCGTGGATAAGTAAAACTTGGGGGATGTAATAAAGGATGTAAAGGAAGAAGCAAAGGAATGCCAAAGAACTTACAAAATTTCTGCAGGCGTAACTGTGCCCACAGTAACATCTGGATGGATGAGAGAGTAAAGGGGGGGGGTCAATGCTTCTATAACAGTCCAACCCCCTGCCATGCAGGAAATCTCAATCAGAGCAACCCCGACAGATGGTCATCCAGCCTCCGTTTGAAGACTTCCAAGGAGGGAGACTCCACCACACCCTGAGGGAGTTTGTTCCACTGTCGAACAGTCCTTACTGTCAGGAAGTTCCTCCTAATGTTGAGGTGGAATCTCTTTTCCTGCAGTTTGCATCCATTGTTCCACGTTCTAGTTTCTGAAGCAGCAGAAAACAAGCTTGCTCCCTCCTCAGTTTGACATCCCTTCAAATGTTGATAGTGGCTGAGGCCAGAGGAAAAATGGGAGGACAACATACAACACTAATGTTGTAATCCAGCCTATTATTATTATTATTATTATTATTATTATTATTATTATTATACCCCTTTACTGTCTGTTTTTGACATTTATCTCTCCCTTCATTCCTGCTCAGCAGGCTGGGCTCTTCCCAGAGCTCTGAATTGAACTGATGGCTTGCAAAGGTCTTTGCAAATTAGGCCAATGGTTACATGTGTTATGAGGGCCCACCTTTGGGGTGAAAGACCTGATCTAAAGAGTTGTGCTCTGTGGGAGAAGGAGGTATAATTAAAATGCCTAGTAACAAAGACAGTGACATGCTTTTAGTCTTCATTTCAGCAGGGGATGTAGCCTTAGGGGCTTTGAGAAGGAATCAGAGGTGCAATAATTGTGTTGTTCTTGGAATGCAGAGGTCCGTGGGGCATGCTTTGAAAAATCTATATGGTAATATTGTAATATTCATCTGCCTGCAATTTCTTCCTGCTCTCATCTGGCACAGTGTGTGGCATGAGGCGGCCTCTTAAAGGTGAATGCGCCATCAATGTTATGACAGGTGTCAAAGGCTAGACATTTTGAAGACTTTTTGGAAGTGGTCGGAAACATTTCCCCAAGCAAAACTTCACCATTTCTTTTGTGGCATGGTGTGCCTAGCAGAGATGATCCAGACAGTTTTGAATGAGAGCCACAGAGTCTGAAATAAAGCACAGCGGGTAGAAGATGAATTCAGCGAGACCTTGGAACAGTATTAATATCCATGGACAAACCCAAGACACATTCTCTTTCTCTCTCTCTCTCAATTTCTCTCTCTCAAACACACACACACACTTTTTCAAGGTCCTCTCTTTGCCATACAAATACTTCAATACAAATTGAAGTGTTGTGATACCTCATAGATTTTCAATTTAGAAGTTTTATGTTGAAATTACTGGTCTTGCTGGAGGCAGGATAAAGCTGGCATACGCTTAACTCTCCAAGACAGGCTTTGCATGATGCGTCTAAAAAACACACCCATGCAGAAATACACACAGTGTCTCCTTTCTACCTTCTTATATTAATGTTACTTTTTAAAAAATGTCGGTTTACTATGTAAGATCTTGTTTTGAAAAATTTGTCAGCAGCATCTACAACCATAATAGATTGGGTGAATCTGAGCATGCTCAGCCTAAACTAGGAAGGCTTTTCTTGTTGTCAGCTTGCATTGATGGGGATATAAGGGGTGTTGTTGCTGTTGTTTGTAGTGTCTGCGTTCTTGTCTGGATTTAACACCTTTGTGATGTAACTGCTTTGTACAGACTCATGGGACCATAGCCCTTCCGTGATGAACCATCTCATAATAATTCCAGTGAATCCTATGATGTCACTAGCAACTGAGAGTGAAAACACTTGTGTGAGATAGTGTGCATGCAGTTTTAATACTCTTTAAGTCCTATGAACCCTATCATTAAAGTTTATTTTAATCTTTTACTTTGTTTGGAGGAAGTGGTCTCAGGGATGTGTTTCTTATGTCACATTCAGAAGGTTGCACTGGACGACAAACTCAGAAACCTGTAAAGTTCTTGTATTTATCTTTTACATGGACACCGAAAAAACAGAAAAAAGAATAAAGTGAATTTATTTCTTCCACAAATATCCTACTGGTTCCTGCAAAGTTCACCTCTTTTCCTATTTACTTTTGTGGGGTGCAATTTTAGTTTCCCAGGGTGTTAACCCTTTTAAAGGGAAACAAAAATTTGCATCATGCAAGTTAAACTTGTTGGAGTTCAGCTTTCATCAGCAGAACAGTGAAAGTGTGGGTCAGACTATTATTTTAATAGGCCTTCCTAAATAACAAAGACTTACTCATCTGTAGTTTAAAAAACAAATACTAATGGCTTTAATAAATATATGATTAACAAACTAAATCCTATCCCAACTGGTGATGGTCTGGGAAAAGAGATGAAATCTCATCATCTTTAGATAGCAGGAAGATGGGACAGGCTGCTGACTGCATTTACTAGCAGTTTATAATCTTAGGAGAGAGCTGTTAAATTGCCTCTAAGACTGAGTGGCAGGAGCCACATGATAGATAGAATGAGAGAGGGAGAGAGGGAGTCCCTAGCTATATAATGAGGGAAAGGAGAATGTAATGCATACATTATCCAACAACTTTCCTTGCCTGCATACAACTTCTGGGAAAGATATTTCAATAGACTGAAATGCAGTGATATCCATATGCTGAAGATGCTCACTTATATCTTTCAGCAAATGAACCCCTGAATGTGGTTATGTTGATTATGGTGACATTGTCTGTGTAATTGATATGCCACTTTTCTAGCAATGGCAGCAGCAACCACTGTTTTTTTTTTCCTCCTGAAGGATTCTGGTGCTATTATTTCCTTTGAAGGTGGTGCCAATGGGTTATTTTCTCTCACTGCAAATACAGCTCCAGAGGAGGATTTCTGGTATGTGAAGTGAAAAGGAGTGCCATCAAACCCTTTGTTCCATTCAGGGTCCGTTTGTGAAGAGGTTACCACTTTGTAGTTCCCTGACTTTTTGAATGGGCATTGAGTGTGCAAGGTGTGAGGGGAAGATGGCTTGCTCTCCATCTTTTTGAAGATGGGACTCTAGAGAGAGGAGGAAAACCTAGCCTGCCTTGTAACCAATTCATCAACATGCAGAAAAAATAAGTCAGGTGAGATCAAAATAAGTTGTCACTGGACTACAAGGATCCCCAATGTGTCCAGGGACTTCATGTAGACAAACTGGTTTTTGGCTGAGGGAGAACTTTCTTTTCACATACAGTAGTTGAATTTCCCCCAATTGCTTTCTGTCCAAGTGTCAGTTCCCCTCCAAATGTCTTCCCCAGCTAAGTGAATTAGACACCGACAAGACACAACAATTTTTTTAAAAAGATACTCAGCAGTTATATTAGCATTCTGGCAATTTGCTCCTTGCTTTCTATCTGCCATTATTATTATTTTAATCCCACACTGACATCTCAAGAATACAAGGAACAATATGGGAGTTGTAGCCTGAGCAGAATTGGCATAAGATAGTTTTTTTTTGGCTGAAGCAAAATATAAAATGGTACTCTCCTTCTATTCAGTGTACAATTGCCAGCAAAAATTGCAATCCATCATGACAAGAGGATGCATCTTCCATTCAGTGGTGTCACTAAGGTGAGTGTCACCTGGTGATAACTCATGATGTCACCCCCGCATTGACTTCCTACCATACCACATCATACAGAATCCTTAGTAATGCTTTTCTGTAGTAATGTGTTTTGTACTTATTAATTGTAATTCCTGTATATCTCTCAATGGCAGTTTACAGACCGCTCCTTTGGGGCGGCCTGTTCCCGCCACTTTCCCCGTCGTATCGAGGCCTCAGCTGCCACAGCGGCAGCCTCTGAGGCCCCGATCTGCTGCTTTCCAGGCCGCGGGGAAGCACAAAAGGCCACTTCCCCACAGCCTAGAAGGGGTGTCCTGGGGCTTCAATGCCCAAGGACACCCGACGGCGGCGGGGACAAAGAGAAAGGGGCCACTCATCCCCTTTCTGCTTTGCATCACTGGCGCAGCCATCTAAAGGCTGCGCCCAGCGACGCAAAGCTGGAAGGAGCTTCGTATCGGCGCTCCTTCCTGCGCTGCAGAAAAGGCGCCCCAGGCGCCCTCGTGCGGCATGAGGACGTCACTTCCACGCTGCTCTGTTTGGAGGCGGCACGGTCGTGACATCCCAATGGCAGCGCCCATGTGTATAGGGCGCCGCCATTTTGTACGTACTAGGTACATACTAGGATTTGGGCATCCAGAAGGGATGCCCTTTCCTAACCCTAGTACGTACCTAGTACGTACTTTGCGTGCGTCTGGAACGCGCCGAAGTAATGGTAATAGTTGTGACATAAACAAATCGCAAACTTAAAATTATATGCCTAGCTTATTTACATATACAAAGTTTCATGTGGTTGAAGTAAAAATTTGGTAGAAAGTGAGGTTTTTAAAGAAAATCTGTCTGTCTGTCTGTCTGTCTATTTATCTAAATGGCCTATTTTTTCCTCCTCCATCTTCAGCAGTTTAAAGGGACACTGGCAAATGTCACAGTCCCTTTCTGGTAAAAGGGAGATGTTTGGTGTCACCCCCTTAGGATGTTAACTGGTGTGGTCAACACCAACACCCCTCACATCCTCCATATGAAACCACTGCTTGCACCATAAAAGCAAAAGGGAGTGGGATGTTCAAGCCATATGGCACACACAGCTTGGTTCTCCAAGAGAGAGAAACGGCCAGGACAGTCCAGAGTGAATGGCCAAGGAGCTACTATTGTCACTTCCTAAAATTTGCCCTTTGAGGGGGTTGCCTCACTTTGCCTAAGGGTAGGGCCAGGGCCGCTCTGAGCCAGATCAATGTTGTGGAAAAGAGTAAGAAGACCAGAGTTGCTTTGTTTACAAGAGTGGAAGGTGTTCCTGAGTGCTTGTGAGCATAATACATTGGAGGAAGGATGGGGAGATTTTGGCCCTTCAGATACTTTTATTTATAGATATATAACCTGAGCATGAGAAAGCCGGCATGTGCTCAGACAGAAACTACTGGTTCATAAAGCAGCACCACTGTTCCCAAAAGCTAATGACATGCACTGCAAGACAGACATAAGTACACACACAGCTGCTTCTTCCAGGCAGCTATGAAAATCAGACTTTTGTCACTTTGAAACTGATAACCTTACTGTTCAATCACTATACAAAAAAGCTGAAAGAAAGCATTTAAACAATGCTTTAGAAACTGATTTTACTCTCAGAAAATTAGGAAATGTGTTTAAAGTTATTCCTTCAAGGACATCATCATGTGAAAGGCTGCATATTCTCTAAAGAGGGTGCATAAAAATTAGTATATAATTTATTCAATTTAAAATGAAAGGAAATATTTTTATTTTTCTACTTCTTTTTCATCAGCTGCTTCACAGAATGACTCGTCATTAAAATAATATTTAAATAAAACTTTTTTTTTTGAAGATATATAACCAAAATGTTTATTTTTCTTAATTTTTTTCTTTCAAGAAAGTATTTTTCTCACTTTAAATTATCTGCACTGCTTTTATGGCAAGGAATGCAAACTAAAATAAATCTTTATAAATAGATTACTACAGATACTTATCCAAGCAACCTTCTGAACAACTTTAAAAATACCAATCAATGGTTTGATGGAAAATACAAGAAGTCAATTTCCTCTCGCTGGACTTTTCCCAAAGAAAATGTTTTTTCCCCACTCTTTATCCACTTTCTGTCTGAAAAGTTATATGTCCCTTGCTATTAAGTGAATGAATACTTTGCTAAGAAAGAACTGATTCCATCTATTTTATTACAAGAAGCCATGACACACACAAACACTGATGGCTTGATTCAGTAGTTGGAAACCATTATTTTAATGGACAATGAGTACTGGATCACAAAGATGAGTACCCAATGGATCCTAGCCTACATTCCTGTACTGGTTTTTAGAGGGATTTCACTTTAAGAACCCTTTTTATAGTCATCTTGGAATTGTCCACAGAGGCCAAGTAGAACATTCTCCTCTGTCCTCCCTGTGAGCAGACTGGATTAATAGGCTCAAATCCTGGGTTCTGGTGCAAACTGTCTGCATGATATATGGACTGATCCCAAAGTATATCTCTCCCCTTACAACGGTTTAAAAATAAATCACCTTTTGCTCTGGAGGTAATGGAGAAGTTGCAGCAGCTTTGGAGCCAGAATACTCAGGGCTGCTCCTGGAGTATCCTGGCCTGTCCTTGAGAATTTCTGAGAGCTATAAAGTGGGACATCAATATTTTATGCAAATAAATAAGATAAATAAATATTCCCCTTTGGAAATGAAAAGTCCATTCCATTAGACATTGGAAATGTTATTTTTAGATGAAAACTCTCAGAATGCATCAGTTTTGCCTAGTGTTGGTGGGTATCTGGGAATTGTAGTCCAAAAAAGTAACACTCCAAACTCTGTATACAGCCACACCTATTGTGTTTGTGAAGCTGACGATATACAGTAAAGGGGGATGTAAAAGTCCTGCCACAGAACAAATGAGCCAAGGATCTTAGGAGGAGGAATCTGAATGATGGCGGAAGCCGAGTAAAGAAGATGCCAAGATGGGTTTACTCAAGACAAGTGAACATTTGAACTGTTGGCTGGTAGTGAGGGCATAGAAGAGAGAGAAGTTTGCGCATCCCAAATAAGATTCATTCCCCCATGAAATTTTCCTCCAGTCCCCAATTTTATAACACTGCAATGACTTAAAACCTCTATTGAGTATAAAACGTTTAAGCTACCAAAAAAACTGAGCAGGCAAAGTTACGAAGGGAATCTGAATAAAGGGAACGTACGCTCATTGTATTTCTGATCATTGTTGTCTCATTCTCTGCAATGGTAGAAATTTAGGGAAAGATGGAAAATATCATTTCTGTGGGCAAAATTCTTGTGTGGCAGGGATAACACCTTTATTTGCCCTGGAGTAGCGGAAAGCTCAAGGGACACGGAGGCTTAAAAGCTCTAAATATTCACGTTTTAATTTCCATCTGTGGAAATAATAACTGAAATGAATGATCTTTGCACTTTACTGGAAGAGTAAATGGACACAATACTAGATTGCAGTCTTTGCAATCTCTTTTAACAGAGATGAACAGTGTGCGTCGTGATGGATTTTCAGAAGGCTGGCAGTGCATTAATACTTACCAGTGCCCTCTAGAGGACATTAAGGTGCAGAGAGAGCATAAGTGGGCTCCTTCTGAAAAGAAAAACCAGAAGTTTAAAGGGAGAATTCATTCATTGTTAAGGAAGGCGCCAAATATTTTGCACAAGAAATATGTTGACAAGCTAATGAACAGAATTATTCATTTGTCTTGATACATTTATAGCTTATTAATGATTATGCACAAAGTTGGCCTGGCAGCACAATTTTGTAAATAAATCCGTGGTTCTGCTACATTTTAATAGGCCATGCAAATCGTGAATAGATAATTGGCCTTCCTCTCTAATAACACACTTCTTGTATGGCAATTCTATTTTATTTGAGCATTTGCTGTTTGTTGTTATGTGCTTTCAAGCTGACGTTGATTTATAGCAATCCCTACCACAGGGTTTTCTTGGCAAGATTTATTTGGAGGAGGCTTGCCCTTGCTTTCTTCTGACACTGAGAGAATGTGGTTCGCTCAAGGCTGCCCAGTTAGTTTTTGTGCTTGTGTGAAAATTCAAACCCTGATCTCCCAGAGTCCCAGTCCAACATTCAAACCAGCACATCACACCTGCTCTCCTTTCTAAGCGTACACAGTAAATGTGCACACTCTCGCACGCATACACACAAATCTAAGCCTGTGCCCTGCTTTCTATGTCTGCCTAGTCTTCATCAGAGATTTTCTTTTAATGTCAATCCTGTAGCCTTCACATTTGTAACACTTGAAAATGCTTGGTCAATAACGCTTGTTTACTACCTAGGTATAATTATGACTCAACCGGTTAATTTTTTCCTCTTGTGGATGTTGCCTATTAGGTAAAACCAGTGGCATCATCAACTTGTGTTTATTTCCATCCTCTGATCTCTTTTACGTGTATTTTTTTTAAAAAATGTTTGTAGTATAAATGCAAAGGACAAATATACATTAGATGGCTGACTCAACAGAAGCACAAGGGAAGTTATAGCAAATGAAAACTGAACAGCATTTGACTTTCAGTTACATATATGTGTATAATTAGAGATCAGGGTTGACCTGTGGACTGAAAGTGCCTCATATGTTGTTCCTCTGTTTGGACTACAAACCCTCCGAACTAGGGATAGACGACTATGCCTTTTTTTGTTTCTATAGCCATCAAAGATCTTGAAGCAGATGCTCATTCTGTACTTTCCCCTTAAAGGATTAAGAGTTGTTTTCTTTAAATGATTCACAAGTGATATCTAACCCACTTTTAGTTATCAAGAATGCTAAAGAAAAGGCCTCATTCTATGCTAGAGGGGATGTAAACAGATTGGCTCCTATATCCATTTGTGGATAGACTGTGCTAAAGTCAAAACCTTTTGGATAGTGGTTATAAAACAATTTTTTCTTACCACCAACAAACCATTCATTTTTTGTCTCGCAATCCTGTTAATCTATCTATAAAGACAACAGTACATTAAAACACAGAAACCTCATCACCTTCTTTCTGGCTGCAGCAAGAGCAGAAATAGCTGCCTACTGGAAGACTGGTGATCTTGCTCTTGAAAAGTGGTGGACAAAAGTCTGGAATACATGGTTACTTGAACATCTTTTCTACAACATCAGCTCCAGTAATGGACACAAGAAATTACACTCTTTCAGTGAAGATTGGTCAACTTTTCATTGATTATGTTCACACTGGCTCACATCCGCCTTGACCACCATCAGGACATTCAATTTATGGAAAGACATCCTCTGTATATCCTCAAATGCAACATAACAAGACCCTTATAGAATTTGTGCTCATTCTGGACAGTAGTATCCAACACGACCTGGATATCTCATGCCAAAGACAGGGAAAACTCAATTAGGCTACAGAATCTCTGAACTTTCACCAAATTTATTGGTTACATTTATACAGTCTACTTTTCCTTCAATGACTTTGTAGGGGCAGCCATGCTTTCTCTTTCCCTTTCAGTCCAATAACTGAGCTGGGGTATTCCCAAGGTAGCAGAATGAAGGCCTTTTTTAAGGCCTGCATGGAGGCCTTTCTCAGAAAGAAAGCTGAAGTTGGGCAAGTTCTATAATGGGGACTAGACTCGTAATGAAAACAATTTTTCAGAGAACCAGTTTTCAGAATACAGTTGGCCCTTCATATCTGTGGACTAGCAATTTGAGGATTGGAGCATCCACAGATGTGCCCCCCTCCATTATCGTCAACGGTGGCATATAGTCAGTCACATTGATGCAACCACGCACGTGTCAGCATCCATTGACACTAATGAGACTTGAGGTCTCATGTCATTTGGCATCCACTAGTGTGTGTATCCAAAACTGAACTCCCACCGATATGGAGAGACGACTGTAAAATCATCCATTTCCGCCTATGCCTATTTTGTCCTGGACTTCGACTGCCAGAAGACTTTTGAGTCATCTGAAAGAACCACTCCTAATCTGAAGCTACCCTTACAGGATTACAATGAATGTGTAATCACAACACATTTTATTGATAACATTACAGCCCCCATAAATCTATTTTTCTCCTGGATTCTTTGTTTAGCTTGAACTAAAACAAGTGTGTTTCCAGAAGCAAATTATGATAATGTGATTTAAAATGTTTGTTTTGCAAAAGCTAGAATTGTTCCTCTTTTGTTCTTGTAGGCAATGGATTCCCTTTGCATTTTCCTTTTCAACACCTCTAACTAAAGAGCAAGCATGTTGAACCTACCTCTTGCTATAGCGGGGAAGAAAATCAAGCAAAACTGCACAGGAAATAGCTATATATCCATCATGCCACATCATTAAGGGAGCAGACTGATAAAAGGTGTCATTCTAATGCCAGACAGTGAGGTAGATAAATTGACATTGACCCTGAATCACCTTCAGTGACCCATCTTTCTTTAGTGGGGAGGGAATGACTAGATGCAATTTCTATTTTCCAGAAAGATATATTGTCATGGGGAGTGTGGCCAGAGAAAATGTCAACCAGTCTTATTACTGCTTATTTCCTGGTCACTTTCAATTCTCAGACTACTCTGTATTGGAGGCATTACCCTCTTCCCTCCCAGATATTCTTGACAGGGCTGTGGGTTTTCCCCTCCTAACATCTTCACCTCTATTACAGCATTTCACTAAAAGCAGTCTGCTGATGATTGGAATTTATGTGCAGTGGGGAGTTGAGATAATATCATCCTTTTTATAGTTTAATTTTTATTTATTTCACTTATAAAATATACAGCTTTAGTACAGTTTGCTTCATCCACCAATTCTCTACTTTTCTTATCTTACATACATTTTGTTTTATATTTCTGAATTATTATTGCACTCTTCTTACATTGACTTATCTCCAAAGAGTGTTTATTTCCCCCCATTTCTTTTTATTGTTGATTTGATTTCCCATTGATGAACATTGTCAATTTATTCATTGATGCAAGCTCATTTAGTTTTATTGTCAGTTCTTCAACTGAACGACTACCCTCTTCTTTCCAATGTTTTGCGTAAGTTATAACTGGCTTCGTAGTCATATATAATAAGACATTTGTTTCTTGTTGATCTAGTTTGTCTTTTAGTTCGTCTGTTATGTTTAACAAATATAGTTTTGGGCTCATTCTAAAGTCTGTTTGTTATGTGTCTGATATGTTTTTCTGGAATTCTTTTCCAGATTTCTTTAAAGCTTTTTTGCTATGAAAAAATATTCTGTTTGCTTATTTGCATTTCCAACCGTTGTTATTTTTGTTGTTTTGAATCTTTGCTAATTTCGATGGTGACATGTACCACCTTTAATAATTCTCTAGATTCTTTTCAATTTCCCACATCTCCTGAAGACTTGAGGCAGGGCACATGTTGAAATACAAAACACCATTTAAAAGAAAATCAAAAGTTAAAATACAATAGTAAAAAACCATTAAAATACACTCATACAATACATTTGTTAAAATATACCAATTAAAAGTCATGATTTAAAATTGTCTGGGTAGGCTTGTTAGAAGAGATGTGTTTTTAATGTTGTTTCAAATGCTGTCAGCATTTTCAGCTGTCGTATTTCTTCCAGGAGCTCATTCCACAGTCAGGGGGCAGCAGACTAAAAGCAGACTCTGAGAAACCATTGTTAGACTATCCTTGCCAGTTGGAGCAAATATTTCCCACAGGATCTGAGTGTACTGGGCAGATTGTATGGGAGAAGGTGATCCTGTAGGTAAACTGGATCCAAACCATGTAGCACTGTAAAGGTATTAATCAACACTTTGTACTTTTCCTGAAAACTAATGCAACCAATGGAGTGATTTTAAGATTGGTGTGATGTGACCACTCCTGGATGTACCTGCAATTAATCTAACTGCCATATTCTGTAGCAATTGGAGTTTCCAGACTTGGTACAAACGTAGCCCAGTGTAGAGTGCATCGCACAAGTCCAGTCTAGAAGTTACCGGCACATGCATGACCAGCCAAGAGGGACAGAGATCAGGAAAGCAAGTTGTGTTCCTTACTTGACCCAGCAACTTGTCCACACAAACAGTACTCACCAATTGAAAGTGATCTAGTGTAATCCCACTCAGAGAGTCACTGGACACCTCCTTATTGACTTCCACTCCAAAGATGGCATTGGACCATTGTCAGTTGCCAGAAAGGTCTCTATAAAGTATTCCAGGGAGCCCCTTCTTCTTTGAGGAGATCATAGATGATATGTGATTTATTTTTAACTGACCTGGCATTACATAAGGGAAAAATTGAGGTTTTGTGGGTGGTTTGGCTCACTCTCCAGGTTCCCTGAGTTGGCTGGATGACTGGAAGGTGAGATAGCTATTAAACATCTCTCTCTCTCTCTTCAATAAGAGCACGTGACCCTGCCATTGCCATATCTTCCTCTGCCCTGTACAACTTGTATTGCCATCCCAATTTCCATTGTTAAAACCAAAACTAATTGCTCTAAAACAACCTTTAAAACAGTTAGCTTTTATTATTTACAAAAGGTAAAACACAATTACATTAGCATTCTACTTTAAAAACATGATCTAAAATACAGATTTACAGAACTGAGGTCTCATTCAAAACTCCAAACCAAAATCTGCTGTGGTGGAACATGAGCATGACAACTGGAGTTAACATATTCTATAAAAGGTAACCACTTTTCCTTGAACTGGTTGCAGTTCCTTGCCTCAGAGGTTCTCCTGGCATCGTCTGCAAGCTTCTCCATTAGCCATCCTTCCCAGAACTTCGTCCACCATTGATCCATGGACAGATGACCTGTTTTTCAGTTTCTGGCAATGAAATCTAGCTATTGTGACTGAAAAGGATATAATTTCTTTATGATGGAGAAATTTATTGTCAAGTTGAAATATTGACAAGAGAAGCAATTCTGGGGTGGGTTGAACCTTTTGCTTAGTGATGTCTGACATCAATTGGACAATTGGGCACTCCAACCACATGTGTAGCTATGTACCTCTTGCCCCACAACCTCTCCAGCAAAAGAAGATGTCTTCCTTGTCATTCGTCCTAGCTGGACAGGAGTCAGGTACCATCTGTATACAACTTTCAATGTGTTTTCCCGTAGGGCAGATGACTTAGACTTATAAGGAGGACATGACCATATATGATGCCATTCTGCACCTGAAATAGCCGACTGTATATCCAACTTCCACTCTGTTTTATAAAAAGTACCCTTCCCATAGGAGTTTTCAACCATCCAGTTATACAATGCAGTTGAACCTCCCTTCACTGGTGGACCTGGGACTATACACATTTGTTCAAGTATGGTATCTATCGTATATATTAAACTATAAGTCAATCTCATGTATAAGTTGAGGTTAGGTTTTGGGGACCAAATTATGGATTTTGCCATGACCTCTGGATAGGGTAAAACTTCAGTGTGTGTATGTGTGCGTATGGCAAGAGCGACTCTTCATTGTTTCAGCTTTTGTTTCAGCCAGATGCGCAAGTGGGAGATGGACTCTTAAATAAACAGCAATATAAATCAATCACCCAGGAATCTTTCTGCTTGGCTCTTTCTTGCTAAACTCCTCTCCACAACACATGGGGAAATCTGAAAGAGCTGCTATCACGTTTCCATAGTGACCCATAAATAAGTTGACCTGGGATTTTGGGGTCAATTTTGGAGCATAAATTTTCAGACTTATAGATGCATATATACGGTAATCAATGAGACTTGTTACTTAGACCTCTCAGCCAGAGTGCTCTAGTGCTTCACCAAACTACAAACCTCCTGAGACCATAGAAGTGTCTCGATCAAGGGAAGTAATAGTGCCACTCTATTCTGCTCTGGTCAGGCCCCACCTGGAATACTGTGTCCACTTCTGGGCACCACAATTCAAAAAGGATGTTGTGAAACTAGAGCGTGTCCAAAAGAGGACCACCAAAATGGTAAAGGGCCTGGAAAGCATGCCCTACGAGGAACAATTTAGGGAGATGGGGATGTTTAGCCTGGAGAAGACAAGGTTAAGAGGTGATATGATAGCCCTGTTTAAATATTTGAAGGGATGTCATATTGAGGAGGGAGCTAGTTTGTTTTCTGCTGCTCCAGAGACTAGGACCTGGAGCAATGGATGCAAGCTACAGGGAAAGAGCTTCCACCTCAACATTAGGAGGAATGTCCTGAGAGTAAGGGCTGTTTGACAGTGGAACAAGCTCCCTCGGAGTGTAGTGGAGTCTCCTTCCTTGGAGGTCTTTAAACAGAGGCTGGATAGCCATTTCTTGGGGATGATTTAACTGAGAGTTCCTGCATGGCAGAATGAGGTTGGACTGGATGGCCCTTGCAGTCTCTTCCAACTCTCTGATTCTATAAGACGCATCATGCAGCCATGGCAGTTTAAGTGAAATCATAGTGGTGCTGAGCAGACGGGCCAGGAAAGCATGGGCTGAGCCTGGTGTGGGGCTCGACTTGGATTGGCCCCTGGGCTGGCACTAGGATGGGTGGGTGTTTATATGCATGTTCCTCACAAATCAGGTACCCTTGCATACCCTTTAGTTCTGTCCATCATTGCTGCATGCAAGTAGACCCCCTTCGCTGCGTCTAATGTGGAAACAGGGCACCTGGCTACAATCACATGGCCAGGCACTCTGTGTGTCAGACATTGCAACAAGGATCTACTCATGTGCAGCAATGACAGATGGAGATAAGGGGTGCATGGATGAGCCAGGGTTTGTTGTGGAATTTCCAAGAAACTCTGTGGTAAACATCAGGCCAATTTGTAAACAGCAGGCCAATAACAGAATTGCAGAACTGTCTATGCAAAATACACTGTTTTCTGTTAAAGATGTTCCAAAAACATGTTTTTCATCTGAACATGGGGGTTTGTGTGTGCAAAAGAATTTTAAGTGTAAAAAGAAACACACAAAAGCTTTCATCTACTGGGGAGAACACACTTGAAATACTTTTGTTTGCAAGAATAAAAGTGAAGATATGCATCCCTAGTCTGGAATCAAGAAGGTGCCTAACAAAAAACAAGTACATTTAAATCTAAATCGAGCCTTTATTGATCTTCCTTGCATTGCTAAACCCATATCAAAGAAATATTTCCTTCTCAGTTTAAGCCTCTAATCTGAGAAGTTACAATTTTGAAATAAAAAGCTACTGAATGTTCAACATCAAAGTGTCTAGTAACAGCTATTCAGACTTTGCACCACAAAGAAAATATTATCTGATAAATTAACTAGTAAATTGTATTTCACAGTCTCTATCACTTCCATCTGCCTATGGTAAGAAAATAGAAACACAGACATTAAGGGGAGTGTTTTACAGAACAAATGGATCTGTTACAAACAGATCCGTTACAAATTGTCTCCTATATTTTCCTCATCATCAATTTGACTGAAGATAAATTGTTCTAGGCCTTCTTCTTCAGTGCAATCAGATAATAATAATAAAAAATTCAAATAAATTTTATTTTTCAATACTTTTGTTGTCCCTACCCCACTCCCTTGTACATGTCAAAAGCTGAGTTGACGTAGAGCTCTCCAAATGGACCTGGTCACAATGATTACTACCTGAAATAGCTATAATCCAGCCTCAGTCAAGCTCAGTTTTAAAAAGAGGTGTGCTTGAATGTCCTAAGGTTTTGTACATTATAAACATTTCTATATTTTTAAATATTTTAATAAAATATTTTGCCATGGTTAGCGCTACTGTTATGGATGTGCCAACATTTCACAAATGAAAACGGGGACCCATATGGTCAAGAAGGCAAAGGTAGATTTTGGGGAAGAAAAATGAAGGAGAAATAAGGAACAACAAACAAGGTAGAGGAGACTGCAGCAAGGTAGGAGAAATTCCTCTCCTCTCTCCTTGTTGAGTTAGGGCCCAAACAGACAGGCCAAAATAAAGTTGCTTCAGGTCACTTTGGAGGTATGCTGTTTAAATGACATACGCATCTTAAGAGGCCAGAAGCTGTGCCAAAGCTGCGCCCCAGTCCTAAGGACTGGAGCGCAGCTTTGGCATGGCTTACGGCCTCTTAGGATGCACGCATCACTTAAACAGCATACCTCCAAAGTGACCAGAAGCAGCTTTATTTTAGCCTGTCTGTTCGGGCCTTTGGTTAAGTAGTCTGGCATTTTGAATTCAATTTGCAGCAATTTAAATTAATAAGGTCTTAGGGGGAAAGTGGGAGGAAGAGAGAGAAACTGGGACATTTTAAAAGCATCTGAAATAGAGGGATGATATTACCCCACGGACTAGCCCTCCTTCACTCCTAGTCAACCTTTGATATCAACTTCATATTAAAAGGGTATCCAAAAAGCCTGCTCAAATTAGGAGAGCCAGTGGGCTCAGTTAGGAAGCACTGGTGCACATAAATAGGATAGGTCCATTGAGGCTGGAATCTGCATAATCCCTTCCATAAGAATGTGATGGTGGGTGATGTACTGGGTACTTGCCAAAAGGTTGGGATTGAAAGGGCAGGTCCCTTTGGAGATGGCACCTTTTTGTGTGAGACATTTGAATTAATTGCACTGACATTTCCACACACCTCTGGTCACTTTTCCTCCTGGAAAAATCCACTTAAACTCTTGAGAAACTGCCCCAGGACAAATTTCATCCTATAAATATGACCATTTGGCAGTCTCAATTCAGTTTTGAGTTCAGACAGCCACCCCCATCTCTTTCTCCTTTGACTCTTTGTATGCCATGGCAGTTAAAGTGATGTCAAACTGCATTAATTCTTCAATGCAGATGTAGCTGTAGTCCAAACCATCTGAAGGGAATAAGATTTAGAAAGGCTTTGCTCATTTTCAAATTTAACACCCTTTCCTGCCTTTCACTGGTATCTAAATACCCTCAAAACACCAAATAATGTTTAATCTTGTGATATACTCGCCTGCGCGTTGGCTGAAGTCCTCCGGCCGGAGTGGACAGCAATCTGAGCTGGGCTTCAGGGAGCTCTTCGTTGGTCCAACTGCAGCCTCCTGTGTTCCTTCCCCAGCCTAACTGGGCTCCGGTAATTCTTCCAGAGTGCGCACTTCCCGGTATGGGTGATGGAAGCAATGCAGGAGTCTGCAAGGACCAAGGAAGTCCCGGGGAAAATCCCCTAGTCTGCGGACTCCGTTATAGAACAAGAGAACTTCTCTTGTCCCTTGATTCCCCGTACGGGCCACCAAATGTTACGGTGGGAATCAGTAATTAGTAAACTTACAATGACGGAGACAACAGCCAGAAGTTCAGTAGCTCAGATATGCTGTTTATTTGCTATAGCAAAGAGACTGACCCTTTGAATCACTTCAAGAAGAGCCAGTGTTGGAGGTAGGCTGGTGGCTCTCCTTTATACACAGAAACCACAGAAACCACAAGCTGTCACAAGTGTTCAGTTTGACCAGACAATTACACCATGTCTCATTCTTAGTTTCTGCAACTTAAGCTAGCAACCTAAGCAAGTCTATATTTGCAATCCTTAGTGTAGCATCAGCAAGCTAGCAAGTTAACATGTGGCCTCCTTGTCCCCCATGTCTCCCCCTCCCCTATATATTTCTCGTTAGTCTAACCGCAGGACAGAAATTTCCCGTACAGCGAATGTCCAGTATACTACCTATGCAATTTTGGTTATCCCTTGTCACACATCTCTTACAGTTAGGTTTGGCAATTTCTTGTCACATAGCAACTTTGAATTGTCAATGGCTTCTAGTTATAATTTATTACCTTTAGTCCTTAATTTAGCCTCCTTTTTACCCTATCACTTGGAAGCTAAGCTGGGTCAGCTCTAGTTAATGTTTGGATAGGAGACTGCCAAGGAATAGCAGGTATTGTAGGCTACATTTCAGAGGAAGGAAAAACCACTCTTGTCCTGAGTATTTCTTGCCTAAGAAAACCTTGTTATATTAACAGGATCATCATAAGCTGATAGGCACAGATGCATCTCCTGGAGCAAAATCCCTGCGTGGGAAAAATGAGATACGCAGCATAGCAATGGTCTCTAGGTCCAGTGGCCATGCTGGCTAGAGGATTCTGGAAGTAGTAGTCCAATGAAATGTTTTATCTAAGCCCTCAGATGTAGGCACTAGTCCAAAGTGAGGTTTATCAAGCTTTGTCTGTCATATGAAAATTGTCTTTTGAAACGTAGGGTGCATCTACACTGTAGAATTAGTGCAGTTTAGCAACACTTTAAGTGCTATAGCACCATCCTATTGAATGCTCGGATTTGCAGTTTTACAAGGTCTTTAACTTTCGCTGCCAAAGAGTGCTGATGTCTCATAAAACTGCAAATCCTAGGATTCTGTAGGATGGAGCCATGACAATTAAAGTGGTCTCAAACTGCATTACTTCTATGGAGTAGTTTCCAAGGTAGTTTGCAATATGTCATAGAGAGACCTGCTATTCAAATGAAACCAGAGGGTAGGATGTCAAAAGCTACATTCCTCAGACTACTAGGTGCACCTAAATTGGCTTTTCGGATCCCATGCTCTACTTTAATCCTGAATAGATCCATGAGGAGACCTTTGTCACCTCTTTTCAGAAGGCATACCACTGTTGCATAGCATACATTCTGCTAGATGCAAACTAGCAAGGAAAGAGCAGACATATTCAGAAATTGTTTAGGATTAAATGAATCCAGTGGTCCCAATGGGATCAATTATGAACTGTTAGTAATTTGAAACTTGGCAGGCAAGTAAGTAGTTAATCAGGCATGGTTGCTTATATATTGGCTGACCTCTGTGTCCTGGGCATGAGCTGGGCCATGTCCCACTTGAACAGCTCTTTCGTTTATAAGGCATTGTTGCCAATTAGATTTGTTTTCTTTGACATCAATATGCCCATTGTGTCTTTTCTTGTCCTTTAATGACCTTACAATTGATCTAGTCCTTCTCTGATCACAGCTAGCTGAGCACAGAAGCTGGCACTCATCTCAGTTGCTTCACTTGTTGATTTCCATTGTTAAATATAATTTCCTTGAGTCTATTGTTGCTCATTTCCATGGATGAGGCTTAAATTAGCAGATCAGAGAGGGATAATTGCACCCAAATTCTTTGTGGTAATTAAGAGGAGGAGGAGATGAAATGCCTTTTTCTGTGATGGCTATAAAAGACATGACAAAATAACTGGCATTTTTTAAAAACAGAGTGTTGTCATAAGGAGCTCTCAGTGCATCCCTATCTGGAGCTTTGAATCAGCTGAATTTTGTTTGCATTTTTTTCTGAATTAAAACTGTTGTTAATAGAAAGTCATGTGAGAAACAAAGGTAAAATTTTAAACAGGGATAGCCTAAATACCCCTAAAGGCACAGAACCAGGCTGATCTTGGAAGCTAAGCTGGGTCAACTATGGTTAGTACTTGAATGTGAGACTGACAAAGAATACTAGGTTCTGTAGGCTATATTTCAGAGGAAGGAACTGGCAAAACCACCTCTGAGTATTCCTTGCATAAGAAAACCCTGTTATATTCATGGAGTTGCCATAAGTTGATAAGTGTGCACACACACCTGCATCTCCTGGAGCAAAATATATGAGTGGGAAAAAGGTGCATCTTGAGGACAGCACTGCATGGCCCACATCTGCAAGTCAAGCAGGGATGTGCCACTAATATAGTTTACAAAATTTTGTAAACCATAGCACTACTATCCCATGCAAGCAAAATTATGCTCAAAATTCTACAACATAGGCCGGTTACAGACCGGCACTTTAGTGCATGACGAGCACGCACTAGGGTTACAAAAGGGCAGTGCTTCCGCACCGCCCTAACCTTAGTGCGTGCTCGTCACGCACTAAACGGTGGCGCCCTGAACACGGAGCAGGAAGGAGCTCCGTTTCGGAGCTCCTTCCTGGTTTAGTCCGCTGGGCGCAGCCTTCAGACATCTGTGCCCAGTGGACTAAAAGAGAAAGGGGCCAAGCGGCCCCTTTCTCCTTCTCTCTGCCGCCGCGGGGTGTCCTTGGGGCTTCAAGCCCGAGGGACACCCCTTTTCAGGCTGCGGGGAAGCGGCGTTTTGCTGCTTCCCCGCAGCCTGAAAAGCGGCAGATCGGGGCCTCAGCGGTTGCCGCTCTGCACGCTGAGGCCCTGATACATCGGGGAAAGGGGAGGGTGCAGACCGCCCCAAATGGGCGGTCTCTAACCCGCCCTAGACTTCAACCATTCATGGAGAGAGAAATCCCAGAGGTCCAAGCAGGGTTCAGGAAAGGAAGAGACACTAGGGACCACATTGCAAACATACAATGGCTAATGGATCGCGCCAGGGAATGCCAAAAGAAAATCAGCATGTGTTTTATAGACTATAGCAAAGCCTTTAACTGCATAGATCATGAAAAGCTATGGGATGCCCTTAAAGACATGGGAATGCCAACACATCTGATAGTCCTGATGAGGAATCTGTACTCAGGATAAGAGGCTACTGTCATGACAGAACACTGAGAAACACAATGGTTCCCAATTGGCAAAGGAGTCAGACAAGGCTGGGTCCTATCACCCTATCTGTTCAACTTGTATGCAGAACATATTATAAGAAAAGCAGACTTGGATACAGAATAAGGAGGAGTGAAAATAGGAGGAAGGAATATCAACAATCTGAGATACACAGATGACCCCATAAAACTAGCAGAAATCCTCAAAAACCTGGAACAACTACTAAGCAAGATTGAGGAAGAAAGTCCAAATGCAGGCCTATTGTTGAACATAAAGAAAACAAAAATAATGAACACAGAGAACCTATACAGATTTGAATTAGAAAATGAAAAAGAGAAATAGTAAAAGAATTTTCATACCTGGGATCAAACATTGAAAGAAATGGAGACTACAGCCAGGAAATCAGAAGAAAATTAAGAATGGGAAGGACAGCTATGAAAGAACTAGAGAAGATCCTAAAATGCAAGGATATACTACTGAGCACAAAAGTTAGAATCGTACAAGCCATTGTATTCTATATTGCCATGTATAGATGTGAGAGCTGGACAATTAAGAAGGAGGAGAAAAATCAACTCATTCGAAATGTGGCACTGGAGAAGAGTGCTAAGGATTCCATGGGCAGCCAAAAAGATGAACAAATGGGTTCTGGAGCAGATCAAGCCAGAAATTTCCCTAGAAACCAAGATAGCAAAACTCAGGTTGTAGTACTTTGGACACATCATGAGAAGGCATGAATCATTGGGGGGGGGAGCAGTAATGCTAGGAAAGGTAGAGGAAAATAGAAAGAGAGGAAGGCTACATACAAGATGGATGGACTCTATTAAGGAGGTCACAGGTTTGGGGCAGGAATTAAGCAGAGCAGTGGAGGACAGAGGGTCTTGGAGATGTCTCATCAGCAGGGTCGTCATGGGTCAAGATTGACTGAAGGGCAGTTATCAACAACGTGTGTGTGTGTACCAATATAAAGTTATTAAATGTAATTATTACCTTTGCAACTTATGGCCATCTGTGCTATATATTCCTTTCTGATTTTTTTGGCTGCTAAAACATACAAAGCTACTCACCAGGTCACATATTTGTCCATATCCACTAAGAGGTAGAAAACTGCTTCTTGTGGGCTCTGGCAAGGACTTGTTTCAATTATGAGTGTCACAAATCCTTTCCTTGGTCCACTATATAGTGGGCAATGCAATATGTAATGAACAAGGTACTCTCATTCTGGGCACCCATATATGCATGTGCACTCCTTTACTGTGATGCCCTTATGCCTCCCAACTCTGTAGGCTGTGTTCATCATATTCAGTCAATTCTGAGAAGGCCTTCCGCAATTGTACGAATGTTAAATTGTTGAAATAATCTGCTTATTCATAAGTCTCCTTGCGTTAATAATAATAATAATAACAATAACAACAACAATGGAGATTTGTTTATAGCCCATCCAATCACAAGGAATCAGAGTGGGTTACAATGGTAAAGAAAGTACAAAGCAAATAGACAACAATAATAAAATATTGAAACAATTCACAATAGCAATAAATAGCAAAAAATACGTAACAATTCACAACAGCAATAAAATTAACAAAGCAAATTACATAGCAATAAACAAACAAAACAAGTAAAATAGAAAATAATCTCCATTCTCAGCCGCCCCCCATCCCAATCTTAAAAAGCAATATAAACAATACACAATCTTAAAACATTACAATCTTGGACCATTGGGAGAAAACAGCTTGGCTCCTGTGCCTCCAGAGTCTTTCTGCTGGTCCCTGGTGTTTCCTGGGAGAGGCAGGGTAGCTTTATTGACTAGATACTTAGCTGGTTAAAATCAGCAACACTTTCTTGTTTCTCGACCACTTAATCTCTGTAACCCCTGGGCAGCTTACAAATGCAAATTTGAGACTGATTTTGAATTCAGATCATGGTTTGGGCTGGACAACCTCCACCCACTGAAGAAAGGCTTTTCCCCCCTCTGGATCCCAAAGGGGGCTCTTATCCTGGTTGAACAGGGCAGAATTAGTGACCCCTTTCTCCTAGGCAGTGGGGCTCTATGGGTGAAGATGGGGGCCCAGGAACCAAGAAGAATCCCCTCAGGAAGAAAATGGCAGACCCAAAGGGTAGAGGGAGCTAGGAGCTGGCATGGGGCAGGGGAAGTGGGGAAGCCCTGTGGACCCCTGAAGCCCACAGTCCAATCTACTCACAGAGGATCTCCTTTGGGACCAAAGCCTTTGCCTAAAGGAAGGAAAACAAAAAATGTAAGACAGCACCCTCCCTATCGTCCTTGGAAAGATTTCCAGAACAGCCACCTCTGCCTCTGAGATCCTTCTCATGCCCAACTGCCAACTAGAATGTCCACCATGGGGAGGTCAGTTGGAGCTGTCAGAGCATTGTTGAGTAAGCGCAATTCACGGTGACCTCAGAGGCATTGTGGACATCAGGATTTTAAAGGCATATTTCTCTTTTTCACTGCAATGGTCCAAAATGCAGACATAGAATAAAGGCAAAGGGGAAACATTTTTACAGCAGCAGAGAAGCAGTCAGTGTGGCTGTCTTGCTGTTGGCCTGGTGGTTCCTCCAGAGCCCAAAGGAGGATAGGCTGGGGCAAGGATCAGGAGCATATGGCTTTTGAAGAAGTTGCTGGACTGGCCACACCAATCTGCCCAAGCCATAAGTGAAGAATAATGGGAGTAGCAGTCCAGGAACAATGGAATTGGCTATGTATTCCTATTCCTCGGTTGGGGACTGTGCATTTCAGGTGAGGATTTGTGCCCAGCAAGACCGGAATTTGAATTTAAAAATGAGCAAATGCCACAGCCCATTACTGCCAAAAGGAGGGTGTCTGGGGAGCAGTTTTGTGACCCCTGCCGAAGGGTGTCAACTGGTGCATTCAGGAAACCCCCCTTCCCCCATACTGCCCTAGTGATGATCCTGCTGTTTATATACTTGAAGGGCTGGCACACAGAAGGCAAGGTCTTCATGTATCTTATACAATGATACCCGACTCTTCCTCTACTGAGGATGGTATACATGCATCCCCCAGCCCTTTCCTTTTCCGAACCACTCTGTGAAATCAATTATGCTGGATCAAGATCATCCCATTATCTTCATTACCAAACAAAGATTAGAACCTGGGTCTCTTCAGCCCTAAAATAATACAAATCCATGGATTTGTGCCAATCTCTGGCAAATTTCAAAAAAGAAAAAGAAAGAAAGAAAGAAAAGGAAAGAAAAAGAAAGAAAGAAAAATGTAGCCAATTGGTACAGATATAGCATTGGTCCCTGGCACACTGGACAGAGAGAAAAAATACAGTCGGCCCTTCTTATATACGGATTTTTTATACACGGATTCAAGCATATACGGTTTGAAAATGTTCAAAAAAAGTATAAATTTCAAATATCAAACCTTGATTTTCCATTTTTTATAGAGGACACCATTTTTCTATGTCATTATATTTAATGGGACTTGAGCATCCACAGATTTTGTTATACACAGGTGATCTTGGAACCAAACCCCAGCGTATAACAAGGGTCCACTGTAGTCCCCAACATCAGATCATTTGACATGCACTGCACAACACCAAACACATTTTGTTTTAGGCTCTTCTTCAATGTTGCTTGTCTTGCTCAGAGAATAGGATTTTTCCTATTCTCTTTTCAGATGTCAGGTCAGTCTGTTTCTGGCTCTAATGTTATCTAATGTTATAAAGGTACACATGGGGGAAATGGACAGCATTTAAGTCCCTTTGTTTGACTATTTTCTTATTTTATTCTTAATGATCTTTTTCTGTGCACCTAGTTGAAACCCCTTGAGCTCATTTGATATAAGCTCATATTTGATGATCAATTGGGCAGCATGATGTACCCAGTTTTTAATAGGCATACCATTGGAAAATTCTATCAAACACTTTTTGGGTAGCCTAATATTATCCCTCCCCTGTATCTTAAGCCAATAACATATTTTTCTTTTGTCTACCTGACTCTCTATACTCAACATACAAGTTTCCAACCTAATCATGGCAGTCAAAACATCTTTAGATAGGCTTAATGATCTCAGTTGTTCTTAGCAGTTGTTCTTTACAAAAGGTTGTGTCTGAGTAAACCAACCCCAAATATTTAAATGTTTTCACTTTTTTTATACTGTAATGTGATCGTCCAATTGCCAGATGTGCTTTTTGGGGCAATTCCCAAATACCATAACCTGAGTCTTATCATAATTTATTGTCAATGCATTTCTCTTACAATATGATGAGAGCTTCACAAGAAGTCACCTTAATCCCACCGGAGTTCTGGATACTAATATTAAATCAGATGCATACATCAACAATGAAAGTTTTAAGTCAAGAATTGTGATAGGAGCGTATTGTAAACTATCCAGTTCCTTTACTATATCATTGATGAAGTTAAACAGGAAAGTGCTAGTATGCAACCTTGCTTAACTCCTACAAAAGTATCTTACCTTTGAAGTAAGATGGCCTGTCAATTTGACTTTAACTTACAGTGATGTATCAGTGTACAATGATTTGATAAGAAATAACGAACGGCGATCAATATTTGTCCTTTCCAATTTCTGCCATAATAAGTGTCAGGAAACTGAGTCAAATGCTGACTTCAGATCAATGAAGGCAACATACAATGTTTGCTTCAAATTATGGACATATTTACACATCAGGAAATTCAGCACAAAATATAGATCAATTGTTGACATTCCTTTTTGAAATCCAGCTTGTACTTCTGATAGTAGATTTTATCTATCTGCCCATTCTTCTACCTTTTGAAGAAGGAACCTGACATATAATATAGAAGAGATGTCATAAAGACTAATGGGCCTATAGTTAGCTGGAGCCTTCTTCTCACCTTTTTATATATATAGGGGCGATAATACTCAACTTCCATCCCTCTGGTATACAGCCAGAAAGATTTATATGAGTAAACAATTCTGCAAGAATAGGAGCCCAATATTCAATTTTTGCATTATATAATACCATCGGGATCATATCTTCTCCAGGGGCTTTATTGGCTGATTGTCTAGCAATGATTCTTTTAATCTGATTCACACATTTCAGGAATATCTAATAATTGAACACGATGAGTTTGTGGAGATGGACCTGTTTGGGACATATATATATTGGTGAAATCCTTCTCCCCCTCTTTTCCTTGTATTGCTGCCTATAGTGCATACCCTGCTATTCTAGTACCTTGAGCAATCAGGTGCCAAAATGTCTGAGAGTCCTTTTGGATTGCTGTCTGTCCTAATTCTTTCCATTGTGACTCGGAATATCTTTGTTTCTTTTCTTTGAGTAACATTTTGTAGCTATGCTGTAACTGAGTTATATATATCTGAGGCACCACATTTTCCTTGGCCCTCCTGCTCTTCACCTAAATGTCACCCAAAATACATGTTATTTGGAGGCAAAACTTCTCAACCCTCAAACTGCTTTAGGAAAAAAATAGCTAAAAATATATGAGTTTGATGCAGCAGCCTTTGAGGAAGAAATTGGCAGGACAATCCTAGTGTGCATCTATACTATAAAAACAATGTAGTTTGACACCACTTTAACTGCCATAGCTGCAGCCAACAAAACCCTTGGGTTTGTAGTTTAGTGAGACATCAGCACTCTTTGCAATAAGAGGTTAAACACCTTGAAATATTACAGATCCTATGAATCCATGGGACAGAGCTTCATCAATTAAAGTGGTGTTGAACTCTATTATTTCCACAATATAGCTTCATCCTTAGTGAGGCCAAGTCACTGTTGCAGTGAAATGCGGCCAGTGTGTCTAAAACTCTGGCGATATTTGACAGGTAATCTAGAGTGCTGGAATAACATAACAGGATGCTAGCTGTCAGGCAGAGTCATTTCTTTCAGATACTACTTACTATTTTGTCACCTCAGAGCCTGCAGTCTAGTCAGCAGAATTGCCCAAGCAGTAATAAAACTCCTCTTGGCCCTTGAGCTGCTCTTTGAAAAAGCTAATGGCTTGATGCATGATCTCATAGCTGTAAAAACATCTAGGAAGGGTCAAGAAAGAAAATGTTGTGACTTAGGAACAGGTTCCACATTTGTTCATTATGACAAGGCCATGGGTGTTGCTGGCTGAAATCTGGCTTGTTGTGATGTGTGAAGCTTCTTCTACAAAGAAGCCATGGATTGTAAACGAGGCATAAATTACAATCTGAATTGATGGCTTTATGTTGGCTTATGATGTGTTTAAACCATGGTTAGTTGTCACATCTGAACACAGAGCCATGGTTTGTTCTTGGCAGCAGTAGCATATGGCTCTAATATCAATGAGTGGCACCTTCGTTTAGGGTTTTTAATCCCCATTCTGGGCATAGGCTTAGCATTTTAGATATCTTTTTAAAGCAGGTTCACAACCCACTGGCATCAAAACCATCACTTACCTGGCTTCTTTCCTCAACTAGCTATCTTGAAACAATGGCTATCAAAAAGGAATGAGAGAGAAACAAACCAGAAATGGGGAAGGCAAGCCAAAGCTTTCCTGGTCATTTCAATTTAATTCATGGCTGAAAACACTAACCATAATGAACACAAACTATCATGAAGAATGATATATCAATGTTCCTACTGTGTGGTACTGATGTCCACTAGACACAAATTGTTTCCCCCTTAAAACCAAATTGCAGGTATAGGTTGGGGTGGAGATGTCACTAGACACATACTGTTTCCCCCTCAAAACAAAATTGCAAGAGTGACACTCACTGGGCATGGACTATAAGGGAAGAAAGGCTTATTTCATCTCTCCTTGGGTCAGCAATTCAGACAATGGAGAAGCCAGGATGCACTCAGAGATAAGGTTCACCCTCCTTTTCCTTCCCTTCAGAGCCCAGAGTACTGCGTCGTCAGCATCTGAACTGATTCCCTTTGCCCTTGCTAAGCAGAAGCAGTAGAGGTCATGTCTCCTCATGGGGCTTTATAGCTGCCAAAGGGGGAAGTTTTGGATGGGGCACAAAGGGTCAGAGAATAGTGTTCTGTACTCCTTCCAAAAAGAGACACACACATGCTTAAGTCACTAACAGATGCTGCCCCAGAAAGGCTGGATTTAGTTCCAAAGCCTGAAAGCTCCACCTTTACTATATAGTGGACCCTTGTTATATGCTGGGGTTTGGTTCCAAGATCCCCTGTGGATAACAAAATCTGTGGATGCTCAAATCCCATTAAATATAATGACATAGCAAAATGGTGTCCTTTATAAAAAACCAAGGTTTGATATTTGAAATTTATACTTTTTTTTGGAACATTTTCAAACTGTGGATGCTTGAACCTGTATATAAAAAAATCCGTATATAAGAAGGGCCAACTGTATATTAAAGGAATTTAATTCTACAAGTGTCAATCCTTATGAAATCAAAATAGCCCAAGCAAGCAGAACAGGGAGGTATTGGGAGAGTTACCCCAAGGTTTTCAAAAGTAGCAAAAAGGTGAGAGAGAAAGGTTTGGACTATCCATCTATCTATCTATCTATCTATCTATCTATCTATCTATCTATGTATCTATCTATTAGGAATAATAAAAAAGCAGTCAAATGGTGACTGGTCACTCCCTCAGGATGCTGAACAATGGGAACTGGTGTTAGTGGAGGAATGGAATGGAATAACTTAATGGAAGGTGTGACTGGGCTGGAACAATGAATACGAGAAAACCATGCTACAACATTTTGTAGGAAGTTTGAACTGCGTATCACATAATAATAAACAACTGATGACACTTTCTTCAGCTTTGATTCCCACTCCACCTCCCCTTCCACCCTGCAATAATTTGCAATTTGCAGATGATGAAAAACTCTAATCGGTTCCCGTTCTTCTACCCGGAAAGTGCTGGTCTCTCTGGATATTTAGTTACTGACTAAGGCACCAAAGCTCTCAGCGGCTTAATTATAGATAAGTTGTTTCATGGGCAGAAATGTCAAGCCAATGATTTGCCATTTCTTCCCAGTTGCTACGGTATTAGTTTGCAGCAATTATATTTGTGCAAGCTATTACTCATCAAATTCGAAATGGATAAACCACAGTTTGTTGGTTCATTTTAAAACATCCCCAGGTTCCATGCTCAGTCATCACACAACATAAAGCATACAAATGTATTAAAACCCAGCAATTGATATCCAAGAGTTGCTACTGAACCGGAAACAATTGCTAAAATTAAAAGCAAAACAAAATACAAACACATTAAAAAGGTTCAGAAGGAAAAAGGAGTCATTTGCCCAGCTCAATACTCATTGGATGCCTGCTGCGCATAACAAATATTTCAGATGAAGATGAAGCACACCACCACCACCACCGTATTCATCTAAATGTCACCTTTTCCCTAATACTGGGACACAAGACACTATACAAAGCATTTAAACCAATAGGGATCAAATTGTGTTGTTCTTATTTGCCATCAAGTCAACTTTAACTTATGGAAACCCTATGAATGACAGACTTCCAAGAACCCCAGTCCTTGACTACTCTGCTCAGGTCTTGCTAACTCGGGGCCATGCCTTCTTTTATTGAATAAATCCATGGCAAACAAATGGGTCCTAGAGTAGATCAAGCCATGTAATGTGGTCTTGCACTTTTCTTATTGCTCTTCATTTTGTCATCTTTTCCTACGAGTGAAATCATTCCATGATATATCCATAGCATGCCAGCCTCAGTTTTATCAACTTGGCTTCTATGGAGAGTTCAGGCTTCATTTACTCCAGGACAAATTCATTTGCCTTTCATTTGCCCTAGGACCCATTCATTTTGAATGAGACAATCTCTTTCGGTCAGCTTTCTTCACTGTCCAGCTTTCACATGCATACATATACATATACTAAGGCCTGATGGTTCTGACATTGCTATGTAGTCCTTTACACTTGAGGACCTTCATAGCAGTGATCCCAAGTCTGTCTTCTTCTGATTTCTTGAGTTTTTCTTGTTGTTGTTGTTGTCATTGTTGTTGTTGTTGACTGCCCTCCAGAGGACTTTGATTCATGGTAATGCCATGAATGAGACACCTCCCCCTGTCTTCAACCTCCTTCTCATTATTTGTCTGAAGTGTGATAGTCTCAGTTTAGTCATTTTGGCTTCCAGTGAGAGTTCCATTTATATGAGAGCATTCCATAACTTTTTGTGATCTATGCAGTCAAAGACTTTACTGTAATCTATAAAGCACACACTTATTTTATTCTGGAATTCTCTGGTGTGCTCTATTAACAAACATATATTTACAATGCAATCCCTAGTGAATTTCTGAATCAAGCTTGCACTCTGGAATTTCTCACTGCATAGATGGTAGGAGTCTCTGCTGCAGAATGTTAAGCATGACTTTGATTGCATGAGAGATCAATGCTATGGTCCTATAATTGCTGCAAATTATCCTTTGTGTCTCCTTTTTATTTTGAATGGGGATATATATTTTCCAGGCTGTAGTCTACTGTTTTGTTTTCCTTATTTTATTTTTTTGATTATTATTATTTTTTGGCAAATTTTAGCTTGAACTAAAGTTGAGCCTGCCTATGTGACGTATAGCAGTTCTATTGTAATGTCATCTGTTCTTGGTGATTTGGTCTTTTCAGTTGCAATAAGTGCAGCGTTCACTTCACTTTTCAAGATTTGGGGTTTGTCTTCATATTATTCCACTTCCTGTATGTCATTCATCCTTTCATCTCTTTTATGTAGCTCTACTGTTTATTGTTTCCATTATCTTGCTCTTGTAATATATTCCTCTCCAAATCATAAAGTCCACTCATTAAAATTTTCCTTTGAATTCATAGATCTTGCGGAAAGGGTCTCTCATTCTAACTTTTTTGTTATAAAATTCTGTTTCTTTGCATTGATTATTACAGTAGTTCTCTTCAGTGGCATCCCCTCACCTCGTGTCACCAAAGTGCGGGAGGTGGCTGCTGCGGAGGGTCAGTGGCAGCCAAAAGGGCACATTTGTCCCTTCTCCTTCACCATGAAGAAGGGGTCACAGCTGTGGTGAAGCCAGGAGGTACATGCTCCCCTTTCTTCGCAGTGGCAGAAACCTCCTCCTGAGGAGGGAGCCACTACCACAGTGAGGTCTATGGGGTGTACTCATCCCTTCTCATCCTGAAGCAAGAAGAGGGCCCAACTGGGTGTCAACCTTCTTTTTAGGTATCATTCAGTGTGGGTCACATCCCCCACACTCCTAGTGATACCACTGGTTCTCTTTATCCTTGCACACTAGTCATTGAAGAGTTACATGTATGATTTTATAAATAATAATAATAATAATAATAATAACAACTTTATTTATATCCCGCTTTCTGTTGTCAAACAATAAAAGCGGCTTACATCTAAAAGTCCGTCCAATACAAGTACATTGTACAGTGTGCCCACGTTATATGCGGGCGCGCTTTACACGGACTTGAGTGTACATGCTCAAGCCGTGGGGAGCCCATGGGGCACAAGGGGTGGCACAACCCATTCAAATGAATGGGGCATGTGCCCATGGTGCTCCGCACGCTCCCGCACCGCCACACCACTACGCACGAGCTCCATTCAAATGAATGGGGCTTGAGCATAGGCGAAATTCGCCTTACACAGGGGGTCCAGAACGGATCCCCCGCGTAAGGCAAGAGCCCACTGTATATCTAATATCCCCATATCCCCCCTTAAAAGAGAATTAAACATAGTACAATTAAAATTAGTAAATTAAAAACAAATGAAAAACAAGATAATCATAGTCACGATGGCTGAGTGATACAGTATACAGGATGGGAAAGGGGATCATTTTTGTCTTTATTTGGTTGAAAGTGACCCCCCTTCCCATCATGTATAGTGTATCACTCAGCCATTTTGACTATGATTATTATTATGATTATCTTGTTTTTCTGTTTCTGTCTCAGTAATAATAATAATAATAATAATAATAATAACAACAATTTATTTCCTACCCTTCTCTCCTCATGGCTCAAGGTGAGTTACAACATTAAAACAAAATCATTACATAAAATACACATATTAAGCTGCATAAAATACTATTAAGAGATCTGTGCAATATTTATATTGCAGTACGTAGAACAATAATTCAATATAAAATTCATGTTTAAAATTCATGCTTAAAAACTGCCTGGATAGGCCTGCCAGAAGTGATGGGTCTTCAAATGTGTCTTATATTCCCACAGTTGGTTTAGCTGTATGATCTAGCTGGGAGGGTAGAAGAGTGGGGAGGGGGGGTGTTTCAGGGATTGTTTCGTTATTATTATTGTGAAATTGTATTTATATTTTTCCTTTGTTGTTACCAGCCTCGATCCTCAATGGGAGAGATGGAATACAAATAAATATTTATTATTATTATTATTATCATCATCATCATCATCATCATCATCATCATCATCATCATCTCTTCTGGCTGGTCATGCCACAGTCTCTGGGTAATGGCTGCCAGCTGGGTTCTTGCAGGCTGCAGCAACCTCAGTGTTCAGGGCGGATTGTATAGGAGAAGGCGATCCTGTAGATAACCTGGACCCAAACCATGTAGGGCTTTTCTTTTCTTTTTCCTCTCATCTTTACTGCTTGAAGCATTTCATTCTTGATTACAGTCTTCATTTTGATTAACAACAGAGCAAAGATATAGAAAGTCATTTAACTATTTTTGGAGTATATACCAAGACTTTCCAATTGTGGGTCATTGTTTTCTTTTCCATATGTGTTGGCAAAGTGTAACTTGAAATGACTATATTGGTGTGCTTATTTGTTCCTGGTGATTTATGGCTCCAAAATGCTTTGAGAATCTTTTCCATTTTTCTTTGTAAGATTGTGGGTTCATCTTCAAGGTCCTTCCTTAAAGGAATCTGTCACCATTTCCTTTCCTTTATATAGTTGGTCAGTGTATTGTTTCTGCTGACTTTTTATTTTGTTCTCAAAATAATGTGTTCTCATATAGCATCTCTACTCCTGGTCTGAATTTTCCTTACATTTGTTAGATCTTGTGGAAGATGTCTTTTGTTCCCCCCACTCTCTGTTCCCTTTGTCTGACTCTTTGCATTATTTTAACAGTTCTCTCTATCCCTATGCACAAGTTTCTGAACAAATGCATTCAGGATTGCGACCCCTGTTTGGTCACCTTTTACATTTGTTTCTCACTTCTATTCAACTGTTTGAAAAATTCTAGAATTTGTATTCCACAAATAATATTTGCAAACTCTGAACAGAAGCCAGCAAAAAAGCCTACACAGAATTCAGTAGGACCCCAAAGAATGTGATGATTGCCTCTAGCTTAGATGGCATTAGAAAAGAATTAGGTAACATTTGTGGATAGATATTTTCTATTGACAGAACTGTTGTTAATGATTACCTGATGAAACCCCCATGTTCAGGATAAATATGCTTCTGAATTCAATAGGAGAGCAGAAACTTCAGCCTCCAGGTTTTATCCAATCCACAATTAAGCCACAGAGATCTTTGCAAGAAAAGATTGTATATCTAGTGAAAGTAAGACTGGAGGAATGCCGATTTGATAGGTTATCCCCCCCCCCTTTATAGTTACATTAATGCTATGCTATGACAACTATGATTATCTGATTGTTTAATATACCTTTAGTATGATTTCAGTGGGTATGAAAAATATATGAGCAGAGATGGAGCAGTCTTTATCTTGCATCTTCTCTTTTAGCCTCATTTCCTTATACCCATTTTCTTAGAGGGCAAGAATATCCTCCCTTGAAATAAAATAGATTAATCTACAAAACCTGCCATATTTACAGGGGGCCCTTCACTAGGGCTTGGTACTAGGGATTCCACAATCCATGGACACTCAAGGTCCATTATATACAGTGACATAACAAAATGGTGTTTCTTATATAAAAATGTCAAAATCAAGGCTTGCTTTTTGAATTTTTTAAAATAATATTTTCAAGCCATGGATGGTTAAATCCATGGCTACAGAATCTATGGATATGGAGGCACTGGAGTCTTAGATGACAATCTCTTTTCTTTAAAGTTGGATTATGGATGTTCTAAACGAAGCCCTTACTGCACAGTTGCAGGCTGAAATAAAGAGCACACAGAACCAACAATAAATTACCTTTGGAACAAACATATTTTTCCAAATGTAGAGCCTCCTGCTTTTGCTTATATGCCCCCCTCCATGACTTCTCAATAAAATATACATGAAACTCTGTCCATTATGAAAAGAAGGTTAGATTGTCCAGGTCTTTCCTTTAAAAGAATGAAAAGAAAACTCTGGGGAAACTGAAGGACTCCAAGTTTGCTTGAAAGAAAGAAGAATATTTACATCTGTTGTCCTTCTTTATCTGTTACTCGAGGTAGCTTACATGGCTCTCCTCCTCTCCACTTTATCCTCACATAACTTCCCTTTAAAGCCACCATGAGCAGATTAACTGTCTCATTGACATGTGAGCTGTCGTGTGTTACTACACTGTGCCACTGGGAGCAAGACCGTGAGCAGGGCACCACTGTCACGACTCATGTGCCTAATGGTTTCATGAGTCCTGGCTATGACGGCAGAATCACAGCCTCTGGGGAAAAAACCCACAACACTTTTGTGTGGCAGCAGGTCAAGCTACACTGGATGCAATGCCTAGTGTAATCCCGCCTCGATCCACCTGGGAGAGGCAGGAAAATATAAATATTATTATTATTATTATTATTATTATTATTAGTGGAATGGTGACAACCACTGCAGTTGGTTACAAGATTTTCACACACACACACACACACACACACACACACACACACACACACACACAGCCTTGAACCATCACTGCCATATTATTCATTCAGCTGTCTTTTACCAACATTATGGGCCTGTTTTCTGGATTCCCTCTCATCCCACTTATTTCCACACTTAGGCCTGCAAATCCCAGATAGTCCCAACGATCCAGTGAAAAATCCAGTGAATCAGTGGATTTTATGTACTTATCCACTCACTCTTCAGCATTTGATTCAGTGGGTCTACTCTAGTTGGGACTAGCAACCAGCTTTAGACCTCCGTCTCAGAGCGATTCATCACTTCACAGATAGTTTTTTTTTTCATTGTGAGAGAGAAACTATTTTGATCCCTCTGCACATCCATATACATGCATGCCCATTTATTTAGTTGTTGGAGAACATTATTATTCTCACTTAGTTCAGTCTTCGTACTTTGCAAAAAGGGAAGGAAACGCCGAAGTCACGTAAGGCTGCCTCAAGTGCGGGAGTTCATTAAGCTTCCTCTTCTGACAATTGCTTGTGTTTCTTGCAGAATTTTAATCTCGGTGGTATTTTTTTTTAAAAAAAAGACTGTGCCACAAAGAAGTATTTTGCTATGGCCATTTATCATCCTTTGCCTTGAGCAAAGCCTATATTATTATCTTTGTTCTTGCATTACACTGTAAAATTTTATAATCCTGATATCTTTAGGCTTCTGGGACTTTGGCAATGAATAGCTAAGGAAAAAAACATATTATAGAAAATGCATCATTGCTTCCAAAAAATTTATCCTCTAGAAGTTACACCCCTTTAAATATCATCTGTTTAACTTGCTCTTATTTTTCCCCTGGTTTCCAGCGCCATCTAGATGTTTGCATAAAATGCAGTGCAGCTGAACATGGAGATTGACTCCCACAGCTCCCCACCCATGCTTGATTTTTGATGCGCATAAGAATTACATCCCACATTATGTAGAAGCATGCCAAGGAGATCCTGCTTATCATGGTGCTATGAATATATTACCTATTGAATAAAAGTATACTCATGCAATATTGTTGTTTGGCAAGCATATGTTGGTTGCAACCACACTTTATACTTTTAGGCCAAGGTAGGAATCATATATTTCTTGTATGTTGTTGGGCTGCTGTTCCTCACTATTGACTATG
Source organism: Sceloporus undulatus (assembly GCF_019175285.1). NCBI lineage: Eukaryota > Metazoa > Chordata > Lepidosauria > Squamata > Phrynosomatidae > Sceloporus > Sceloporus undulatus. Next base: position 161,064,850 of record NC_056524.1, read on the forward strand.
ATGGCTAGTGCTGCTGGGACTTGTGGTCCAACAGCATTTGGAAGGTCATATGATTCCCACCCATAGTGGGAGGAAGCTATCATTGAAACATTTTAGATGTGCACTTGAGAATGTAATGGCTGAAATGATGCTAATCTGAAACTTATGTCATGGGGGTAAGTAGGTGAGTTGGCCTACAAAACAGCAAATTCCAGAAAATAATGAAAATTTCCATTTTCCTTTTTAGAGGAGCTTCTGGTTGCATTGAGACAGGGCTGGCTCTAGGTATTTGACTTCAACTACAGCAAATAATGCTGCCCTGTTAATCTTACTGTTTCTTTTGATGAAATGGAAAGTAACACCTTGTCCTTTTACCCCAGAAACAAAATGTCTTGGTCTAATCCTAGTCCACAAATATTTCCTCCTTTGAATCACTTGATCCAAATTAAAGTATTTTTCTTGTGTGTGGAATATGATTAGCACATTTGTGCACATGACTTTTAAACTGTGATTACATGAGGAAAGAAGCGGTTTTGAGTAGGCTTATCGCACGATGACCCCTTTGACTTGTAGCTGCTCTATCCTTAACCCATCCCTTTTTATTTGTGGGGGAAACCCATCAATGACCTGGCAGTCGTGCAAGTCCCCAGGTATGGAACATTGCTCTCAGGGCAATTGCGCGATTGCCAATCATACAATGTTAGTGTTCTCTTCTCCTTCTGCCCCCTTCCTCCCTGCTATTTCTAAGCACCCTGATTATCTTTATTTATTTATTTTCTATTTCCTTCCTTTATTCCTTTAAAAAAAAACTTGAATTGTGGAGCAGAGCTCTGATTTGCTTGGGAAAAAAGTCTCTCTCTCTCTCTCTCTCTCTCTCTCTCCCTAAAAGCATGTTGGGTAGGACATAAGGTGAGGTGAGGTTAAGAGAGAATCAGAAACAGAGTGTGGTGGGGGCCAGTGGTCCCAGTCACTGGGAATCTTAGATAATGTGATGATGGCTTCTCTACAAACAGTATGTCCCCCCCTTTTTTTTGCCTACTAGGATAACTGCTGTGAGAATGAGACTTGTGCATTAAAGTCCTTAGTCTTCCTACTGACTTTGTTGTTAGGAGGAGAATTGTACAAAGGGCTGTCCCAAGACATTTTGCAGTCTCAGCCAATGGACAAAGTGGCAATCCACCCACCACCCATTCCACCAGCAGAACTGGACCAGATCACCATTTGAATAGTTGAAATGTGATAGTCGCTTCCACCACATGGTATGCTGGTTTAGGAGGTGCAGAAAAGCCATATGACACAGATAGGTCTGTCCTCCTATATTTTTCAGCCACTCTTTCTGCACCACTATCTGTCACCTGACACAGTTGCACCAATCTGCTTAAGGGAAAGACTATCACTTATCTATATGCTTAGTGAAAGTCAATTGAGAAATTATTGCAGGTCCGTCTTTCTGACATAGATGACCAGCAATTGGTATTTCAGTGATAAATTTGCAAATTACAACATTTTAACAGTTTAATTTTGCTAGGTAGAGTTAATACTTCTTTTTTTAAAAAAATCTTGCTTTAATTTCTTCTATAGATACAGAACTAAGTATGCAACAGTGGTTTGGATTAGAGGCAATCTTTATCAAAGAGGAGAACTAACCATACTATTGAAACCACAGATCATCAAGGCATTAGGTCTTAATTTGTGTAGGTTTTATAGATGACGACTCATATGTGGAAACTAATTCCTAATCTAAAAGTTGCCTTTTGTGGGTGCCTGGTACATTTAAAAGGGGAGAAAAAAAAAACTGGCTGCAAATACTAAGACATATGCATTTCTATTTCAGTATAGTAATTTCTATATCCTATCAAGTCATGAGTTTGGGACTATTGTTAGGTACATGGAACACTGTGCACATTTATGATCTCACTTAGCATTCTTACAGAATGTCAGACTATCTCAATGTACAACAGGCTATGCCACCATGAAAGCAGTAATGTAATCAATAGCAAGCTGTCATGTTTTTTAATGTGTCAAAATATTCTATTCTTGAAAGGTACAAAATGCATCATTCAAAAGACAAAAGAGAACATGGATTTGGATTAAATATGCGTGTAATAACATAGCTGTTATGTGCCATCAGGTTAGCTTTGATTTAACAATGACCCTAATACAAAAGCAAGAATTCTGGACAGCCCTAGCCCCCGCCCTTTCATTTTCTTACAACCCAAAATGTATTGAGAAAATTGTCTTTATAACAATACATGCTGGGATTTTTTGTTTGTCTTACAAGAAAATCTTGTGGATTTAGTGCATTTTTTCCATTAGCTCCTTACTGTTCAAATATTTTGTTTGGGTGGTGATGGTGCAACACTGTGTTTCCTACACAAAAGCCTCTCCCTATTTTTGTCAATGCAGGTTTTTTGGGGGGAAATTGTATGAAAATTGTGTTTTCACACAGCAGCTATCTGGATACAGGTTTTTTTTTTACATGAAAAACTTGTTTTTTGCACCAAACCTCCCTAATTGTGATGCAAAAAACAAACATCTTGTGCATTTCTGTGCAGAATAATTTCATGAAATACATTGAGATGTGCAAATACCTATGCAGAAATATTTGTTTTCTCTTGCACCGAGGAGAAAACGGTGGGAAATGTTCAACCTTACATGTGAGAATAAAGTGGCTGAATGCTTATATCCTTACTTCCACCTGCAGATTTTTGTAAGTAATATCACTTCTGGACACTGCTGTGAAAATACCACAACAGGGACATACTGTGATCATTGTAGGGCAGTTGATTCAGCAAATGCTATTACAGCAGAGAAATAATATACTACAAAAGCATTTCTCCCCTTCTTATGTTATGTATGTGTTTCAGCCCAGTTCAAGGAGGATGCCATTTGAGCAGTGATAAATCACCAGGCTTCTGCTGCTGTGAGTAATTGATGCTTATGTGATTTAACAAGTTGAATACTCAGGAGCAATCTGTTTCAGCATGCTTCTTAGACATTTATCTAAAAGTTGTTCCTCAAGGTCCCACAAGTAAAAGCTATGATTTTTCCATGGGATTGGTTTTCAGTGGCTAACAGATAATAAGCCACTGTGTAACATCCCAGTGGTGAACTGCAAGACAGACACCAGAACCATCTCTACTTTTCAGTGATGGTCAGAAAATGTTTGAGGAAGGTGGAAGGTCAGATTTTTCATCAACAGATATCAAGAAAGACTTCAAAGATGAATCACATACACAAGGTAAATATCTTATTTTTGAACTCTAGGAATACAGTATGCACTGCAGTTAACCCCCCTCATGTATTTCACCTTCTCCTGGCCTACTAATACCTCTGGATATTTACAGAATCTTATTCCTTCATATTTAAACCCTTCATTCATTTATAAATATACATCCATCTATTATACAGTGGTGCCTCGGGTTACGAAATTAATTCGTTCCGCGGCCGCTTTCGTAACCCGAAAAGCCTTCGTAAGCCGAATTGCCATAGGCGCTAATGGGGAAAAGCCGCGATTCCGTGCGAAAAAGCCGAAAAAAGCACCAAAAGTTTTTTCGTAACCCGAAAAAACATTCGTAACCCGAAACAATAATTCCCTATGGGATTTTTTCGTATCCCGAAAATTTCGTAACCTGGGTATTTCGTATCCCGAGGTACCACTGTATTACAAACCGTTATCATTTCTTTTGCACATTTCTCATACCCAAAGCTTGGAAAAGTTATAGTTTTTGGACTACGAGAATCCCACAACCAACATAGCCAGTGGTCATGCCGGCTGGGGGTTCCTGGGGCTATGATCCTCAAACATTCACTTTTCAAATCTGTACCCATATTACCTACTGTTTACACAAAAACAGGGCCAAGGTGATATTACTAAAGAGGCTTATCCACTTTATTTTTGTCTGGTAAGAGCCTTATTGCAGGAGAAAAGAAAGCCAAAATGGAGTGGGAGAGTAGTGGCTTTCTCAATGCCTCTCTGCATGCTGTTGGAACACTTCTGTTCTCTTCCTGAGAGAGACGGTCATAAATGCATGCTTTTTGCCAAACAGATTTTTCCAGCGTAACAAAAGGCATACTTTTACAACAGTTTCCCTTGGGAAGAGAACAGAAGTGCTATGACAGCATATGGAGAGGCATGGAGAGTGCCATTACTCCCCCGCTCCATTTTGGCTTTCTTTTCTCATGCAATAAAGCTCATGCTTTTCCCCCCAGGGCTGGAGGGCAAAAAAGAGTGCAAATAAAATAATATGGTATCATAAATTCTCAACTGTAGCTTAGCATTAGATGCAAACATTACCAGTATAAGGGCCCTTTCGTAATATATAATTGTAGTGCTATGGTTCCACTTTAACTGCCATGGTTACATCTTATGGAATCCTGGGATTGGTAGTTAAGAGAAGGGAATGTAGAACCAGTGAGGTCACCTAGTGCATCACTGAACTATAACCCTCAGGATTCCATAGGATGCATCCATGACAGTTAAAGAGGAAACATTGCTCTATATCTGTATAGTGTGAAAGAGCCACACATCTTCATTATAAAGACAGAGACCCTCGAAAAGAAGCCACTATGGAACCTCCCTGACAGGTGAGGAAGTTGGGTGAAGAGTTGTTTTTTTGGACAAACACAAATCTTTACAGATTTGATGTTTAAAGTTAGCATTCTAAAAAAATTGGTGTTTCCTCCCTTCTGATTGTACAATAGTTTTTCTTAACATTGACTAATCTGACATTTTCTTCATATCCTACACAAATCTGGTACAACTTGTTATCGATAATTTAGCAATTGTTACCTCTTTTCTTTCCCACCTACTGTTCTCACTGACAGTTTTAAAATCATTTAAGTAATTTTAGATTTATAAGGAATGTTTTTCTGTTTTGTATCTTTGAGCAGCCAAGAACCAAATGGATGCTGGCAATGTAGAAAGTCCCACTGGCATTGTATTCAGTGTTACGGAAAAGGAGATCACAATAATAATAATAATAATAATAATAATAATAATAATAATAAGGTGTCATCTGTTTGCATAATGAGGTAGTGGACATCTGTGTGCACAAGCAATGGGGAAGGCACACTGCTCAAGTTATAGTATGTTGTGTAAATGGTTTGCTTAAAATCTTCCTGGCAAGTAAGTGGAGAACTGAGCTTATATTCACTGGCTAGTATTCACACAGCTAGTTAACTGACCCCTAAAGGCTCTGTCCTTGCATTTTTCCAATGGAAGCACAAGGGTACTTTGGAAACCATTCTTGAAGTTTAAGCTGGAGGACTTAGAGCTAGGACAGCCAATGAGGATTTACCAAAAAGATGACAAAAAGCTGTGTGTATGTGTGTGTGAGAGTGTGTGTGGTGTGTTTGTATGAGCAAATATGTATATTTTTGCATACAATTTGATTATAGGAATTTATATATATTGATGAAAATTTGGAAATAATTACTACAATTGAAATAAAATTAGAATGCATGTCGAAATAGTAGGGCCATGTGACCTGGGAGCCAGCTAATTCATCAGTTAGTCCATTAATGCAAATAAATATATATGTCCTGCCCTATATCCAAGAATCTTAAGGTAGTATGCAATAAAATGCAATTTAAACAGTAAAATAATTTAAAAGCTAAAAGCATATTAAAACAATTAACACTTCAAGAAGGACAGATTCAAAACACTTGACACCATTTTAAACCACATGTGTGTACAAATTTGGATGAAATCAGCCATTCCCAAAAGCTTTAGTAAGCAACAATGTTTTTACTTGGCACCAGCATGACAACGGTGTTGGTGTCAATCACATCTCTAAGGGGAAGGTAATCCATTTGGGTGGTGCCATAGCAGAGAACGCCATCTCCTACAGGGTATTGCCCTGACTGTTGATATAAAGTGGTGGAGGAGTGGGGCTCTCCATCGTACATTAGACTTCAGGCAGGTGTTTATAGGGAAAGGAACTCCTTCACATATCAAGATCCTAAGCCATCTAGGATCTTAAATGTTATAATCAGTACTTTGCATTCAGTCTGGAAGCACATTGGTAGACAGTATAATTGCTTTTTAAAGGGGTGTTATGTGCTCTCTGTATAGTGTTCTGGTCAGCTGCAGCTCTGAATATTCTCCATAGGCCATCCCAAATAGAGTGCATTGTAATAATCTAACTGGAAAGTTATCAGTGCATGAACTACTGTAGCTAAGATATCCCTGTGTAAAAAACTCTGTAGTGGGTACATCAGTGAAAACTGGCCCCAAGCAGTCCAAGCTGTGGAGTAGCTGAGCCTCCGGTGATAAAGATGAATGTAAGAACTGCAGAACTAATGAGGTTTGGCACTGATTTAACCATCATGTGCCATCCCATGAGATCCAGGGATTTGTAACAACAACAACAACAACAACAACAACAATAATAATAATAATAATAATATTTTTGTCCTCCTCTCCCTTTCAGATCGAGGCGTGTTCCAAGAAAATAAATAAACAATAATTACATAATACAGAGTCATAAAATCACAATCCTGATTCCCAGTAAAAGACAACAAATTATTCAATCTAAAAACAGTTCAGATTAAAATTCCAATTTAGATTTAAAATTATAAAGATAAGCGGAGAGTGGCTACAGACAGTAGGGCAGTCTATTTAAGTGTTGGAATCAACCAGGGAAGGCCTGATTGTAGTTTGTTGTGGCACCAGAGCTCTCTGACAGAGAAGGCTAAATATCTCACAAAACTACAAATCCTAGAATTCTGTAGCATTGAGCCATGCCAGTTAAAACAGTGTCAAACTGCCTTAATATTGCAGTGTAGATTAGACCTAAGAGTGCTTCCAAACTATGCACCTGCTCCTTCAAGGGAACGCTACCCTAACCATGGCAGAGAGTTAAGCGCATTACTAGACTTGGGAACCACCAATTCTCCATTTTATAAAGAATCAGCATTAGTTTATTGGCCCTCACCAGCCCATTACAACATCCAGGCACTCATCCAGGGACTCACTCAAGCTCATTCAACCTGGATAACAAAGAGAAGTAGAGTTGAGTGTCTTCAGCATAGCTGATGGCACCCAACCCCAGCAACTCTAATGGCCTACTCATAGCACCTTCATATGTATATTGTACAGTACGGGAGACAAGGTAATGCCGTGTGGAACCTCACAGCTTAATGGCCATGCGGTTGAACAAGGGTCCCACAATGACACAGTGAACTTCTTTGTGCTCATTTTTAGTTGAGATGCCTCAGTAGGATATCAAATAACTCTGTGGGACTTTAAAAAGATTCCTTAATAGGTGAGGAGATTAAACCCAAGATATAAAAATAAGATAATTAAATTCTTGGTTATGGTTTAGTGAGCTGAGTATGTCTTATCACATCTGCTCTTGCTGCTTTCTTGCTGTGTTAAAAGCAGTTGCCATGTTGGAAAAATAGTTAATGACATGATAAAGCAAAGTGATGCTAGCCCTGTGAGGCATGTAAGCTAGAGACTGGCTTGAGCTGTTTTCTCAGTTCATTTCAGGGTTGAGTAAGAATTTGAATGCTAGTCTTCAACAATGAAGCCTGATACTCTGCTCACTGCATTTCAGTGTTTTCATTTCAATCAACTTTGAGCTTTTCTCCTACTGTTTAGGTGAGTAATGACCTAAGCAATCTTCAACTGATTTTTAAATTTAATAAATCAACAGCTGTTATTATTCTGCAAATGTTAGATTGTTGCTAGAAAATAGATTACCTTGGTGCATCTCCAGAAAATACTATATAATATTTATATAGCAGTTTTTGAGCATGCACGGTAGTTCACATAAATCTGTCTCAATAATCCTTACAAGTTGCAGCCCTCCAGACATTGCTGGACTGCAACTCCTATCATAGCCATTCATCATAGCCAGTGGTGAGGAACTATGACTGTTGCAGTCCAAAAACATCAGGACAGCCACATGTTTTCTACCTCTGCTGTAGCAACAATCATTCTGGAAGACCAGCATCATGATCTCATGTGAAGTTGAGATATGTTATCTGGGCTATGGCTTCCTGGTGTCCACACCAAAGCAAGATTTCATCCGGAGACTGCTTGGTGCATACCGTGAATCAGGCTGAGGATCTTGCATCTCTTCCGATGTTGTTGGACTGTAAGTCCCAGTAGCCTTAGGTAGCATAGCCAGTGGTGAGGAATGCTGGCACCTCCAGTTTAAAAACATCTGAAGGACAACCAATTCTAGCCCCTGTTTTAGAATAGTATTCTTGCTGCTGGGTCCAGAATTGGCTAGGAACTCTTCTTTGCTTGCTTTTTCTGCATTCGCCAAATGTAAACATTCCCTGTCTCTGCTTTACAATTCTTTTCTGGAATTATCAATCAGATATGTACTAAGTGATCAAGCACTAAGAAACATTAAGATGTCCATTGTCAATGAGCCTTCAATAAAGGCTGCCTGAAATCTATAGTATGCACACTTTCTTGAGCATAAGTGACACTGAACACACTGAGGGCACTTATAAGTGCACTTTGTGCTTGTAAGAGTCTTCATATTTAAGGATGTTTCAATGCCTCTCATTGCTCGTACTTGCAAAATAAATAACAAAATTTATTTAAAATAACCAAAAGGAGGCAAAATTAATAACAACTTCCCTGCTAATGATGAGCCAACTTTAAAACAGTCTCAAGATCCCTGGAAGTGAGGAAATGAAAAATGAGGAAAAGTGAATTTTCATATACTGAACTCTTGGGTTCTTTCCCCATAGATACCTAGAGAACAGCCAGATTTCTTTGGGAGCAGGGCACAAGGTCTATCTCCCAGCTAATATGAGAGCAGACCGAGGCCAGAATCTTGCTGGGGAACTACATTAGTGTAAAACTAGTCATCCTTTCTCAGAAGATCTGTGAGTGTAGTTTCTTAGAGCAGCCAGCCTTTCTAGTAGCACGCACATCACCTTTTCTCTCACTTTCAACCTGGCTGCTTGATCACTATGCAGCAGGTGTAGTGACGACCTTGGCGTCAACTGCACATTCAGTTGCATGACTTTGGGATCCAGTGCAACTATTTTGCTGCATACTTATGCTGCGATCAAAGTGTAGTGGAACTTGGCTGGTGTCTTGGCATGCCTGGTTTTCCTGGTTCTTTCACACAGAAACACTGGTGTTCCATACCTTTAACAAACACCCCATAATAAGCTTGGTTCCCAAGTCTTAGAACTTGACAATTCTATCATGATTGTTTGAATCAAGTTAAAGGTTCCGATTTGGAACTAAGAACTAAGAAGTGATGGCAGCTTGCTGGAAGAGACAGTTGATGGGATGAGAAAGAAAGGAGGGAGCAGCCATGAGGTTCTGTAGAAATACTTGCAAATAACTGTATCAATGTGAGGCTGTCTCTCACACTCACTCTGTATACGTATATGGAACTTGGATCTTTAACACCAATGGACTTTCAGCCAAAATGTGCTATAGGGCTAGCTTATTTCAAAGGTCTTCTCCCTTTGGAAACAAGGACCCACAACTCCACTTTAGAAACCATAACAAATCTCAGATTTTTCTGTGCCATTTCAGATTGATGATCTTTTCAAATAAGCAAGCCTAGCAAAACTTAATGAGGCACATTCCTCATGGGGATTCTTATCAACTCAGCAAACAGGTAAGTTTGTGTTTGAGATGTATTATACTGAGGAAGATGAAACTATAGATTCCTCTTAATAACAACTCATGTTTTGCCTTACCTTTTCATATGAACATCATTTTGATTGATTGATTGATTGAAATTTTATTTATATACCGCCGTTCCTATGATCACGGCGGTTTACAAACAGAATAAGATACAATACGATACAGGTTACAAATATAATACAATAAAAATCACAGTTTAAAAATCAAAATTAACAGCTAAAGTCCTTCATTAAAAAAACACGTATACTACTATATATCATTAAAATCCATCACTAATCAATCAAAATAATAAAACAATATAAAAATACAATAAATAGTATGCAGGAGCAAAACAGTCAGGACATGTGAGGGAAGGCTTGACGAAATAAATGAGTCTTAAGGTTTCTCTTAAATGACTCCAGGGAGGGGGCTAAGCGGAGCTCCTCAGGGAGAGCGTTCCAAGACTGCGGGGCCACCACAGAAAAAGCCCTTTGCACAGTCGCTGCGTATCTTGTCTTGGGAACACTCAAAAGTTTTTCCCCACGAGATCTGAGAGTGCGGGGCTGATTGTATGGGGAGAGTCGGTCCTTCAAGTACTCTGGGCCCAAGCCATTTAGGGCTTTATAGGTAACAACCAACACCTTGTATTGTGCCCGGAAGCGAATTGGCAGCCAGTGCAGATCTGCTAGTACAGGTGTTATGTGGTTGGCCCTGGAGCTACCAGTGACCAGTCTGGCAGCCATATTTTGAACCAACTGCAGCTTCCGAGTTTGGTACAAGGGTTGCCCCATGTAGAGCGCATTACAGAAATCGAGTCGAGAGGTTACCAGTATTTTAATTGTTAGGATCATTTCTTTATTGAATTCATCTGTCCAACTGACAAATTTGTGGTTGTGGTGTGGTTGTGAGGTTTTTTGAGTTTAATGTCAGTTTAGTTCTTGTGACAGAAGGTCATACCAAAGTGTGGAGGAAGAGGGGACAGGTAAAACATATATAAAACATGAAAGATCTCTACATATTATAATATAATATAATTTAATATACTAATAGATATGAGATACATATTCAGCAATTATTTGCAAATGTTGGCTTCTACAACCCTAAAAACATCAGTCATCTGAGGCACTTTGGAAACACCTCCTCTCAATTTTTTGCTTATATAAAGCAGTACAACAAGATAAAATAATTTAAAATATGCAGACAGACAGATGGATTTCCACAAAGCTCTCTCAACTTTATCTTGCTCCAAGGGCATAGCCAGCTGCATTAAAAAAAAAACACCCTACTGTCAACATCCTTTAATAAAAATATTAGTTTTATCTGTGTCAAGCTATCTACTTTTACTCTAAAAGATAGGAGTCATGGGGGTCCCCACCAGCAGTGTCAGCATCTCTTTGAAATATTGGGAAATATTAGCTCAATAGGAGGCCTACGAGAGGTGAGTAACTTCCAGGATCTTTTCATCTGTGTATGCCAGTACTAACTGCAGAGAGCCTTGAGTTTCAGTAAATATAAAGGTTTTATTTTGACATGTGCAAAGGTGCATACAAACATACAAAACCAATGCAACTTTAGGGAACCATACAGGGCTACAAGAAAAAAGGCCGTGAAAGGTTAGATAGAGAGGAATCGGGAATTAGAAGAGATTATAATTACCAGTCCTGAAGATAGGTCCACGGAAAACAAGAGAGTGGCTCAGACAGCATCTGAGGGTTACACAGAGAGAGTGTCAGGCTCCTCAGTGCACAAACAAGGCTAGAGCTGGGGCTGATTTTTATATCCTATTTCAAACCCTTAAGGGGTGCTTGATGTTACCACATAGTGTAAAAAAAAAAAGAGGCTTAGATGGCTTTCCCATGGAATTGACAAAAAGGATCCAGGATGGATGATAGTTTTATCTCCAGATTAATAAAACATTGATTGGATTTGAAACAGCCTCTGGATAGGCAGACAGGAAGGCTGAATAGGAACACAGTCTTGGGTAAGGCAGAAGGTATGGTCTTTGACTGCTTTTGCAATGGGATTCTCTTTGTACTCATTGCATGAGAAAATGCAAAGAATCAGGGTGAGGGAAATGGAGTGATCAACAAACACATTTAGCATTTCTTTTAGTATCATCTAAATCTACCACATCTTTAGGTCAATGTGACTCCTTACATATGTAACTTCCTAGTCTCCAGAGGTCATTGTGCTCTCTCAAAGCATACCTGATGCTGAATATTAATTATATTAATTACGAACCCCCATATCCAGCAAGGAGGTGTAGGGTATACGAAAACTGTTAAATAGCCTTTGGACTGTCAAATCACCATGGTTCTTCTTCTGTTCTTGTTTTGTTGATATGGATCTATACAATTGTCCGCATTGTTTGTACTCATCTTTGAAAATACTGTGTGGACCAGTATGAGAAGTAACACAAGCTCCTCCTGCTCCTGCTCCTCTTCCTCCATCATGTATATCTCACCTTTTTCCCAATTTGGAGTTCAAATAAACCTACAAAAATAAAACTTAGATACAGATAAAATGTTTTTACATCATCCAAAAGTTTGAAATATAATTAGTTAAACATAAACTAGTTTAAAAAATTAAAAAGACCAACAAATATAAACAACACAGCATATGAAAGGCTCTTTGCCCTGAATGTTCAGCTCCCAAAGGCCTGCTGAAACCAAAAGGTCTTCATTGATCTGCAAAAGCACAGCAAGGAGTGTGACAATCCAAACTCTCTAGGAAGGGAGCTCTACAGCCTGGGAACAGCTACCAAGAAGACCCTCTTCCATGATCTCACCAATAAGGGTGGAGGAAAGAGAGAAGAGTCTCCCCAGAAAATCTGAAGGCATCAGCAGGCTCACATAGGGAAATATAGTTTCAGATAATCTAGACTTAACCCATATAGGACTTTGAAGATCATAGTCATCTCTTTGAATTGTGCCCAGAAACAGACCAGAAAATAGTGAAGCTATTGCAACAAAGGCATTGCATGCTTTTATAGAATACTCTTTTTGGGAGGTTGGGTAGTCTGCTCTTTATACTTGCTTTAGGCCCAACAAGGGTAGCAGCAACAGCACTGGTGCCACATCACTCAAGTGAGGCTTTAACTTTGGAATTTCTCTACTCTGAGCTTTCTTACCATAGACAGGTCATCCATTAATGTGCTAGGTCATATCTAAATCTAGGAAGATGTTAATGCAACTTCAGGATTGAAGCTCCTTCTAATTTGGTGGGGATAGGAGGAACATTGTCCCATATTTCTGTTTTTAACAGGTGTAGGAACAGCACAGAAGACTCTGGCTCTTAGATAACCCCTGCAAAATATCCAGTGCTATTTGACTAGGCTTATGTTGAACAGGGGCAGGGAGGGAGGAATCAGCAAAGAAAATGGAGACATCTCTTAGGATACTTAAAACCTTGTCTTTATTTTCTAAAAAGCCTAAAGATTATCTTTTTGCATCCTGAGATATGTCTTTTTTTCTCCTTCCTTGATTATGTTGAATTCATCCTTTTCAGACACATGCACAAGGGGTAAAAACTCAAACAATTTAAGCTTTGCTTACAAAAATGGTCCCTGGGGAAGGAAGAAAGAACTGATAATCTTAACAGGCAATGGCATCTTAAGAACTTTGTTTTACAGATGAAACATCTCTAATTAGAAAGAGCTTGGATTTGGTGTACTGAAAAAGTAAAAAGAGCCGTTTAATCACATTAGCTGTAAAGCATTTCATTTGCTGTGGCATCTTATACACCAGAGCTTTATCAAGCAGAAGGTAGTCTAACATAAAGCTATTCTCTTGCCCTGAATCCCACCTCACTGCCTGTCTATGCTCATTCTAAATAATGAAAGTCCCTCTCTGAGGACGCATTGAGCTCAACATCCAGCCTGTCCCAATTAGTAAACATTTTGCATCACTAATCTTACAATTAATAGGACAATAGTCTTCCCGCTCCTTGTGACATATTGACTTCATCTCAAACGCTATTAATATCCCATTGTCTGGAGACAATACACATGCACATTGCGGTTGTCACAGTTTTAAATTATGAGCATCCATTCCACAGCTGAATTCACTTAAAAGTGTTTCTGTATGTTGATATAAACTGATTGATTGCGTCCAGGGTCTGTGTTTGTTTTCGCTCGCGTTTACATCATCCAGTTTCAATGTGAGAGTTGTTTGGATTTTTTCCCCTCACACCAGACGTCAAGGTTGCTGTCTGGACTACCTCCATTGCTTGTAAACTCCCAATACTATTTCTAATGCAGGAGTTGCAGATGGGAGACTTCTTTGCAAGTATCATTTTGGTTCTGACTGATAGCACTAAAGAAGGAGTGCAGAACTTGTGGCTGTTCTGATATTGATGGACTCCATCTTCCATCAACCCCAGCCAGCACAGTTGATGGCAAAGGATAATGGGGTTTGTAGTCCCACAACATTTTGAGGGCTGCAAACTCACTCTCTCTGTGTTTGGGGCTGACAATGCTGGGTAGCTGTTGATGTTCAGGTCTAGGAAGGAGGCCATCTACAGAGAGGTACTGCTATTTGTTTGCCTCCTGGTGTTGCATCTGATCAATGTGTCTTGAATGTGGCAGCAGTCAGCTTCCCGTAAAATCACACGTAAGAAAACCTGGCACCTGTACAAGGAATTCCTTCAGAATTTAAGGAGCTCACTGGGTGGAGTGCTTTTGAGATTAAAAAGTGGTATTATGTCCTGATCTCACACAGATCTACTTGTCCTGCTCCTTGGATAGTCATGGAAGTGCTGTATCAGTCCCTTGAATCAGCACTAGTCTGAATAAGGACTAACAAACAGAAAATTGAGTGCATATATAAAGAAGATATTGTTGACAGGATATTTATGTAATCAGTAAGGAAGTGTACAATCTGTTTTTATTTGGGTTGTATTCCCTTGACAGAGTAGGTTTCCAGTCTGGAATTGCTGGTAATTGCACTATTAGGGGGTATCTGTATTACTTACATTATCTTTATATCATCTAAACTCTCATGGCTCTGTCTTATGGGTTCCTGAGATCTGCACTCTGGGGAGATACTTGGAATTCTCTGTAAACAAAAACCAGAGCTCTGTAGGGCAGAATTCTAAGTACGTCACTAAACTACAAACCCCAGGATCCCATGGGCTGCAGGCAAGACAGCTGAAGCAGCCAGAAACTGATATAGCTTTGTAGTGTAAATGCACCTTCAAGTGAAGGCTCAAGATGCAACATCTCCATTCAACTGAAGGCTGGTGCATCCCTTCCTAGACAAAGATAGCCTAGCCACAATGAACCAAGCTCAGATAATTTTCATGAAATGTACTGTACACGAGGCTGTCTTTGAAAACCCCCTCAGAAAGCCTCCAAAAGATAGCTGCTTTCCCAGCTACTGTGACCAGCTCTCTGGCTATCATGCACTTGTGTGGTGTTAGCTCCAATGACCATAGTGGAACATACGTCTACAAACAGGAGTATGATTGCAGTAGCAGAATTAATTTACTACTGAAATATATTTTTGCATATTTTATTGCAAACCACTGTAAGTGTCTGTGAGAAATGTGATGATAAAAAATTGCTTTTAAGTACAGTAAATACTAGAGGATTTAAAAAACATTTAAATTGTTGTCCTATATTTTACTATGCGTATGAACTGTAATATGTCTATTTTAATTATTTTTTACAATATTTTAATTTTTTTTTTTGTTGAAAAGCTGGATATAAATATTCCAACAGAAATATTGCAAATAGATTTCATGAACAGAAGAAATCACCTTGCCCCTTTAAAATCAAAATTTTGGTAGAAGTTTTCAAATGGAAAATACAACTATGGCCATCTTATCACTTCTTGTTTTCAATTCACAGGTACACAGACCTGAAACATTTGTGTTTAAAGCTTTTCCCTAGCCTCCAAATCCTTAACCATTAAGAGCCTTAACACATTGACAAAAAGAAGCTTTGATGGAGTGGTATAGAAGCAGCTTTCTCCTTGCCTTTCCACATGCTGTCGTGACATTTCTGTTCTCCTTTGTAAGGGAGGCGGTTGTAAAAGCATGCCTTTTGCCAAGCAGATTTTTGCCAACATGACAAAAGGCATGCTTTTACAACCCTTGGGAAGAGAATGGAAGTGCCGAGATATCATGTGGAGAGACAAGGAGAAAGCAGTTTCTTTACCACTTCGTCGTGGCTTTCTTTTGTCGTGCAATAAAGCTCTAAGTCATTTATGCCCAATGTTGAATACATTTATAGTCCAATTTACCCAGGAATAAGCCTAATAACATGCAGACATGTCCACCGTAAATGAAAGTTGATATTATTGTCATCACATGTTTTCCTAGGGGTGAATATTTGCTTATTTGTGTCATTTATTTCCC
This sequence comes from Sceloporus undulatus, assembly GCF_019175285.1. NCBI lineage: Eukaryota > Metazoa > Chordata > Lepidosauria > Squamata > Phrynosomatidae > Sceloporus > Sceloporus undulatus. Next base: position 161,080,799 of record NC_056524.1, read on the forward strand.
CCACAGTGTAGTGTCATCTTGTTGTAACAATAAGAGCAGCCTCTCTTCCCGCCTTTTTTTCCAACTGAGAGAAAAGGAACTGTTAGGAGCAAACTGTGAGAGAAATAAGAGCTGGCTCTGTTCCCGCCTTTTTTTCCTGAGTGGCTGTTGCAGTGTGAAGGACAGCCCTTGGGGCCAATGGGAGTGGAGAAGGGACGGGGCAGTATAAAAGGGCTGCTGGGCGGAGACAAAATGGCGGCCAACGCACCTCTGAGGGAAAGGGGAGGAGGCTTTATAAAAATGGTGGAATGAGAGGCTGAGGGGAAGAAGGGGCAGCAAGGAAGCAGGGAGGCCTCCTCTGAGGAGAAAGAGATGCTGTTCTTTTAATTTTAGAGAGGGAAAGGAAGTTTGCTTCCTTTGGAGGCAGGGAAGGAAACAACATGTGGCTTTTCTAAGGATTTGCTTAGATTATGCCCTGCTTTTACCTCAAGATAGGGTTGCCCTAATTCTCTACTATAAACTGGGACAAAATGTTGGACAAAATTTAGAGCAAAATGTAGGACAATGGTAGGATAAAATGTAGCCCAAAATGTAGGATATTTAAGAAAAGTGGAGGACCTTAAATGTCCTACATTCTGGGCTAAATTTTATCCTACAATTGTCCTACATTTTGTCCCAGTTTATAGTTTATAGTAGAGAATTATAGCAACCCTACAAGTCAAGAAGGATTCATGAATGGAGACTGAAGGGCTTCCAGGGCTTAAGAAAGAAGGAAAAAAGCAGCCCTAAAGTGAAGAAGAAAGAGGCAGCAAAGGAAGAGTATGAGGGGAATGAATTCTTTATTCTGTTCATTAGGAGAATGTATCTGAAGGAGAAAGCTTTCTGATGGAGGCAAAAAGGGGATGGAGCCAGGAAAGGAAGAAAGAGAAATAAATAGACAAATGTGGGTTGTTTAAAACACAAAGTTTTTAAAGCATGGGAATTGGGTGGAGGTATATTGTTTTAAAAGCATTTTTAACATTGTTTTCTTTTTAATTGTGTTTTATTCCTATAATGTGTAACTTGTTTTAATATAATAATAATTTAATTATATTTCAGTGTACTATTTTTGGTATGCCTTTAACTGTACCATTTTTTAATATTCTAAGCTGCCCTGAGCCCAGTTTGGGAAAAGGGCAGGATATAAATTATAATTATAATTATTATTATTTTAGAAAAAGGAAAGCAATGCTTAAGTAAAAATGGAAGCAGCAGCAGAGCTAGTATATGAGGGGAATGCATTTTTATTTTGTTTACTTAGCTAATATGTTTTTTTATTTAGATACTATATCTAAGAAATACGTCTGTAGCTTTTGGAGGGAAGCAAAAAGGGAGCGGGAACAAGGAAGAAAAGAAAGAAATAAACAAATATATGTGGTTTGTTTGTGTTTATTTAATTTATACTCTGATTTTCTCTCAATACAGGACTTGAAGCAGAATGAAACCTGAAGGTGTTTGAAAACGGAGATGGAAGAAGAGAGGAGGAAGGAAGGGAAGGAAGAAGAAACAAAGGAAGATAGGAAAGGAAGGTAAAGCAATGCTAAGGTGCAGATGAATTGAAGCCAACTCAGTGAAGACAAGGCAAGGCCTCCCATTGTGAAGGAAAATGCTGCATGTAAACACACACAAACACATAAACACATACAACGACTTCCATCCAAGTTTAGAGGTAGGTTAGATCACATTCCAGGGATCTGTTTTAAAAATGCCTTGAACCACTGGGGTTCTTGGAAAGAGTTTGCAAGGAGCCACTGCCAGAGTTTAGCTAAACTTATACCTAGTGTTTAGGTGTCATTGATAAAAGTGAAGAGTAATAGCATAGACACCCTCGGTTTCCTTCTTGCACCTAAATTGAGATTGCAGCCTTGAAGGCCTGCCTTCTTAACAATGGAAAACTGAAAATTTCCAATGCCACTCTTAAAATAGGAACTCTCAAAACTGAATAGAAAAATCAGAATTGGGAAAATATAGCTAATGAAATGGCAAAACATTGGCAATTACAAAGGCCTCTTCTTAGCTGAGGCAATAAGAAGGTTTCTCTCTACTGGGAGGAATCATCCTAAAAAGAAAGAAAAATTAGTAAAAGAGGCCCAGGAAAAATGAAGGGAGGTGGCCTCTCTGCACTTGGGTCTCATATTCATGCAAAGCCTCTCTGACTTTACCTGCAGCCCCTATTAGAGTAGTTGAGACGATGACAGAACCAAAAAGGGATTTTGAATGTGAGAGAAAGACTTAGAGTGTATGAATTAAGGTATTATGTAAAAGACAAGACTAAAACAGAATCTTTATCATGTTCCTAGACTAGCAGAAGCATAAAAGACATTTAGTCTGAGCTATGGCCCCTAAGATGCCTTGGAGGCCAAAGGACTCTCCTTCATTGGAAAGTCAAAGCAGAGGTTCTGTCATCACTTTCAGGAGTCCTTTAGTGTGGATTCCTGGATTCTCTGTCAGGGTTGGTCTTCATGACCCCTTCTAGCTTTATTGTTTTACAGTCAGTTGAGAGAGATTAGCTCCAGAGTAAGAACACACACATTTTTCATGGATGCTGCTTATGCAAAGATGGGGACTTTTTTATTCAGATTAGTTCTAGCCCAGACAGTGGAGATGGCTGAGAAAGCCATGCATTTTGCTTATCCCTTGAAGGTAGTGTTAGGAAGGGGGATTCTAACTTCCATGGGACCTCTGGTCAGTAAGTGCAGCACCCCAAAGAAGGGTTTTCTCCGCTCATGCAATCATCATTTTCATTTTTTTCTCTTCCAAAACATCTACTTCCAGATTTTAGGGTGAATCCCCCCCGGGAGGGGGAACACTCTGCCTCTCATTTTGGGGTTCTCCAGTCTCTTCTGTCCCTTTTGCCTTCTGCCCAGAGACGTTCCTGTTTGCCCAACGCAGAGCGTAGAAAGGCATGCCTTGGGCCCTACTGGAGGGGGAGTGAGGGGGAGCACCCAGTGGGTTTTTTGGCCAAGCTGGAAATTGAACCCTGGTCCCCAGAGTCATAGTCCAGTGCTCAAACCCCTACACCACAAGGTGCTACAAGACTGCTTTGCCATTTTGTAGAAGGGACACCATTTTACTCTCTATTATTTGTAATGAAACTTGAGCATCCATGGATTTGGGTATTTCCTAGCATATCATACAACCCTGGGTACAGCAAGAAAGGGTGGTTTATTTCTGGAAACCTGTAGCCTACCCAAACATTACTCATTTTGGGAAGCTCAGTGATGTGGGTACAGTAGGAAGGGAAATAAACTCTGTGCATGCTCAAGGGAAAAACACAACTCTGTAGGCCACTAACAAAACCCCATGTTTGAAAAAGTTGAATAAAGCAACTGAATAGCACTGTTTTCAGGTACTAAAATTGCAATGCAAAACGTACAGATTATTATTGTTAGCCACTTCGATCTGCTTGGATAGGTGGGATATAAATAAATTTTAGGAGTAGTAGTACCTTTCCAAGCTATTTCTATCTACTTATGATTTTTTATTTACGGCGTATAAGACGACTGAGCGTATAAGATAACTCCCAACTTTTCCAGTTAAAATAAAGAGTTTGGGATATACTCACCATTTAAGACTACCCCTCTTCCAACGTACACCAAACAAAAATTAAAAAAAAAATCAGATTTGATTTCAATATGGTAATTTTAATTCAAATGCTTATGACATGCAGGTACTTAGCAGGAAAACTTGTTGTATACAAAGCCTGCTTGGATTGGATTGTATACAACCCCACAGATTCTCCAGTCCGGCTGAGAAGTTTCAGTACCCGCCCTATAAGACGAAACCCAGCGTATAAGACGACTCCTGACTTTTGAGAAGATTTTCCTGGGTTTAAAAAGTAGTCTTCTACGCCAGAAAATACAGTAATTCTGTATTTTAGGAAGGGAGGGGTAGGGGTGGGGATTTGGGGGGGGGTCTTGTCGGTTTATTATTCTTTGTACTATGTATAATCTTGTTGTTACTCGCCTCGATCCCCAAAACAGAAGAGGCAGGGTATAAAATATTTTATTGTTATTGTTATTATTATTATTATTAGATGGGGAAGTTGCATTGGGCTATCAACAACAGGGAGTGGCAACTTTGTTCAGTTTTGTATATTGAAGTGACAACCAAAGCATCCCCAGTGCCCCTGGGATAGACCTACCAATGCCAGGGCAAAAGTAGAATCATAGAGTTGGAAGAGACCATGTGGGTTTTCCAGTCCAACACCATTCTGTCATGCAGGAAATCTCAATCAAAGCATCCCCGACAGATGGCCATCCAGCCTCTGTTTAAAGACCTCTAAGGAAGGATACTCCACTATACTCCGAGGGAGTTTGTTTCACTGTCAAACAGCCCTTACTGTCAGGAAGTTCCTCCTGATGTTGAGGTGGCATCTCTTTTCCTGGAGCTTGCATCCATTGCTCCGAGGCCTAGTATCTAGAGCAGCAGAAAACAAGCTTGCTCCCTCCTCAATATGACATTCCTTCAAGTATTTAAACAGGGCTATCATATCACCCCTTAACCTTCTCTTCTCCAGGCTAAACATCCCCAGCTCCTTAAGTCGTTCCTCATAGGACATGGTTTCCAGACCCTTCACCATTTTAGTCACCCTCCTTTGGACACGCTCCAATTTATCAATGCCCATTTTAAATTGTGGTGCCCAGAACTGGACACAGTATTCCAGGTGGGGCCTGACCAAAGCAGAATATAGTGGCACTATTACTTCCCTTGATCTATACTTCTATTGATGCAGCCTAAGATTGCATTGGCCTTTTTTAGCTGCCACATCGCACTGTTTACTCATGTTCAACTTGTGGTCTACTTGGACTCCCAGATCCCTTTCACACGTAGTTTCATTCAGCCAGGTGTCTCCCATCCTATATCTGTGCATTTCATTTTTCCATCCTAAGTGCAGTACCTTACATTTCTCCCTGTTGAAATTCATTTTGTTAGCTTTGGCCCAGCTTTCTAATCTATTAAGGTCATTCTGAAGTTTGATCCTGTCCTCAGGGGTATTAGCTACTCCTCCTAATTTGATGTCATCTGCAAATTTGATAAGTATGCCCCCAGTTTTGTCCTCCAAGTTGTTGATAAAGATGTTGAATAGCACTGGGCCCAGGACAGAGCCCTGTGGGATCCTGGAACCCAACCCCAGCAGATAACAAGCTCCCACTGTACACATAGTTGAAGCAAGCTCAAGTGGACAGTTTCTCTACAAATTTGCAGAGAAATCACAGCTCATTAATCTTAATTAACAGTTCAGATCATTGCAATAGTATAACTTGTACAATAAGCATTTACCTCCTATTCACTCTTATTTATTTTACACAACTAATTTGCAACTGGAAAACAGTATGTTTTTCTATTCATTTGCCTTTTTTGGAAGGTTTGCAACATTTCAAATTATAATGCATTCATTGACAGTTATTTTTATCATTACCTATGAAAATCTCATTCAGCAGAAACCTCTTTTTAACCGACTGATGCCCAAACCATGTGAGTATCTGATTTCTGTCTCTACTCCTCAGGAAAAATTGTTTTGCTACTTCTCTCTACCCTGGCATTTGCGGTGGGGGGGTTGCTGAGAAGCACTACTGCTCTAGGTAATAACTGCCCCCCTCCAAAAACCCACCATGCTAAAAGCCACAATTGAAACTGGATTGTATTGCTATAAAACTGTAGATTAGGAAGGCCTTTGAAGCATATCTGATGCTGGCTGAGACCTCTTATTATTCCCTATAATATCATTAAATAGCTTCTGCCAATTCTTAATTAATTTCCTGGGAATCATCATTAGTATAGATTAAAAATCAAACAGAAGTTTTGGCAACATGACTACTTTATCATGAACGGATTCACATGAGCTACATTAAGATCAGTTCTGCCCACTCTTTTAGCTCACTCTTTAGAACCAATTAGGTTAATATGGTTGTTTTCTAAGATATCGGCAAGGCTTGAAGTAATGCAGACTCCTAGGTGCTTCATTTACCCATTTTATGTTTATATTTAGATTTAATAGCTTCCTCGATGAAATATTTACTGGCATAAGCTCCGACTTTATGTATTTTACCTTGAACTAAAGTGTGAAGTCATACTGTGTAAATTAAGTACACAAAGTAACACTAGAGATGATAGTGAGTCTGTAATGTACAATGCTGCAAGTCTAAAAGCACACTGGGAGGGCAACTGTTATATAAACCATCAGCAAAAGTGCTACGAAGCTCACAGTAGCACATAACAAAATGTGTATATAAAATATAATACAGTTATGAATAGGTAAATGGCAATCTGTTAGAATTTGTTGTTGTCACACGCCTGTAAGTCAACTCCAACTTATTGTGACCCTATACTAGGGTTGCTTGGAAAGATTTATTCAAAGGACGTTTGCCATTGCCTTCCTATAAGGTTGAGAGAATGTGACTTGCCCAAGGTCTCCGAGTGAGATTCCATGGCTGAGCAGTGATTTGATTCTTGGTCTCCTAGAGCCTAGTCCAATATCAAACCACTCCACCATGCTGACTCCCAAACTATTAGAACACACACACACACACACACAAAAGTAAATCTTGGATACAGAAATACTGAATACAGATTGTTGTTGTGTGCCTTCAAGTTGATTTCATTGGGCAAGTCATCCTATCATAGGGTTTTTTGGGCCAGTTTTTCCCCCTCTGAGAGTGTGTGACTTCTTCAAGGTCACCCAGTGGGTTTCCATGGCCAAGCCAGGATTTGAACCCTGGTCGTCTCCCAGTGTCCTAGCCCAATGCTCTAACCATACTGGCCCATCATGCTGAATACAGTATGACTCCTAGGAAAATCCACATTCCTGGATTTACTAAGGAAATGCAAAACAGAAGATAACAATGAACCCTATTGAAATGCGTGACTTCTGGTAGAAGCATACTATAGAATCATGTGGCTGGACCTAGAAACACCTATAGAGACCACTTCTCTCTAGGAATCTCTATGTCCTCAGGTATGACTCTATAGACATTTTCCAGTGGAAGCATACCATAGAATTGTGCTGGAGGACATAGAAAATGCCGAGAGATAAAATCTTTTTTGGGACATAAATGAACCCTAGGTCAGTGATGGTGAACCTTTTAGAGACCTAGTGCCCAAACTGCAACCCAAAACCCACTTATTTATTGTTAAATGCCATGTCCCTCTGGCTTTCTAGTAACAAACTCTGGCAAACTCTGTGCTGGGGTGACGACACATATGCCCACAGAGAGGGCTGTGAGTGCCACCTCTGGCATGTGTGCCATAGGTTCGCCATCACTGCCCTAGGTATTGGTCCAGTGGATACGAGGGATCATACTGTAACAATTAGCTAAATATATAAAAATACAATTAATATATATGCTTCTAGTACAGTCTTGTTTCAAAAGTCTTCTTTAGCATGAACACAGCTTCTTAATTGTATCTTACAAACTACAAAAACATCAAAACAACCCTCCTGAAAATTCAGCAATGCCCATATAACATGCAAGTTGTTTCCTAGTGGGGTTTTTTATTATTCTATATATACACATTTTGGCAATCACCTTGCTGTTGTGTGCTTTCCAGCATTTCTTTTGTATGTGTGTTGTGCAATACTATTTATCACCAACAAATGAGATGAACTTATGGCACATTGTTCCTGCGTCTACTTTTTAAAAATTCTATGATCCTGTTTAACACATTAAGCAAATATCTCAGTACTCAAAGTAAAGAGCAATGGGAACAAGGTCTTTGAATGGGAATATTCCTAGATATAAACTGGCCAGTTAAGACTTGATGCTGCATATGGAGTTCTGCCCACTCGAACCATTTCATGTGCTACAATAAGTGTACGAAAGAGTCCCACCAAAGGCTTTTTACAGCTTCTCAAGGCTGATGAGGACTTGCTATTGCTATCGAGGTCCTGCTTTTGATTGTCACAGCCTCATTTGCTGCTGGGACGGGTCTGGAAACTTCATCTCCCTTGCTTCTGGATGAGCAGCTGGAGAAGCCTCCTTTGCATGATGTTGCTACAGGTTAGTGAGCTTAAGGAGGTCAAGCCAGGAGATGTTACTTGGGCTGCATCTGCACTGCAGAAGTAATGCAGTTTGACACTGCTTTCACTGTCATGACTCAGTGCTATAAAATCCTAGGATTTGTAGTTTGTTCTGGCCTTAGAGCTCTCTGACAAGAAAGGCTAAATATCTCACAAACTACAATTCCAAGAATTCCATAGCACTGAGCCATAGCAGTTAAAGCTGTGTCAAACCTCATTATTTCTGCAGTGCAGATGCAGCCTCAGTTACACATTTGTAACTAAGGGACTGTGCAGATGGGTGGATAAACACCACCCGTTTTTGCCGCAGAAGGTGGCAGTGGCAACCACACGCTTCAGCCTCCAGAGCAGGGGTCGGCAACCTACGGCCCATGGGCCGGATCCGGCCCGCCGAGGCCTTTCTACCGCCCCCCGTGCAGTCCTGCCGCCGATTGCCGCCATTTCTGTGCCGCTCCGGGCGCCATTTCGTTTTTCAAAATGGCGGCCGAAGTCTCGTGTGACCTTTCCCAGGACGGGAAAGGTTGCGTGAGACTTCACCGCCATTTTGAAAAACAAAATGGTGGAGGAGGAGGAAGAGGAGGGCCGCACAGCCTGGGGTGGAGAAGGCAAAGGGTGAAGAACAGCACCGCCCTCCCTGCCTCCCCGCAAGGCCCCGCGCGGCCCTCCCCGCCTCCCCGCATGACTTCGCGCGGCCCTCCCTGTCTCCCAGCGGGGCTCCCCGCGGCCTTCCCTGCCTCCCCGTGGGGCTCCCCGCGGGGCTCCCCACAGCCCCGCACCGCCCACCTCCTCCTCTGTTGCCTCCATCCTGCCCCCAGGCCACGTGGCGCATGGAGGAGGGGGAGGAAGAAGAGGAGGGAGGAAGAGCAGGAGGAGGAAGAGGAGGAAAAGGAGATGGGGCAGCAGGAGGAGGAAGAGGAGGGAGGAAGAGCAGGAAGAGGAAGAGGAGGAAAAGGAGATGGGGCAGGAGGGGGGAGGAACAGGAGATGGGGGCAGCAGGAGGAGGAAGAGGAGAGAGGAAGGGTTTTTGGAGCGGAGGCAGAGAAGGACCTCTGGGAATTTCACCACCAGTCTGGTCTTTCTACTCTGGAGGGTCACCCAGTGCCACAGATGTGGGAAGTCACCTTTCAGAGACCTCTTTGTTGGGGAAGCCTTTAGAGAGGAGCTGCACCTGCTCAGTTTCTGCAAGAGGACCAGAAACCTGTTGGGAGAGAAGGTCTGAGAGGCAGAGGAGGGAAAGCGCGGCGGAAGAGGCAGGCAGCAGGAGGCTGGGCACCCACAAAGGGGCCACACAATGGGACCCCTTGGTTTCTCTGAGCATGAGCAAGGACATAGTTAAGGGGGGGTTAACTAGATACGATACTTAATGATGCAGCCTAAAATTGCATTGGCCTTTTTAGCTGCTGCATCACACTGTTCACTCATGTTCAACTTGTGGTCTACTTGGACTTCCAGATCCCTTTCACACATATAACTCTCGTTCAGCCTTGTGTCTCCCATCCTATATCTGTGCATTTTATTTTTCCGCCCTAAGTGCAGTACCTTGCATTTCTCCCTGTTGAAGTTCATTTTGTTAGCTTTGGCCAGGCTGTCATGTTCCTTGTGGTCTCTTCAGCTGTATGATTCTATGATTCTAATCTGAAGTGTATCATAGCAACATATAAATACATTCTTTGCCAGAAAAAATGGCAAGTGGAGACGGGTACCAACGGGGAAGGATGTTTTACCTCCTCTCTGATGGATCTGTGGAAATCAGCAGAGGATACAATCCAAGATTTCCAAAGAAACTTTCTCCAATACCTCAGAGAAAGTACTACCAGAAATCTGAGTCTGGTATAACTTCAAAGGTTGGTAATCATTCTGATATTGCCTCCAGATTCTGGCACAATGAGAAAGAGAGGAGCATTATATTACATGTGTGTGTATGGGGCAGATAGAAAGAGCGAGGGATGCCTCCAGGTCTTTAGGCCATTTGGGGCTGCGGCAAAGCTGCCTGCCAAGGAGGGATTTGGGGAGGGCTGGGGTTTGTCCATCTCTACAACGCCAAGTGCTTTAAGGAGACATATGTCCAGATCCTTCCAATATTCAGCGTATATGATGCTTGCAGTTGAAACCAAATATAACACTTGTCTCCAGTTAGTCTCAGTTTGTATGTTATTAACCCTATGGGTCCTCTTGAGCCGCACTGGGTCCCAACTGAGAGAAAGGCAGGATAAACAATACAATACAATACAATGTTGAGTAAATAAAGTCCTGGCCCTTTTGGCAGCCATATTAAGTCAACAGAAACGCCCAAACGTTCACCCGCTGCTGCTGCTGTCCTGGCGGCTGACCCACTGACCGGCCAAGACACTGGGGGTGGGAATGGGACTTAAATTGGGGGGGGGGGGCTCCAACCCAACCTTATTCCATCACTACCCAGAATCCCCCTGGCTCCTAAGGCCTCTCTCTATTACGATTTAAGAAAACATCTCCTCATAGTTTCCAGTTGTGGAGGCCAAAAATACATTTTTAAAAGATAAAATAAGGCCCCCTCTGTCTCAGGATTTGGTCCCTAATAAGTAAGCCCTCCATCTTCACCCTTACCCACAATCCCCCAGGAAGCAGCAGCAACAGCCGCTCTCTGGTCCAGACAAGGCCCCGGTCGCCATGGCAACACTCTCCATTATTCCCCACAATCCTCTGGGCCTAAACAGAACTCTTGCTCCCCTCAGCAGAGTCCAGTCCGTGGCCTTGGAGTCCTCCCATTATACACACTCCATTATTGTTATTGTTTACAGTATTTACACCCCACTCTTCAGCCCTAAAGGCTCTCAGAGCAGCTTTCAATGATTGCCTCCCCAAAGGAAGCCCTTTCTCCACACAGGAGACCCCCATTCTTCTTCCTCTCCGATGGTCCTCCATTACCCACAATTTATTGTTATTATTTATTTCACAGCGCTTTCCATAGCAAGGGTTAAATAAAGTAAGAAATAAGAATAAAAACCTGTCAAGCAGCATACGATCCAAAATAACAACAACAGGACATGGTTAAAATATCTCTAAGTAGTATACAATAAAAGCAAAGTAAGCATAAAACACAACATAAACACTGCCCCACAACAATGCTCCCTCCGAGCCTAGTAGTATTTACTTATTTATTTGTCCACTATCTATCCCTTACGACAGCCCTGCAGTGCAGTCTTCTCCTCCATCTGCAGCAGGGGACCCAAGGCATACTTCCCTGCCCTCTATGCCTTGGATTTGGTTTTTAGAACCCATTAACAGTTTATCAGCATTTTAATTAAAAGGAATGACCGTGTGGGGGGTGGGGTGGGGTGTGTGTTAGGCATGTCTCTTAGTTGTGCTGCTGTGAATTTCCCTCAAGCTGCATTTTTTATTATTTCATTTATTTGTTTCACTCCGAGAAAAGGACCCAAGGCAGATCACAAAACAAAACAAAACAAAAAAAAAACATTTTTAAAAACCTTTACAATAAGGATGTTAAAACAATTAAAATAATCTAGTTAAAAACAGTATAAAATTACACGAAAAGGTTAAAAACACAACTAAGTTGCACCCTTGTGTCTCCTTGTCCCCCGTCCCAGCTTTGGGGAGGCGGGCAAGAGAAGAATTCATAGAAGCATAGAGTCAATAGAGCATTAAATTAAATAACAGCAACCCAAAAACATCAAAAAACTCTCCTCCCAAAAAGGCCACCGCGGAAGGACCCATGGATGGGAAATACAGTTCACCCCAGCTCTCTAGGCCACACAACAACAACGATGAGGATGAGGAAGAGGACTGTCAAAGACTTTTGCAGATTTACTTGTAGGAACTCGGAGCAACAGCTCCCTCCTGCCTTTCTCTGAAATTATTTGGGGTCTGTTTTTGGGTCTCGCTCGCAGTGAAGGCCCCCCAGTTTTCCTCCTGCCCCCCATTTCCCCCAGCCGGACCCCACTCACCTGCTCTCCTCCGGACGCTTCCCTTTCAGGATTGTGAAATTGGGAGTCCCAATGTAGCCCCACTTTGCCTCTGGCTGCCCCCTCCTTGCCTCCCTCGCCTTCACCCCTTCAAGCAGCTGAAGCCCCTTAGACTGTTGACCCCAGGGTCTCCCTGGCGCAACCTTTGTGACAGCAGCAGTGGGGACATCACGGCCATCACACTCACACAGAGCCCACTCCCATGAGAGAAGCAGGCAAGAAACAACAGGCCTCTGCCTGCCAAGAAGAAGAGCTCTCCTCCTGACCACCATCTTGAGGGGCACCTCTTCTTCCATTGCAGACAATACAACCTCCAATCCTTCTCCTTTATTTCAGTTTGTCTATCTTTAATGCAATGATTTAATACGAGTCATTATGTTTCAGGTAGAACTGCGTAACTGCGTTGCCATTGAAGAATGTGTGGACTATTTGCATGACAAATATCCCAGAAAGCTCTCGCCTTTGGTTCAGCACCGTGAACAACTTCATTCAACATCTGAGGTAAGCTCAAGATTGGACTTTTTGTGATTTGTCTTTGGGTTTGGATGAAGGTTGACGCATTCAGAAGGAAGGCTGAGATTTATTCCAAGGAAACTGCCTTCCATTTTCATGAAGTGGGCTCTCTTACAGAGCTTATCCCCCAACGTGAGCCTGGCCAAGCTTTAAGAAACCCAGGGGACCCTCTGTCCCACTATCCCCATAGGCTTGTCTGCTGAGAACACGGGAGACGGGGCCTTCTTGGTGGCTGCTCCTAGACCGTGGGACCCCCTCTCTGTCCTCTTTCTGCTGACAGGTAAAGCCCTTTTATTCACCCAGGGAGGGCTTTGGATGTTAACTGTCTGGTGCAGACGTGTTTTGAATATGACTATTACTTAACTTTGTTGTTGCTATCCATTATTTTAATTGGACTTTGTTTTAACTCAGTTTATGAGCCACTGCTCCAACTAAGGAAAAGGCCTCATGCCTTCCTTGGCCCAGCTCCCCCATTCCAGGACCAGCAGAACCAACAAATCTTGGAAGGGAATTCCACTGTCTGTGAGCAGCCACCGAGAAAGCTCTGTCTTTGGTGTCCACACCTGCATCCCATAGGGAGGCAATACAGATGCATCCCCTGGCGCTTTGGACCAGGTGGCACTCAAGAGGAGATGGGGGCAGCAGGAGGAGGAAGAGGAGAGAGGAAGAGCAGGAAAAGGAGATGGGGGCAGCAGGAGGAGGAAGAGGAGAGAGGAAGAGCAGGAGGAGGAAGAGGAGGAAGAGGAGATGGGGGCAGCAGGAGGAGGAAGAGGAGAAGGTGGTGAGTGGCCAGAGGCCACATGGTTTTTTGTTTTGTTTTGTTTTGCATTCTTTTTAATTGCTAACAAGTCTCCCTGCTTTGACAATGATAGTGTGGTGATGGTGATGATGATGATGATAATGATATGAGTCAGCTTGAGAGGCATGCAGGCACTGTTTCTGAAGCCAAGAGAGTGTGACTTTCCAAAGTGCCTTTTCTGTGTGTTTTTGGTTCTTTAATGGTGATATTGATATCAGAAAGCCTCTGAGGCAAGGCCAATGTAAATTGCTGTGATTTTTACAAACCCATGCACAGTGAAGAAAAACCAGTACACACTTCTGAGAAGTACACTTGGTCCAAGAATGGTGAAACCACCTTGACATGTTCAATATGCATAGCCATGTTAAACCATGCTAAGTGTTAAACCCAAGGCGTTTGGTTATGGAATAAGCCTCTGAACTACACAAGAGGCCATGTTAAGTAAAGCCATGTGAAATGCACAACTGTGCTGTTGTGTGTGTTTTGGAATGCAGGTTGGGGGTGTTTGTCCAGAAAGGGACCGAGGAGGAGAGGGTGGGCACACGCCTCCTCCTCCTTGCAGGGCTTCGGTGGAGGCTCCGCCCCTGGAGGTTGGCTCCGCCCCAGAGGGTGGAAGCTCCACCCCCAGCATGCAGCCCCGCCCCGGAGGATGGAAGCTCCACCCCCCGGCTTCGGCCCCCCCGACTTGTCTGAGGGACACCAACCCGGCTCCCAGCTCCAAAAGGTTGCCTACCCCTGCTCCAGAGGAACCAAAAAACAACAATAACCCCACTTCTGGGTGGGTTCTTTTTGCATCACGGAAGCAGTGCCATAGACATGCTTGTAAGCCATTATGAAGCTCCTAGTGTGCAGCGCCGTTTGGGCACTGTGCCCAATGAGCATCATAATGGCGCACATCGTGTAAATGGGCATGTGCCAAGAGAGTGCTGGGCAGCACGGTGAGGGCTTAGAGCATCCGGACGCTCAGCCCTCACTGCACCTATAGGCCGGCACAACGTGTAGTAGCCAGTGCAGAATATCAACTATGGTTTCATAAGGGGTTTTTGGGTAGTCTTAATGCAAATAAGTTTATTCTCTATCTTATATTGTCTGCAGTTTGCCTCCTCATGCTGATCATTATCTGACTAGACCTGTATAATCTTATGAAATACCCTGATATGAATATTGTAATGTCCTGGTAAAACAGATATATCAACTGGAGTGACTCCATTTTATCATTGTCCCTACCCTCTTTGTACAGGACCATTCTCCTGGCTTCTCCCAAGATGACAAAAAAACAACAACAACCAAAAACAAACTCTTTCTAATGAATACTGTTCAACGGCCCGTTATAGATGGGCTCTTCTGGCGCCCCCATCATGTGCTAGGGGTTGGCTGAGGACCTAGTGTCCACACTGGCCTCACCCCTAGCACGTGACGAGGGCGTAAAGATGGCGGCGCCCTATACACACGGGCGCCGCCATCTTTATGTGTCGGATGCATAGCTTATGATGTCGCAAGTGCGGCATTGGTGCCTCACGGCGTCATAACTGCGCTGCAGGAAGAAGATCCATTTTGGAGCTTCTTTTTTACTCCGCGCGGGAGTTGCGCGGTTTGGTCTGTAACGCACCAATATTTCAGCCAAGAGCTAGGCCAAGTTATCTGTAAAGGCTTCATTGTACTTTGCTGGGAATAGGTTCTTTTCTAGGGACTTATTGTTATTCAGCCCTTTAATGATATCTAGTACCTCAGAGCTGGTAATTTAATTATCAAGGAATCCTGCCTGCTCATCCATTAAGGCTTTGCAGATGTTTGAACTTAGATATGCATTTGGTTTTTCAAATGTTGGACTCTCTGAGGCCTACACATCCAAATAACCCTTGGCAAACACATTTGATGATTCCCTAGTCTCCACGAAATGCATGTTTCTTGTCTTCTTATGTGCAGATACCATGTCTAAATTTTCTTTCTGAGATAAACTCCTGACTGTAAGATTATTTCCTTACTGCCTGCATACAAAGTAGTTGTGTTTCAAAAACACAATATATTATTGCACCTCTTTGCCCTAGGGCTGTACCCCAACTCCATGAGGGCAGTATTCCAGCTTCACTGTGCAGTATTCTTGTCTTGGTTTAACCCCTTTATGGCCACACAAATATGTTTTAATCCAAACTAAAATTGATTTGAAAAGCCATAGGAGAGCCCCATTACATAGCCACATTGGTGCAAGGGGATGTTTCTACTGTGCACATGTTTGCTATACAGTTGGGTGGGTTTTTTTGGTTTTGCTTTCATTTTTTTTATTCCTGCAATGCACGCACATATTCATAGAATCATAGAGTTTGAAGAGACCACAAGGGCCATTCAGTCCAACCCCCTGCCATGCAGGAAATCACTACCCTGGCAGATGGCCATTCAGCCTGTTTAAAGACCTCCAAAGAAGGAGACTTCACCACTCTCCGAGGGCCTCTGTTCCACTGTTGAACAGCTCTTACTGTCAGGAAGTTCTTCCTCATGTTGAGCTGGAATCTCTTTTCCTGTAGCTTACATCAATTGTTCCAAGTCCTGTTGTCTGGAGCAGCAGAAAACAAGCTTGCTCCCTCCTCAATATGACATCCTTTCATATATTTAAACTGGGCTATCATATCACCTCTTAACTGTCTCTTCTCCAGGCTAAACATACCCAGCTCCCTAAGGAGTTTATCACACAGAGCCAGAAACTAGATTTAGTGAAAACAACCACTTTTGTGGGTTGTTTTTTACATGATGTTTGGGTAGGCTTGCCATATCCCGATTTCCCCCAGGACAGTCCCAGATTGGAGGGTTTAAAAACTGCCCCGCCCGTCTGGGCACTTTCCATCCTCCAATGCCGGATTCCTGCTTGTTCCAGGTCAGATTTTGTCAATCTCCAGTCAAGACTGTTGATTGACAAACTGTGCCTGCCTGGAACAAGGCAGGAATGGCTCTTCCCCTCATGTGACCACCTGAGTCAAGCCTCCTCGCAGCCAAGATGGCTGCTTCCAGGCTGAGGGAGAGGCCACATGCCAGGGGCTTCTTGTGTGGCAGCCAGCCATTCTTAATGCCTATTTTGTCCCCAGCCTTCCTCCTTGCTCATCAAGTGCTCAGCAGAGGTAAGGCAAGGCAAGGCAAGCCGGCAGGTACCAGTAGGGATGCCATAATGCATAATGCAGTACATTTTTCTGTCCATTTCTCCTCCAAATTGTAGTTCCCAAATTCTGTGGCTGGGAGCCATAAGAGAGCTGCTGGATCAGACTGAAGAGTGGCCATTCAGTTGCCCCAATGGAAAGCCTACCAGCAAGACCTGAGTGCAACTCTCCCTCCATCTGATGCTCTCCAGCAACTGGCATCCAAAGGAAGGGAATACAAACATGATCTTTGCTCTCTTCCACACCACACTGTCATAACACTTTGATTCCATGTTCACTGCCATGCATCCTATGGAATCCTGGGATTTGTAGTTTGGGGAGGTATTAAATTCTAAATGCCCCACTCAACAGCAAATCAGCTGTGACTGGCATCCTCAGAGAATGCTGGCATGGGGGCCAGGATCGGGATGCAGGATCAGACAGGGGATGATGGGGTCGGTGGCAGAGGGGGCGAGATGGGTTCTTATTAGGCTCCTAGTAACAGAAAATATTCTATTCTTATTAAAAATGCAGGCCCGGAGAAACAGAACTGCCAGCGTAAATCAAGGATTTTTTGGAAAAGTTCAGTCTATAAATTACTATAGTAATGTACACATGGACCAATCTGAGAGAGAATACGTAGATGTGACACCACTGCCTACAAGACGAGGTTTCAGTCTGCCAAACAATCCAGCAAAAACTCATGAGCATTTTACCAGACTGGGAAGATCAGTACCTAGATGTTTGCCAGCCCTCAATCTGTGTAACACAGATGGTAGTCGCTGAAGTAATGTTGGTGAGCATTTTGCAAGAATACGTGAAGGCTTCACTGTACCAAGGGCATATAACCACCTGCCAAGCGACCAATCACCTTTCCCATAAATTAAACTAACAAGTCTATCAAGTGGCATCCTCAATTTTTGCAATTTCCATTTTAAAAACCTGTGCAGTGTCTTTCAAAAATATGTATTACACACTTGTCTTAAAAGTTTTTGGGGAGGGGGGTAATCCTACTGTAGAGGCCTCTGCCTTCATTTGCTGCTGTTATTGCTGTGACTTTTGGATCAGCCGCCTTTCGACGGACGTTCATCACACTCCCTACGAACATCACAACAGACATATCATGAGTCTGCCTCTACTGATCCCTGATCCGGAAGAGCAAAGCTGTTGTGAAAATGGGCACCACGACTTTACACCAGGCCAGTTGTGCCTGGTGTAAAGTTAGCAGTTATTGTGATAAATAAGTCTGCACCATTGGCTTGTGGCAAAAAACATCACAAGTCACTTCCAAAAATGAAGTTCACACCTTTAACTCTTCCCTTACCTGGCAGTGCTGGGAAAACCTAACGTGACATAAAATCTGGAAAATTACTTTTACCTACCAAATTACACACACTGCAATAGCCTTGCATCTTATCATCCTGGCAGCCCAAACACAAGACGACAATACTGAAGACAGCTAAATCCTTCGGCCTCACTTAAGCTTTAGATGACTGACAGAACGTGTTCTCTCTTTCCGACACTGAGGACTTTTTAAAAACATGTACAAAGCATGTATGATATTCCAGCAGAATCTGCCACGGTTTGTATATCCGCCTTTTGTTTTGTTTTTTTCTTAACTAGCTTCTACAATAAATCCAGTACAAGCATTGCAATGCAATGTGACATTGGAGAGCAGTCATGTGTCCTTAAAAAGGTGGCTTGGGTGTTTGCAGTGCAAGCAGCAGGGAAATGGTGGTCTCGACACTCTCCCATATGTAAAAGATGGAAATGTGGTCTGAGCCCGAGCACCAGGGAACTTTAAGTATTGCAGATGTTTTGGCACGCTGGTTGTTCTTAGCAGAGCAATCCAGTCTTCACATCTGGCCAGAGGGAAAGCCCCATTCTCCCCATTTAGCCTCCTTGGGCTGCTCTCAACCCTCCAGCCATGGCTGTGGATGGATATGGGTGTCTCAAATAGACACCTGTATCCATCCTCTTCTCGTCCATGTTGACTTTCTACCATAGCCCCCTCCAGCCATTTTTGAAAAGGCATTTCATACTGAATTGCTGCTGCTGCTTCATCAACCAGATACACACAAGTAGGGATGCCATAACCCGGTGGCCCCCATGACAAACCCGCTTTTGGGTGCCCCCTCCTGGTCCGGTTTGGCCCCCAGCCCCCAGTTCGGGGCCTGTGCGGCGCCAACCCACCTTCCCCTGCCAAGTTTTTCCGTCTGTTCTCCATTTTTAAAAAATGTGCCCTACACTTGAAAAATTTGTCCTACATTTGTCCTACATTTGGAGGTCCAGACTTATGGCAACCTTAGGTAGCAGGGACTCCCTTTACTTTGCCTTTCCCGCCCCTCCTTTGGGGCTTCTCTCTGCAGGTGGCTATGGCTTCTGAGGGAGGGGAGAAAAGGGGAAGAAGGAGGGAGAAAAAGCCCCACGCCAGTCTGTCTCCTCCAGTCTCCTCTTCTTCCTCTTCCTCTTCTTCTTCTTCCCCCCTTCTTCTTCTTATTCCTCCTCCTCTTCTTCCTCTTCTGTTGTTGTTATTGTTATTGTGTGCCTTCAACTCCTTTCTGACTTATGGCAACCCTTCCTGGAAGTGTTAATTTACTTCCCAAAGTAAAAAGGAGTGGGTTTTGATGAATTTCTGTTCAGATTAATGTCACGTTATTTCTCCTTTGCACAAACATGTCTGAAAATAACCCTGCTTTTGTGGGTTTTTTTCAGACTTTTAAATTGCATTTTTGCACAGGATTTAAGCAATCTGCCTCTGTGTGTTAGACTCCTAAGTCCCTCCTCATAAGGTATGGTGTCTAGACCCTTCACCATTTTGGTGGCCCTCATCTGGACACGCTCCAGCTTGTCAACATCCTGTTTGAATTATGGTGCCCCAAACTGGACACACTATTCCAGGTCAGGCCTGACCAAAGCAGAATAGAGTAGCACTATTACTTTTCTTTATCTACACTGCATCAAATGGCATCTCGGCAACAGGAAGTCGCCAGTGTTGTGGTTGTGTGACATTGTGCATGGATGGTAGGGAGGTGACCCAAAACATTACCCAGTGTCACAGCTTTACAGGCCATGTGCGTTCGAGCCACCTTGGCAGTGGCTAGTCAGATCAGTGGGGTTTAGACCCACTTTTAGAAAGAAAGAAAAAACAGATTCAAGCTTGTTTTTCCTGTCTCCCTGATTTGCCCCTGTGACCCCAATTTGAGGGTCAAACCACACAGTTTAAAAACCTAGTTCTTCCCCAAAACAACAGAGTAGACTGGAAGTTTTTAAAGAGTGCCTTAAAGTCCTCAGGTATTGAAAATAACTGTTTTCACATCAGAAAAAGAGAAACATTGTGCATTCCAACAGAACAAGTTGGATCATAGTAATAAAATTAAATTGTGTTTTATTCCTTTAATAATCAATCTATTTTAAGATTATAATAATTTAAATTCCATTTTAATGTACCACTTTTCTATGTTTTTAATTGTACTGTTGTTTTAATGTTGTGAGCCGCTCTGAATCCCAGTTCTGGGAAAAGAGCAGGATACAAATAAATAAATAAATAAATAAATAAATAAATAAATAATGTAAGGACAAATTCTGTGTAAATTCAGCCTCAGTTAAACTTCTGGCTACAAGTTTATTTACTCCCCATCTCTTCTCCCCCATCTGCTTCATACAAAATAGTTGTGTATCAAAAATGCCAAAAAACTTTTTGCACCAGTTTGCTTCTAGGAGTTTTAATTCATCTCCTAGTGATTAATTCCTCTGTCTTTTTCCCACCACGAGCTGTATATTTGAGCTCTGCTGTACTGATTGATTTCAGTAATGATGAGGTTACAGCTGTACGTTTAATCCTCAATAATAATAAAAGACATCTCATAGTAGAGGTCCTTTGGTCCTTTTGTATGTTTAAGACCACATATTCCATTAGTCCCATCCTACACAGCCAATGGCAAAGCATTGTGGAAATTGTATTCTAATACTTCTGGAGAACAAAAGATTCATTGTCCTGAAAAATTACTTGCTCAAAGATCATGCCCTTTACATTTAATGTCTGCTCATTTTGTTTTATTATATTTCCATTACACTTTTCCCCCAAAGTGGCTCACACTGTATATTAAAAAACAGCATAGCTAAAAACAGCCTGAAATACAAAAATCAAAACACAAACCATTTTAATATATTAATTTAAAAGTTAAAAACATATTCACATCTTCCATTATACTACACTAACTAGTTAAAAGCTCATCAAATAGGGAACACTTCACAAATCTCTGTGTGTCTTTAGGGCCAAAACAGACAGCCCAAATACGCCGTACTGGTGCCGATTTTAGGGTTAGGGACTGTGCAGCAACCTCTGTTCACGTTAAAACAAACATATATTCACTCTTCTCACGTGAAAACGTGAATATAAGGGTTATCCAATAGCTCCAGGTCCATGCCTCTTAATTAGCAGGCAGCAGCCCCCCCCAGCAATGCTGAAGGATAAGCAGAAGCAAAATTGAAGCGGAATTGCAGCGTGGCTTTAAGGGAAACCCCCCTTCCAGATTTTTTTTTGGGGGGGGACCAGGACCAAAGGAGACATGTACATCACACCAAACAACAGCGCACTGAGTGCGAAGTTGCCTAGGAATAGGGTTTGTGACTTCGCTAGTTCACTGAATTTACTTAACTGTGGATTGGTGTGTGATTGCGTTTGGAGTGCGTTCGGACTGCCAGCGATTGTGTGTGGTAACCTTTCATACAATAATGTGAAAAGGCATGATTGCATTCAGGATGACACTGGATTATACTTCCAATTTCAGTCGTGTGATATCCTCCTATCAAAATTAATCCTGCACGACAAAGTGTTGAACTTAATGGACCTTGAGGTCCTTTCTGACTCTATGGTTCTATTCATCACCATCATCACCACTACCATCATCATCTCCATCTCTCTAACCCTTTACCTTCCACCACATCCTGACAAGTCAACATCTTTTAAAAATGCCATTTATTATGCATTGATTTTCACTTATTGCCAGGCACCTTGGAAGCTGATTGACCAGCAGAAAGGCAAGATATGAATATTTAAAATAAAATAAACGAATAACAGCCCTAGCTAGATGAAGGGATAAGACTTCACATTTTCTTATAAAGCTGTTGATTTTGCAGTGATCCAAAGAGCTAAACCAGGCTTATTGAAACGCTTGGGTGCATTACCTACTAGATTTGGAGGGGTTTCTTTAGAGAGCTGACCAGCATGCAAGATTGCAAAGTTCTCCTGTATTTACCAAGTGATATGAAGACCTAGGCATTTGAGAAACCTAAGCCGAAAAGATCAGTGGGACTTGTCACACAATTCTTTGGAGCCTGGCCAGTGTTTTCCAATCTTGCGACCCTCATATTGGGATGCAATAGGCATCTAAGCATCTTGTGCCAACGTATGTTAATTCAGTAAAGAATGTCGCTCTCATGCCTACAAAAACAAATTTCTAGTTGTTTGCGTTCATTCTTCTTAGGAATACAATAGTTTTGTGTGTTGGGTTGTTGGCAGTCAGTGTGATCAAGTAATTAACCTTGAGCTGTCACTTTTTTGTTCTGTTAAAGTACAATTATAGATGGAATGTGGAAATGGGGGGAAAGATATTTGCAAAGGAAAAATTGAATGGTTGAAACGCTGAACGGTTCATTCTAAATTTCATTTCCCTGCTTTGACAGCTATTGTGTCAATAAGTGCCCCCAACTACGTCTTAAAAGAAACATGTTTCTAAAGGAATAATTGCAAGATGGCATCAGTGTTTCCAAGGGAGTGGGTCTCATGCATGTAATTGTTCAAATTAATGACAATACTGGCATGTTGGGTCTGAGAACAAAGCACCCTCTCTTTGTGGAGACAGAACAGAGCAAGATGCAGTGCTAGTCCCTTCTACAGGATGATTGATGACCAAACTATGAGGCAGTATTCATTGTCTATCAAACACCACACCATCTGTGGACTTAACAAAATACACACACCCTGGAAATTGCAATTTTATAGTTCTCCAGTACTATTTCCCCTTTTTCCAAAAGGGAAATATTAAGATTGGGACAGGACATGAAATGCTGAAAAGATGGAAGGTGGTAGAAAGCAGTTTTATTTACTTATACGTTTTCATTTGAGGAGAGTGCATGTCCATTTATATTTCTGGACGAGAAGCAAATACCAGAAATCTTCATAACTGCAGAGATGTGAAAGGCATGAAATGGAGCCGGTTAGTTAGTAGGTCCCTTACATGCTGCAGTCCATTGGCCCTTTTCCTCAGAAGAGGAAGCTGCTGTTCTGCACTTACTGCACTGCAGTGACACCATTGCTGAGGTCCACAAGGTGGCACAGTAGCTATCAGTACTGAAAAGAGCTAGGGAGATGGGTATTTTAGGCTTAGGGTTGCCACATCTCAGGGTCTGCTCCTGAATCTCCAGTATTCATGGATCATCTCCAAACAGCAGACGAAGGCACAAATGTTGAGTTTTAGAAGTCTCAGCTCTGAGCAAAGTGTTATGTGCAAATTTCCAGCTAAGCTCATAGAGCACCTGCTTACTACAATTTGCAAGGCTTAATTGATTTCTTTCTGTAACTTGGAAATACTCTCCTGGGCATCCATGTATTTACTTGGTTAGCTTCTTCTTTCTCTCCCATTCATTGTGGCGCCATGACTCACTCTTCACTCTGCTCTGTATCCACCTTCTTTGCTAAACAAATAGGCTAGATTAAGTGTTTCTTATCCCAGCTCCTCAAGTAAGTGAGAAAGAATAATCCATTCATTGGGAACAGTATCTTAATTAATATTTGTCTCTTAATTTCCAAACAGGAAAATACAGTGTGTATGTGTTTGAATGGCAAGCTGTAAACTTAATGGCATCACCAGGAGCCATCCCTAGGTCTCAGGTTTTAGCCCAGAAACTTCAGGGCCAGGAATAGGCCTAAACTGGCAATCATATTTAGGCCTCACCTTCCTAGGGGTGATTAGCTTTCTGTTGCATGGCACAGTGGTTTGAGTATTGGACTATGACTCTGGAGAACAGGGTTCAATTCCCAGCTCAGCCATGAAACCCACTGGGTGATCTTGGACAAGTCACATGCTCTCAGCCTCAAGAGAAGGCAATGGCAAACTTCCTCTGAACAAATCTTGCCAAGAAAGCCCCATGATAGGTTTGTCTTTGGGTTTCCATAAGCCAGAAATGACTTGAAGGCACACAACAACAAACAGGGGTGGGCAACATGAGTGAGTCTGAGGACAATTTTCTGTTTCTTCTGTGGGAGGAGGGCGAGGAATGAGACTCAGAGTGGGTTCACAGCCTTCAAAACAGTTCAATTAAAAACATAAAAAATTTAATTAAATAATAAATAAATATAATAAGTGCATTACTATTTCCAAAATTTACCCAATAATATTGAAAGACCAAATTTTTAATCATTGGAAAAAAGACATCTCAAAATTTCTATGGGTCTTAACTGACATAAAAGGGGAGGATTAACATTGCCAGACCTTAAAATTTATTATGAAGCAAACTGTTTAGACTGAATAGTAGAATGGATTAAACTAAAAGATGAAAATTTGCTAAACCTGGAGGGGTTTAATATTAGGTATGGGTGGCATGCGTATATGTGGTACGGTAAATTGGAGCAAAATAAAGATTTTAATGACCACATAATATGTAGATCACTACTTAGAATTTGGCTGAAGTATAAAGACAAAATTTATAGAAGAATGGCATCTTGGGTGTCCTCACACAAAGCATTTATGAAAAGAGGAAAGTTGGAAGGGAAAGAGTGGCTCAAATACAAGGATCTGAAAACAGACAAAGGGAAACTAGTAATAAAAAGTAGGGAAGATTTAGAAAAGGAAAATGTAAGACTGAGTTGGTTCCTGTACAGACAATTGGTTGCAATATTTAGAAAAGATGTGAAACAAGAAGGTATAACAATTGAGAAGACAGATCTGGACGAGATAATAGAAAAGGGAAAAAGAGGAACCGAGGGACCATCTCAAGTTTATACAAAATTTATCTAAAATTGGAATTAGAGGAGGAAACAATAAAAGGATGTATGATAGATTGGGCAAAAGATATAGGTAGAAATATACAATTAGACAGATGGGAAAGGGCCTGGGGGAAAGTTTTACATGTTGTGCAGATTTAAAGGAAAACTTAATGAAAATGTTACATAGATGGCTTCTCCCTCCATCGAGATTAGCAAAGATGTCAAAAAATAAATCAGAAGCATGTTGGAGATGCAATAGTCACTATGGTTTATTACCATATGTGGTGGACTTGCCCACAGGTGAAGATCTTTTGGAAAGAAATGCAGATGATAATAATGGACATAGACCAAATTAATATGAGATTAGAACCAGAAACAATTTTGTTGACTGTGTCAGAGAGGGATGAATTAAGGAAACATAAAAAAAATTGTTATTGTACTTAATAACAGTTAGAATTATAATAGTAAAGAATTGGGAAAAAACCTGGTGGAATAGACATTAACGAATGGTTACTGAAGGCATTAGACAGAGTCTAACACAAGGTATTCTCTTTTCACATTTTCTCAGCTGTTTTCCAATGGACAGAAGAAATCATAATCGAGATCAAATGTCCCAAATTCTATATTCGTCTGGAAGATATTTCCAAACGGAGAAAAATGTGGATAGATTGCTAGTTCCCATTTTCAAATGGAATATGTGCATGGGAGGTCCCACTTTCTTCCACCGATTGAGCAATTTACTGAAGTAAACGTATGTGTCGCTTGTTTAATTTACATTTATTTTAGACTTTAATCTCTAACAGAATAAGTGTCCTTTTTGAAGCTATGACACTATTGTGTGAGATGCCATATTGCTTTGATTATAATTAATGGCGTTCATTATTTTTCCCAGGTTCATCACAAATGTTGTTGTTACAAGAAGATGAGTTTTTTATTTATTTTTTTATTTATAAGACCTGTGTAATCTACAGCGCTATATAAATAAAATATAATAATAATAACAATCCACCAAACCCACTGTAAGATACCTCACCTCTACTAGTGTGGTATGTTTTTATAAGAGTTGATCATCTGTGTTGCATAATAATGTTATTGTTATGGTATGTATTTGATATGTTTTTACTCTTGTAATATTTTAATTGCTGTAATCCCGCCTTGATCCGCAGGGAGAGGCGGGAAATAGAAATAGAAATAAATTTTAATAATCATCATAATAATAAGTGCTTATCTTAGCTTACTATATAAGTAAAGGTCAATAATAATAATAATAACTGTTTTTGATTTATTGAGGATGAGGAGCTTCTCATGAAATATAGAAAATTAAAATAAGAAATACAAGAAAGCGAAAAAGAAGAACCTATGTCTCAAGGCAAAGATTTATCGTTTACTGAAGGATTATCTGTCAGATGTAAGTACTAATCACAACATTTGTAAGATACAAACCACAACATAGATTAAAGAATTACATATACAACATAACATTCAAGCCTCCTCGGAAGGTTCAATAGTATATGCCATTTACGCTAATTTTTAACCATTAATACATATATGTTATGCTTTCAGTTTCTATTTGCCGTTTAAATGCCTGTTACATTAACATATGATATCTTAATCATTGTGGGTATAACATACTCCTCATGCATTTTAGTCTTTAAAAAGAATTTGTAAAATAAATATTTTTTTAAGGGTTGTCATGCAAATATAATTTTCTTTCAAATCTGATCTTATTACTTTACGTATTTCAGATTTAAAATTGATATTTCTTTTTGTAATAAGGTCATTTTTTTCACCTAAATTGTCTCTTTTTCAGGACACTGAAGTCTGATGAAGAGAGTTCCGGTTGCAATGCCAAGACGAGCGGAGGCATGTAGCAGTTGCTCCGCTCTCCATTCCACCGCAACTAAACCCGTTTATGGTCCCAACTAAGGAGACAACTGATTGGAGGCCACTAGGGTGCCCAAGCCAAGGGAGGCTTGAGTCGAGGGTCTGAAGGGGACCTGAGAACTGCAGTTTTCCTCCATTCCCCCTCAAGGGGAACGGAGGGGAGCGGGTTCGGCAAAGGTCGCAAGACAGCTGGGACTGCGGTGAGTTGGTCTTTGGACCTCAGTCTTAGGCACAACCTTTTTAATTGGTTGAGTTACCCCCGAAAGACCCGACAGGGTAGCACAATAAATACCTTCAATTTGAAGGAAAATTTATTTGTCTTTTGGGAAGGCGTCTGGAAGGATAACCTAAGGTCCGGGACTCTCATCAGTACTTGGAAGGAAGAACGTGCTTTCTTTTCATGAAGACCTAAACAAAATAAGGAGTGAAAACAATATAAGAAGAATCTACATTCATTTCATCTTCTTTTTCCTTTTGTAGCCTTTTTTTCTCCTCACCTGTCAACAAAAAGTTTTAAACAAGGATAATCAAAAATGATCAGGAAGGAAGATATCAAATACTGGAAATTGACACTGGAGAAATGACTATGATAGTGGTTAATGTTTATGGTCCATTTGAAAGGAAAGACTGTTTTTATCAAAATTTAAATGAGGAATTAATGTTATATGATCAGGATAACATCATCATGGCAGGAGATTTCAATGGGGTTCTTAAGCCTAAGAGAGATAGGAAAGCATCTCAAAAGATAAAAGACAATCAGGGAAGACTCCTCAAGAGTCATAAAGATCTGATACAGGAACACAATTTGGTAGATCTATGGCCATATAAAAATGAAGACAAAATAGGTTTTACTTTTTATTCTGAGGTCCATAAATCTTGGTCACATATTGATTTATTATTAGTATCAGAAAAATTAGCTACTAAAGTTAGAACAATGGAAATAGATCCTAGTTTGTTATCTGACCATAACCTGATTGAAATGCCCCTGAAAGAGTCAAGGAAAAAAGATTTTGTATGGCATTTGAGAGATGATTTACTAGAAGATGAACTATTTGTGGGGAAAATGAAAAAGCTAATAGATTACTACTTTAAAATTAATGAAACCCCGGAAATGAAGAATAAAATAATATGGGATGCAGGCAAAGCTGTATTCTGGGGAATATTGATTAAAAGAGTGACGGAGTCAAAGAGCATTAAGGTGGAAAAGGAAAAAGAGTTGATGGGAGTACTTAAAGAAAAAGAATGTATTTTGAAATTAAATCCCTCAAACAATAAGCTAATAAATGAAGTTAAAATTCTCCAGAAACAGCTCAAAGTTGGATTAACTTGGAAATAGCCAGGGACTTAAAACACTCTAGACAATCCTTTTTTGAGAATGGGAATAAAGTGTGGAGATGGTTAGCAAAAATTTTTTTAAAAGAGAAAGAACAGAGGTCTATAACTAAGATAAAGATAGATAAGACTATTATTACCTCCCAGGAAGAGATTGTCCAGGCCTTTCGAGAATTTTATAAGGTTTTGTACAAGAATAACATGGATAAAAAGGAAACCATGACTTCATTAAGGGAATATATAGAAGCAAAAACAAATTTGCAAATTTCGGAGGTACAAAGAGAAATGCTAAATGCAAAAATATCCAAACAAGAGATATTGACCTCAATAGCAAGCATGAAGGATGAGAAAGCTCCAGGTAGCGATGGTTTTACCCCATCGTTTTATAAAAATTTCAAATGAAATTGGTAAATCCCCTTCTCAAGGTACTCAATTCTATAGGAACAGAAGGGATTCCCCCCCTCCTGGGAGGCTGCAAGCATTTCTCTGATTCCCCCAAAGAAGGAAAAGAACCAAACTTAATGTCTAATTATCACCCTATAAGTTTGTTGAATGTGGATTACAAGATTTTTACCCATATTTTGGCTTCTAGACTCAAAATCATCTTCAGCTTTTCTTTAGAAAAGGAACAGAACTTTTTTTGCCAGGCCGCCAGATTAAAGACATTATTAGACCAATTTTTAATTGTTTGGAATATTACCATGTAAATAATAAAAAGATAAGGCCATTTTTTCACCTAAATTGTCTCTTTTTTAGGACACTGTGAAGTCTGATGCTGTGCCAACCACCGATTCTTCAAAGGACTAAAGAGAAGCAAAACTACATCTCAATAAGAATTAGGAAAAGAAACTAATTTGGCTAAAGAAAAAAGTATGTAATGATCCCACTATTTCTTTACTCTTCAGTTTTCTAGATCAAAAAGAATGATGAAATGAACTGTAGGATCATTCCTACTTCTTTTTTGTTAAAGGAAGAAGAAGAGGGGGGGGGAGACAAATATTATCTCAGACAATAAAATAAACAAATAAATAAAGGGAGGAAGGGGTGGACCAATAAATAAATAATTAAAAAAAGAACTTATTGGAAAAAGAAAATATATATATATATCAGAAACAGCTGAAAGGAGGCAGAACCCTGGGAAGAAGAGCTTAAAACACTCACTTCCACACACTCTCTTGACAGTACTGTACGGACGAGCCAACTCCAGCCATTCGTTGAAGCAAATTGTATTTGGCAACAAGGGAGACGTTAATATTTACAGAAATATGAAAGTGATCAAAACATCACCATCATTGACTGGCACACTTCAGCCGCAGCCAAAGTTTGGGACTGTTGCACAGGGATATGAACCAAAACGTGCTGTTCCTTACCTGCCAGATGGAGAACGCCCAATACTGCCTGAATACAGGTTTGAAACTGTTACACATGACCCAGAAGTACATCCAAGAAGCGCTGTTCCTTATCTGGCAGATGGAGAGCGCCAGGTAATTTACGCTTTGTCTCTGCTAGCCTTAAGATCCTAACCAGTCCCCAAATGCCCCCAATTTGAGGGGAGTGCAATTTTCAGGCAATTTTTGCCTCCAAAGAGGGCCTCCTGAATGTGTAAAAAATACAACAAATACCTCCTTTTTGTAACTTTTGTATGTTTTAAATTTTTAAACTCTATAGCATTATAACTGGGTCGTTTCAATTGCCTTTTAAAATTGTTTTAATGTGTTTTTATATTGCGAGTCCCTTGTTTGTTGTTTGTTTGGGGAGAAAAGTGGCTTGGAAAGAAAATAATAAATAAATAAATGTGTTCACTGTCACCATTTTGTCTTGGGTGCCTTCTTGCTAAATGAAACCTTCTTTCTGGATTTGGCGCTCTTTCTTTGAACGGGATTTACAGTTTTCTGGGGCTCGTTTTTGCTCAGGGAGTTTATCACACATGAAGCATTTCTCTCAATTTTGAATGAAAAGAAAGTGGGGCCAGAACACATTTATGTGAATTCACTAGTTCAGCAAATTTACGTGAATGCGAATTACATTCAAACTGGTCTTCCTATTGCCCGAAAATAGCTTGCCATTGCCCGAATTTGCGTGTGATCACTTCTCACACAATAACGTGAAACCCCATGATTGCGTTTGGGCTGACTTCCCATTGCCCGAAATTGTGCGTGGTAGTCTATCACGCAATAACGTTAAACCCTATGATTGTGCTCGGATTGCCATTGGATTATACTTCCAATTTCCCTTGTCTGATAACGTCCTAGGAAGCTGCAAAGGAAAGCAGAACAGAGACGAGGAAGTCATGGGTGGAGCGTAGGAAAATGCAATTGCTTTGTGCTCTTGGGTTGCTAAATTGGAAAAACTGGTAGAAAAATAATGAAAATGGGATTCATACTAAAGGGTTTCAAGGGGCACAAGCAGTGTCTCCCATTTGCTACCCCAAAGGCACATGTTATCTAAATTGCAGGGGGTCCTGTGAGGGCACCCACAAGTTGAATTCAGTGGGGAGATCTAATTACCTCAATAGGGAGCAGTGAGAAGGCCAGGGTAACCCTAAACAGAAATTTTCAGCACACGTTTTCATAATTCTGAAAAGTAGAACTCCAGAGTACAAATTACTACTCGGTCTTATTATTTGAACAACAAGAGGGATGTCAAGATTCACACAAAGCACTTACACACACATATATATATATGAGGACTACGATATCAAAGATAGCAAGTTTGGATAGCAAATTAAAGGATCACAGCTGGCAATGCTCACCAGTTCCAGAATAGGATCTGGACAATCTGAGGGAGTTTGGGCTAGGATGGTGTGTGGGGAAATGCCATGGCAGCTAGCAGAAAGATTGTCTTAATGCTTCTAACTAGCAAACATTTGTCCTGTGATCTTCAAGAAGAAATGCACCCAGCAGGGGGTGGGGAAGCAACAATATTCACAGCCATAAAGTCACAGGGGTCCTTTGCACATGTCCTCAGGTCTATGTGACCAAAAAGATCATCTGACCTTTCCAGGTTCATAATCTTTGGCCTCTCTGTAACTATTATAATAAAATATAACAAAATATTTGTACCCCAAAATTATGCAAGGTGTGGTAACACAGAGAAACAAACAAAAAATGGTAGGACAAATACTTGAAGTATCCAGATGACAACTCTTCGTTTTGAAAAATTGGTATTTTTAAATGTTAAACTAAGTAGGGTGTGGGGCTACTGCAGGCTAGAAGAGGCAATTTCTATCATCTCTGCTCCCCAGAAGATGGACAAATACGGTGGTGTCTTGATGGATGCGAGAAGTCACAAAAACAGCCTTCACTTCGTCTGCTCATGAATAGAAAAGAAAAGCATCCATGTTATGATTTTGTGGCACATACTCCTGTAAGGTTGGTATGTCTCCAGCCACTTGTATTGCTGATAGCACAGCAAAGGTAAGATAGCTGGAACTTCCACTAAGAGTCCATCTATAGTTGCAGCTCTTGGCATAGAAGTATGTTTGAGTGTAGGAGATGGAAGAATCTATAAACAGGGGTGCTTCAGTGACTGGTTCCTTAGATCATTCAGGGAACACCTTTTTCCATTTTAAAGATTATTCAGTTGTCTAAAGATGACAGCCTTGATGCAGAAAAATCCAGATCCTTGTTCTGTGAATCCCTAAATGCGATTGCAGTACTTATCAGCTGTTAAATGCTATGATACATTAAACATTAAATACTGACACATCAGGGACAGATAGCATTGGCCTTCTAGGGGTGGTGGGTTTTTTGGGGACTAAATCTTCTATCAACCTTACGCAGTACTGCCAATAGCGAAGGGGATTATGGGAGTTGCAGTCCAAGTGTCTGGAAGGCCACAGTTGCCTACTCTGTGATAAATATTATTCCATGTCCAATGGCCACACTTTGTTCAGTATCAGCCACTGGAAATCAGCTTCCACAGAATATTGAATGCAGTTATTAAATTTCTGAGTATTTAGTGACTATTTGAGCATTTAAAGAATATGTGGAGAATTTTGAGGAGAATACTTGGGTGCCAATCCCTTTTCTGCTCTGTTTGTAACAGTTTCTCCCCAGATCTCCCTGCTGCTGCCAATGGAAGACAACAATTTCCCTTTCCCTTCTGCTTTCGGAGGCTCCAACTCTGCATAACAGCAGAATTGTTGCCTTGGATACCCAGCCAGCTTTGCAGCATTAAAATAATAATAATAGAAACTGTAGGATCTGTGCCAGCAACTTGATCATCACGACTTTGCGTAGACGTACTGTTATTGAGAAAAGGCAATTGCTTAAGTGACACTCAAAGTGATGCAGATACACAGGAATTGCTCAACAAAACATCTGCTGGGGACTTGTGCTTTTGCAAGCATTCGTTACAGCAATAACTGTGACATAAAGTAAGTTTAATAGAAACTAATCTATTATGAACTTTCTCAGTCCTTTATTGTTCCTTGTGCCTTCTGTATGAAGCAGCCGCAAGCATGCAGGGAACTGGCTGCATCTACACTCCAGAATTAATGCAGATTGACACTGCTTTAACTGCCATGGCTCAATGACATGGAATTTTAGGGATTGTAGTTTTGTGAGCATTTTAGCCTTTGCCTTAAAGCTTACTATATCCACTCTTAATTATTTTCCATTACTCTTTAAATCCATTTTCTCCAATCATTTTATTTAATATCTTTTTCAGAGACTCTTTCACTTCCTTCCATTCTCTTTCATACTTCTCATTCAATTTATTTTTTTATTAAATGTGTTAATTTATCAATTTCTACACAACTCAGCACTTTCCATATCCTGTTACCTCAGGATTTTGTCCCGCTTTCCATTTCTCTAGCATGAACTATCCTCACTGCAACTGTTACAAAGAAGAGTTTCCTTCCATGTTTCCTTTCTATTTTTTCATTAATTATTCCTAATGTATATGTTTTTGGGTCTTTTCTCAATTTAACGGAGGACCTAGAAATTAGTAGAAAGCACATATGAATCTAATCTGTGAATTATCAAATCCGCAAAAGTCAAAGCAGCAAATACAGAGGGCCAATTGTATTCCGTTAAGTGTGACTCAGACTGTCTTCTTTAACTCTAAATCATGGTCCTTACTATAAAGAATACAACACGCACACATACTAGTCCACAGCAAGATCACCTAGAGACCCGGTCACCCCAAATCCAAGGAGGGATTCTGAAGGGGGACCTTAGTATCCAAGGCTAGGAACTATGGGGCCAGTCTTGGGAAGGGCAATGCTACATGACTTTAAATAAAATGAGTTGCCTATTAAACTTGGACAATATCGTTGTTCAATCCGCGCTAATTGAAGTTATCATCATGTTTGCATTCATTGGTAATTTTTTAAAAAGTCACCAAGTCAGTGCCAATTGGCATGATTGAATTAATGTTACGAAGGGCCTGGTCATTTCATTGTTGTCATTTCCACATATTGTATTAAAATGTTTGGCCTTAACTGTCAGATTCCACATTATGATAGGGAAGATTAAACACTGACTCAGCTGCCTGGAATCCATTATAAAAAATGATGACAAGAATGTCCCAGCTAGACCCTCATGATGGCAGTGTGATGCACTCCACTCTACACCACAATCCATTCCTACTAGTCTCCTACAATTACCTCAAAACTTTTACCTCAGAGACTAGTCTTAAAATCACACTCTAGCCTGGTCAGGGTCCAAGTAATCTCCTACAAATACCCTTGTATGAATACCTCAGAGATCACTTTACTGACACCAACTCCTAGATTTTATAATATTGAACTTCCTATTTCCAAATTCACATGTAATATTGGGTGTCTGGTAATTCGCACTCAGACCCCTGTAACCAAAGCACACTTCTGGCTGCCTGGATTTGTCGAATCCAGGCACTCTAAAACTATAACGTTCTTTTTTTCAGTCCCCTACAATTTACCTCAGCAAATTACCTCAGGGACTGGTATTAACTCTTTATCCAGCCTGGTCAGTCTACAGGTAATCTCTTACACAGTACCCTTGACCATTACCTCAGAGATTACCTTCACTGATTTATGCCCCTTTATTTTTACTGTTGAACTTTTTATTTTTTAAGTTCAAATAAAATCTTGGGTTTCTGGTAACTTGAACTCAGAACCCAGTAACACCAATTGTCTCCAGCACACTTCTCATCATATTTTCAGCCACTGGATTTTACGTATCCCAACGCTGCCTCCCAAATTATGTGATGCACTCCACTCTACACCACAACAAACTCCTATGATGTCAAGCTGCCACCAAATATGTGAAGCACTTTTTATGTCCTTTACTGAGTTTAATTGATGACAACACCCGGGGTCTTATCATCCCACCGCTGCCACCAGTGTTGTGTATTGTGAGTAGCATGGTATTAACTCAAGTCCAGGCGTGTCCTTCTTGAATCAAACAAATAAAACTTTATTTACAAGATGGTTTAACAGTGTTGTTTTTGATATGATATCTTATGTAATTGTTACTTTCACTTTGTTATAGTTACTATTGGTTTTATAACTCTCTGGCTAAATCACTAGTTTCTTATAACTAAGATTCACTCAGTCCTTCTATTAAGTTCCTCTTTTAAACTTAGTCCTAACAGCCACCAAAGCTAACACTGTCCTGCAGGATATCACACTCCAGCCACTCCCTTTTCTAGAGTCCTGGAAGTATAACGGTAGGGAGCCCTTTTCCACTCAGACTCGAACCCTAACCATCCTTCTCTATCCCTGAAACCCTCACTCTCAGGATTTCAAGCCCTAACTGACTCTTCCCTCAGGAACTCATGGAACTCTGTCCTCTCTTGGACTCAACTGTTCCCTCAACTGCCAAATCCCAACTGACTCTCTCCTCTATCAGCACGAAATTCAAACAAGTCCCTGCCCACATTCTATTGGCTGGGCCTCAGCTGCCTTCTGATTGGTCAGCCGGGTGTTCTATGCGCCACAGCTAGTCCTAAAAACGACATGTGAGTGAGCATTATTGATAACCAGACACTTGAGCATTTGAGTATTACTGCTGAATTAAATGAAGTTGAAACAACTGGAAAATAATAAACTCTGGAGTTTATCAGACAAGGGGAACTGGAAGCATAATCTGATGGCAATCTGAACGCAATCATGGGGTTTAACGTTATTACATGATAAGACTGCCGCACGCAAATTCGGGCAATGGCATGCTATTTTTGGGCAATGGGGAACCAGTTCGAACACAATGCGCATTCATGTAATTGCGCTAAACTAGTGACTTTAAGTGAATGCGTTCTGGCCCCACTTTCTTTTCATTCGAATTTAAGAGAAATTCTTCCCGTTTGATAAACTCCTCTGTTGCACAATGTCCTGCATGTTCTCCCCATTTTACTTTTCAAGTGCTTCTTTCCATTGATTATCACTGACCTATTAAGACAACAGTTTCTTAGTATACATCGAAGTAATACGTTTCCTGGTAAACTTTCATAAAGAATTTGGATTTGACCTTCCCACTTTTCTGGAGCGGTTTCTTTTCTTCTCTTCTCTTTTCTTTTCAGATTTGCCCGTATCGACCACACAAACTTGTCTTCTGACAAAGCCTTCATCTATGTCCTAGATATACTTTATCGTCACTGCTGTCTTCTATTTAAGGATATATCAGCTTCTGAAAAGATGGTGGCACCTTGCATTTCAAACATGAAAAAAGAAGTAAGACACAGGGTTTGGATGCACCAAAGAAACAATGGTTCTGGGTTTTTCTGGTATGAACATACATTATGTGTGTTCATGCATGCAAGTGAATGGGGACATTTGGTAACAACACTTTTTCCACTAGCAGCTCAGAGATGGAAAAGTCAACCTAGTGTCTTAAGAAGGGCTTCTAGGATGAATTTTGTTGTTTTTGGCAGATAAATGCTGCAACCAGTACTAGTAGAGTTGACAGATGTCAGGGCATGGCATAACCTCCCCAGTTTTTCATGGGTCACCTCCAGATGGGAGATGAGGGTACAAATTCTCCAGTTTGGGTAGGTTCATTTCAGGGCAAGAAGAAAGGGCTGTGTGCAAATCTCCACCTCAACTATTAAAGCAAGCACTTGCTATGACTTGCAAGGATTAATTCAGTGGTTCTCAAACTCTGTGTCTTTGTAACTCCCTTTACATTAACATGCAGACATTGCACAACCACCCACCCATTTGATGTAGATGATGTATACAAATATTTTGTTTGTTTAGTGTGTACATTTTCATGTGCGCATTCATGTATATTTACGTTTTCACATTTTATAAGGAAATAACATCATTCAAATTAGAACAGATTTATGTCAATAAATTCTATACTTAATATATGTGTTAATTTTACACATAGAAATGTTGGAAAGAGGAGGTTGAGGAGGGATCAGGGTCTCCAAGTCTCGCACCCCCTTGAGCAACTCTCTCACATACATCCCCTTGGAAGTCCTACTCTATTGATTTGTTGCTGCAACTTGCAAATATTCCAGGGGTTTTTGTCTATTTACTCCTCCCTTCATGATGGCATCAGGTCTCTCCTTCCTCTTTGTTCTGCCTCTGCTTTAAAGGCTAGAAGAAAGTGGGTTACATTAAATTTTCCTTATTCCATCTCCCTAAGTAAGCGAAATGGAATAATCCTCTAACTCTACCTTGATCTGGCAATAACCCCTTAGATAAGAGTTGTGTCTTAATTTCCAAACAGGAAAATATGTTCTCTATTTCTCTGTGTCTCTGTGTTTGAATGAGAACCTGTGAGCAGATGAACTTAATGCAAAATGCTACATCATATTACCAATGGCTGTGCCGTGGTCTTAGGTTTTAGTCTTGAAACCTAAAGGCCTGGGACAGACACCTCTCAGTGCTAGAGTTGTCAGGTGAAATAGAGGACAGGATTGTTGTCAAATGTGTAGAAGAGGTAATTTCGGCCAACACTGCTTGTCATGCAAGCAACACCTGCTGAAATTTCCTTTTCTTATTTGCCTATAAGTTGTTTCCAACTTATGGCGACGCTAAGATGAACCTATCACAGGATCTTTGTGGCAAGATTTGTTCAGAAGGGGGTTGCCTCTGCCTTCCTCTAAGGCAAAGAGAGTGTGACTTGTGCAAGGTCACTGTGTGGGCATCCATGGTTGAGTGGGGATTTGAACCCTGGTCTCCATAGTTCAACACTCATACTATTACAACATGCTCAACTGCACAAGAGTTAAAGAGACAAGAGCCCTGTTCCTCATCTCTCATGGACATCCTAGCCATCACACAGACCCTGTGGTAGGTTCATTCTTTTTAAATTATGCTTCTGAAAATGCAGTCTCAATTTCATTATGCCTTTCAGTCAAGTTCTGTTTTAAGAAGCTGTCTTGTCAACCTCTTTTTTAGGTGCGTAGTAGGAATGCCTAAATACCCTAAAAGCACCAGATCCCATCTGATCTGAAGAACTGAGCAGGATCACCCCAGGTTAATAGTTGGATGGGAGACGGCAATTAATACCAGGTGCTGAAGGCTATATTTCATAGGAAAGAACTAGCTCACCACCTCTGAGTATTCCTTGCCTGAGAAACCTCTATAAAATTCATGGAGTCACCATAAGTCAACTGGCAACTTGAAGGCACATACACACATACAGTAGGAATCAGGGGTTAAAGTTGTAATTCTACTCAGAAGTACATTATACTGCGTTCAATGGAAACTTCTTTCCAGTAGATTTAAAACTTCAGTTCTTAACTCAATTTTCTTAAAAAGAAAAAATAATTTGCATCCTTTATGTATTATTTAATAGTCAGAACATCTCACTCACAAACCTGTATTTTATAGAAAATGTGTCTTTATATTCATGCATATGACTAGCCAATATTCATACCTTATGTATTCTTCCCTTTCCTCCCTTTTTCTTTCATCTTTTTTCTTTTTTGTAATCATAGTTTTTAAACATCCAATGATTCTTTTTTTTTTTTTAAAGGAAACAATTCTTAAGGGAAAAAAGTAGAAAATGTCTAAATGCAGCCTTGGCAACAGGAGAGTTTCAATTAAACCAGCAAGCTAAAAATACACATTTTTGGGGTCTGTCTCAATTTGTTTAACTGTCTAGATTATGTTAACTATAGTAGGATTATCCTCCCCATCACCACTTTGTTTATAACCTTAACTGCAATCATTGTAGCTGCTACTACAAATTTCTCAAAGCATAAATATACCCCTTGCACTGTCGAGTGTGGACTTACCAATTCCTTTGGTAATTTTATCTTACCAAATTTTCACTTTACCAATTTTTCACTTTCACCACATGAAACTATGCGCACGTAACTACATTTAGGCTCTGCATATGATATTGTAATTTCAAGGTGTAACTTTAATCATTAACATAAGGGTGTCTTCAGTGAAGAGAAAATGTTATTACTACAAACCTAATTTCTCAAGATAGCAAAGCTAGGGTCTGCTGCTAGTAGGCTACATTGCCAAGAGATGGCGGTGGGGAGTGTGTGGGAGGAAGTGAAGTGAAAACTGAGAACAATAATATATAAGAAAGTTCTCAAGCCAACAGTACAAAGAAGGAACAGGTGAGGAACTTGAACTACACACCAGTACCTTTTGCACTGCAGTCCTGCAAGCCAAAATAAAATAACGTAATACTGATTTTAGAGCAGCCACCACTTCGCTTCTTCCATTGCACTGCTGGGTCTGCTGTTGGCATTGCATTCCTTTCCCATCTTCTCACTCAAACCTGCCCTCTGTCCTTTATACCTTTATACCAGCATGCCTTTAGGGGTTTTTTGGGGGTTCCCTCACTTTTTTCAAGCAGACATGGAGCTCTGCAGCCCCCTTTAAGTTTTTTAAAATGATTTTTAAAATTTCAGGGTTGTAGCCCTCCAAAATTGTGCAAAAAAGAAAGAGAAGTACATTTAAAACAAAGTGAGGAGGAGGAGGGAAGTGAGAGGAGGGGACAATGACACCATGTTTGTTTCAGTCCTTTAAGGAACTGCACTGCTGTTAATATGCTTCTGGGCTGAATTCAATTGCTGGTGATCACATTTTAAGCAATGCGCACTTTCTCTTATATACAGTATGTCTGCCTGAGGATTGAGGTCTTCCTTGGAGTTTGAGAGACCCTTCATCTTTGTTCCACCATTGGGATCAATTGTGTGAGAATGAGGGAGAGATGCTGGCTGCAAAATCCAAATTGTGGAAGGCCTTCTGGTTGGAGGATCAATACTTGCTGGTGCTAGCTTCATATGGGCACCAGATGAAATTATATAGCTATGTTTGTGGCCTGATTTATTGTATATACTCTACTATAAGTCAACCTCATGCATAATACTCTACTATAACTTGACCTCATGCATTGAGAGTGGGTTTTGAGGCCAAAATTATGGATTTTGATATGACCCATGGGTTTGTTGAGGGTAAAACCTAGGGGCATGTTACAAAGGATCTAACGGGTTGGACTGGATGG
The DNA here is from genome assembly GCF_019175285.1 of Sceloporus undulatus. NCBI lineage: Eukaryota > Metazoa > Chordata > Lepidosauria > Squamata > Phrynosomatidae > Sceloporus > Sceloporus undulatus. The sequence goes on from NC_056524.1 coordinate 161,119,841, forward strand.
CCCTTGTGGTCTCTTCCAACTCTATGATTCTATAAAGAATGAAGCAAACTTAACAAAACTCCACCATGCTTAACTGTTTGTGCTCACACTAAAGGCTGGATGGATGAGAGAAGTGAGGGGGATCAGAGCTTCCAGGACAGATTACACTCTTGCCTTTAACCAGGGGATGATTCCTTTGTTTTATCACATTGTGCAATTGGCAATTCATTCATGAGTTTCCCCTGTGAATGAAAAGAGATAGGGCAGGAGGAGGCAGCTGCAGGAGAGAAGCGGCATCATGAGATCATCATTACTGATACCAGTTCCTTCCCATGGGAATCATGGTTTAAAAGCTGCCTGTGATAAAAGCCCCATGTTTCTGCCTTGGGTGCAGATGAATTTCTCAATCAGCTCTGATGGAGATGTAACAGTACTACCTGCCCTGGGAAGAGGCTACATGCCTCTTATCTCTGCATGAGCCACTGATCTGAACTGTCTTCCTTTCTACCAACACAAAGAATAATGACTCATCCAGAAATAAGGGAGGAGGGGACAGGCTTCTCTGAGAGCTGACAGCTCTTTATGTTACATAAACGATGAAGGCCAAAGCAGATGTGACAATAGATAGGACTAGCCTCAGGCAGCAGAGGTAAGTGCAGTGTTGGAAAACAGTGAGGTATGGGTTGCTGTATACCCCTAGAACTAACCTGGCCTGGTCTATCTGATAGCTTTCTGTCTCCAGGCTGCAGTAGAACATATGAGAGCATTGCCAGTGTCAAATTAAAATTTAAATGCTAATACACTTAATGGGAAAGGGTTTTATCTTGTCCTTTGTTTCAAATAGTAGAAAGCCTTGGGTCAGCCCTGCCAATGGAAATACGTAAATATATCTGTTTTTCTTCAGGCCTTTGTTTTTATGTTAGTTAGTTCATTTGCAAATTGTTGCCATGGAAGGAGAGCCTGCATGGTGTAAATGTTTGACTCTTGGAGTAGGACTCCAGGGGTGACCTTGGGCAAATCACACTCACAGTCTCAGAAGAAGGCAATGTCAAACGCCCTCTGAAGAAATCTTGCCAAGAAATCCCCACAATATGGTCACTTCAGGGTTGCCACTTGAAGGCATACTACTGCAATTGCAAAGCCATGGGAGAGTTATCAGTGCAGAAATCTAGGAAGAAATGGGTTTAACATCTACATCACGGTTCTGATGCAGACTACTTCTATCGGTGTTTTGTGCCTTCAAGTTGTTTTTGAGTTACGGTGACTCAACCAAGGTGGATTTCTATGGCCAAGAGGGGAATTGAATCCTGATCTCCACAGTCATAGTCCAGTGCCCAAACCACTATGCCACATTGGCTCTGAAACTATTCCTATAGCTATTTGCAAATGTTTCCAAAGATGAAGCTGTGTTCATGAATTTATCTTCTCACATCCAAGCTGGCCTTCCAAATATCCTACCCCCTGTAATGCTAAATTTGTCTCCAATTCTTATATGTACCTTACCTATCTGAACTGACAAGGAAACATGGACAAAAGCTTTAATAGACACAACAATGCTAAGAATCTATACCAGGAAACAATGGCAACACCTAATGTTTTAAAATTCATTGCGTGATCCAATATATGTTTGCCTAAAAGAAGTCCCAGAATACCTAGTTTCCCACATTATGCATAGCACTGCAGACTTAAGGGACATTGTTTCGTAAAGACACAGGAGCCTGCCTTTTATGGAGTCAGACCGTTAACCCAGGTAGGTAAATAGTGTTGACACTGAGTGGTTGTAGCACTCCAGAAGTTCAGGTAGAAGCCTTTTCCAGTCCTTCCTGGAGATGGCAGGGATTTAACCCATGTCTGTCTACATGCAAAGCATGTGTTCTACCTCTGTACTATATCTCTTCCCCAACAGTAGTCCCTAGTCCAAATTTCCCAGCACTTTGGAAAGATCAGACCATGGGCTGCTGGTAAGTTTCCTTTTCTGTTTCTGCTAAAAGCATGAACATTGAAAAAGGGGATGGGAGGTGTTTTTTTTTAAAAAAAATACTTTTGAAAATAGAGGAGGAAAAAGAATATCCTCTTGTGGTTGCTTAAAGGAAGATATTAACTGTATTGAATAAAAGCTGATCAAAGCAAAAAATATATAGTGTTTTGAGGGTATGGAAATATTGGAGGAGGTCATTAAAATTATGTAGCATCCAGTTGCTCAACATCCTCTTGAATTAATGATGAGGCTGGAGGGCAGAGCTGTGTAGTGATCATGGTGGGCGGAGGTCTTCCTGTAAAGCCAGCCCTCGTGTAATATTTTACCAGGAGGCAGATATGCCAGCAGAGGTTCTGCTACCTAGTTTTGTGGAGGATTCAAAGAAAGTATGAATACCAAACTCCAAGAGTATACATGGGTCCCTTGGTTTTTCTTATGATTCCTTTAATCTTTACAATTTGTGCCTTAGCACTATTGATTCCTGTTCTCCTCCTACTTTACTCTTCTCTTTTAGTTTGGGTCAAAGTACACATTACATAGAATTGTGTATATCCATTGCTTGACAGCCTTCCTTTTATTATCCCAAACAATTAATGTTGTTAATATACTAAGGGGCCGTTCACACTACGTTATAAACCAGTTTGCAAACTGGTTTAAAAGGGAGTCGTTCACACTTGAACCAGTTTTTCCAACCTGAATTCAAGGGGGGGGGGGGAAAGAAAATTTCCCCTTAACCCCATTTTTTTCAAGATCGAGTTTTTCCCTGTTTCTTTTTCAAAACAACGGGTTTTATCAGGGTGCTGCCAATGAGAACTTGCTCCCGATCCCATTCAGGGCATTCAGGAGGGAGGGTTAATGTGCGGGGGGCAGATCATGCCCACTCCTTTGCTCTCTCCCTGCCAGCCAAGCACCATTGTTTTTCCCTCCTGGCACTCGGTTGCAGGAGTGAAAAAAGCAGCTCCAGAAATGCAGTGGATACAAATTTCTCGCAATTTGGAAAGTGGTCTCTTTAAAGTGCAGCCTGTTTTTTTCCCCCTTCTCTTTTCTGCCCATCAGTCCCCTTATCTGCACCAATGTCTGGTTCTCAGTCCAGAGTTTACCAAAGCCAGGGAGGGGGTTCTGTCAAATAGTTGACAGCTTATGCACATATTTGCTATTGCATGGCCACAGTAGACTGCACCTTTAAATACTCAGGTCATCAGTATGACAAAGGTGTGCATAGACAATGAAAAACAACAACAACAACCTATCATTGGGTTTGTGAGTTAGGGGTCGTTTTTTCCTCTTTCCCAAGAAATAAAACCGCAACAGACTCTGCTCCCAAGTTGGTGCAAACTAAAGCTCTTGCACACAATAACGAACTGTCAAAAATTGGTTTGGTTAACAAAAGTATGTGTTGATATGGTGTGTTCTGTCTAAATACCAAATAAAAGTTAACAGCCAAGTGTTTCTCTGTAAAATTAACACATTCTCATCAACATAAACTGTATAATGCATAAAGATCTACCTTTATCACAATCCATTTTTAAAATGGATGACTATGGAATCCATTTTAATTACACTAAAATGTTTGACAACTATGGGGCTTTCTTCACTGCCATTTGGGACGTCCGGAGGACGTCCCATTTTAAAAAAGGGGCGTCTCTTATAGACGCCCCTGGGCCTAGTACGGACTCTGTCCGTACAAGTTGGCGGCAGCCCTTCTACATGGCCGGCGCCATCTTTGCGTATCGGACGCGTTGCGTCCGTACGCGTTGCGTCCTTTGTGACGTAGCGAGTGCGCCCCTGGCGCCTCGCTACGTCGCAAACGCGACTTGAAAAGAAGCTCCATTTTGGAGCTTCTTTTTCAGTCCGCAGGGGAGCCGCACCGTGTGGAGGCTCCGGCTCCCCCACGGACTAGCCGGCGGCGGCGGCAGACCGCCGCAAAGCGGCGGTCTGTACCCCGCCAAAGATTAAAATTCAGAGTTACCTGTATCTCAGATTTGGTTAGATTTATAGAAGATCTGTTTCTCTTATTACTCTCATTTGTGGAATATAGAAAACCCCTTTTCTAGTTAAGCGTTTGACCTGCGTTACTCCAAAACAACAGATACTAAGCTTCAACAAAAGTTCATTCAAATCCACAAGGAGTAGCAATCCAACTTGACTTCAAGGTGATTGCAGAAGCCCCAAACTCTTTAGCTTTTTATTGTAAAGAAAATATGTCAACTATGAGATGATGTTTATTCACCTTTTCTGAAACTTTCTCAGCCCTGTGATATCCTGTTTGAGTTGGAGTGACAGAATACAACAGATAGCAAGCAATGCCAAAGCTGTGGATTTCACCATTGGCAGGGAGTTGGATTAAATGAACTCTAGGATTCTATAGATTCATATGATGGAAATATAAAGTTCAAATCCCATCTTCCCCATAAAGGACATGTGGTTATCATGGACCCAATTGCAGCCTCCTACCTTAACCTACTACACAAGATTGTTATTAGGATAAAAAGGCCATCTCTGTGAACATGCCAAAGAGAGAATGCACTCTACTCCATCTCACTCATTTTGAATGGTTGCTGGAGTGCTTAGGCAGAGGAGAAGGGGATGAGAGGCATAAATATCTTTATTGGCAATCAGCTTCAAACATGTTTGCTTGCTTGCTCCTGTAACTTGGCTTCATCTTTTCATAAAAGGCCCTCACTCCCCAAACTCTTTGATAGTCTTTGGGATATGTATGTTTTTGGAATCCCATTAAATGTACGTAAAGTACAAGCTTTCCAGCCTTTGAATAAGAGACATCTCTTAAATAATGGACACCTTGAAATTTAGTAAGGGACCAGGTTTGAGGCTCTCAAACAAGGACAACCATTATAACAAAGAATTCCTGGAAGCCCTACCCTTTTCCCTTGATAGTCACAAATCCATGCGTTCATGTAGTGCCAGGTCTTTACACATTCCTGCTGGCCCCATTAGTCTTTCTCCTCTTGGAGACCATACCTCAAGTCTTGCTATTGTTGAAAAAAGGTTTAGCACCCTGTTCAGTTGGCTTCTGCAAATGTAATGGAAGTGGACACCATCTTATCTTTTGCCTCAGACAGCAAAATGTCAGGAGAAAGTCCCAACTGGACATCACTTTTTTGCAACATGGGTGCTCAGTTTGTTATGCCTAGGTGGACTATGGCTAGAATTCTATTGGTGACATACACAGACATAAGTTGTACTGCAGATGGGGAGTGACTTTTTGGGCAATGTGGCATGGATGTAGTCTGCTGAGGTGCAAGGAGAGGAATTCCACATGTGGAACCACTGTAAATCCATAATAATGAACCTAGTGCAATGTGTCATTAAACATTGCATACTGCCTCTAAGCATTGAGCAATGAGGTGACAGCTATGTATATGTTTTCTATACTTTGTATTACATTGGTATTCTATATAAGGATTGTGCTGTGCCATTGTAGCACAACGTAACTGGTGGTTATTTATGCTACTCTGTGATAATGTAGGATCTTAACCTATTTGTGTATGGTTAGTGGCCAGGCTGGCTGGGAGATTTTGTGAGTTGTAGGCCAAAAAGATAAGTTTCAGGTTCTGCTCCATGAACTGTGTACAAGGACTCTCCATGAAAGTATCACATCTAAAGCACAGACATCAGATAAAGGAGGCATGCACAGTCCTACTCTTCCACTGTGTGTAAGCTCTCTGCATTAAATGTAATATCTGCACTGAGCATAGTCTTAAATCAAAGTGAAATGTATCTACTATTTATGTAGTCATTAATCATCTTTAAAATTGCTGTAAAATGCATACGCATAGTCTGAAGTCTTTAAGGAAACCTGTCATCTTTTTTACATTGACTTGAGTTTTCAGGAATGAATTTTCTGTTTTGTGTGTCAGAAATGTTGTGGACTTCTATGTAGGGCTGTTAGTGCTTATCTTTAGAGGATCATGTAAGAAGAGTCCAAACAGATTCTACTAAATTGCTTTCACATTGCAGGTCTGTAAGAGTGTTTTAAAGACAGCAAGAGCAAAAGAAAATAAAGTGGGGAAGATAGAATTTGTGGAAGATTCACTTTGTATTTTAGAGACAAACAATGACTTTTGCAAACAGGGGATGGCACTGTTGTACTACTACTTTCCCAGCCCTCCATTTTAAAATGCCTGTTTACAAAAGACTGTCATATTTACTAGGAAGAATACAGACAAACCACTTCCATTACAGGTTCTTTTGTTTTGAAATTGTTCTGTGTTAAATCTATTGCAAAAAATCCCCTAGGTTACCAGTTAGATTGTGTTTTGATAACTGCTTTAAAGGAAGGAGTTAAGGTACACTATAAAAGGATTTTGGATTTATGTTTCTAACCCCATTAAATTAAAAGTTCTTCTTATGAAATCTTCATGTGTTAAACAACAATTTGAAAAGATTCCTGTTTATAAGATGGGCTTGTCGTTTCAGGAAATAAACAATGTTTCCAATGCTTTTTGGGATATGTGTACAATGATAACTGCTGCAGAGCAGTGGCTATGAGAATCTGTTGCAGCAAACCCATAGGATCTGTATTGGTAAACATAAAACATAGGCTGACTTGCGATTGCTTCATGAGTACAATGAGAGAAGATGGAGGTAGTTGTCAAAAGCAGTACAAAGACAAATGACTGTTCAGTAGAATATTCAAGCACAAATTGGGTCTGATGGTGGGCTAGCTTGACAAGTGTGAAGTTGCCAGCTTCATCACCAAAATAGGCCACCCCTCTCCTCCTTGTCATTTTCTTTCTGCCTCATTTTGTGATCCTAGCCAATAAAGGATCATGTTGTAAACAGAACGCCATGCTTCTGCACAGCCAACTGGAATCATCAGTAAGGGCAAGTGTCCTATAAGGTGCAGGAAGAACAGCCTCCATGAGTTGTCTAGCCAGCAGCATAGCATAGGAAGTCAATGAGTATGGCTCAGTTGCCTAGGCAACACAGGGATGCTTCCTTATTTTTAAGGCATGTAATGTACTGAAAGAGAAAGATGCATGCCTATGTTCCTTAGGCTGTTGAACCTCAGTGTGGGAATCTAAGGGGTGTGTGTGTGTGATTCTCTAGGCAACATGTGAGTGCTTCATTTTTTCCAGCATTATGTGCTGGAAGTAACTGAGTGTGCTGGAGGCAACTGAGAAATATACTTGTTCCCTTTATCCCCAAGCAATGGGATAATGTCATATATCTTTACACAGCCCTCTCGATATATTTAAATGGAGGCGGGTAGGTCAAGATCTGTAAAGTGAGAGAATCTCTTTCAGTCTGCACAGTAACAGAAGTTTGTTCACCTCTGAAAATCAGTGGCAAGAACTCCAGACAACCTGGGGACCATTTTGATTTTCCCTGGGGCACTTGCCCATGTATTGAAACCAGAAGTGGTCAGAAGTTGGCCTTTGCTTTTTTTAAAAGTGGTTTTGTTAAAAAGGCTATTTCTGGACCAAAGTAGATCCATGGGGGGATTCTGGGATGTTATTGGACATTTTTTATCTTGGCTTACCCCTTGCCCCCAACTTGGCAATGTTGAGGAGCCAGGGTATAACACATCTTGCCCTTGCCACCAATGATTATGGGGCTCTTCAGACCGGCCATTAAGGCCGGCCTGGGGGTTGAGTCAGGGCTTTGTGTCCACATGATGCACACGCTGCTCCACACAGTGCGTGAAGTCATGACACTCCTCCGGCACTGCGACTGTACAACGCAGTGCTGAACAAGTGCCGTATAGCCATAGTGCTGTGGCTATCACACCCTTTCTAGGGTGCAAAAAGGAGCTGTTTTTTGCAGCTCCTTTTTGCACCTTGGAAAGGCAGGATCATTGAATTATAAACATAATTATCGTTACAGCTACACCACTGAATGAATGAAGTTATCTTTTCTTAAGTCACAATGTTAATATCATGTAGTAATTGGTGAAATGAACTTATTCGAGATTATTAGTTATTGATAAATGATTGGTTCCTCACAGTGGTTCCATCAGGATGTTCTTTCCCAGACATGGGGCTGGTCATAAGAAAGAGGAGTGACGTTTTTGTGGGAGTTGGATTGTTCAGTGAAAACACTGCAAGGACAGGGATATTTGCCCAGCTTTATTTAGGATTTCAATCCTATCTCTGTTGACTCAGAAGTAAGTGCCGGTGATTTCAAAGGCTGCAATTTTATGCACATCCAAAGGGACTTACTTCTGAGTAAGCATCTGTATGACTGCACTTTGTTTTAAGACATCTGTCCTGTCACCATATGACTAAAACATGACAGAAAGGTACCATCCACAGAACTAAACTCTGAGCATCTTGCACAGATTTTTCTTTAACAAGTGACGATGATGAATCCTCCCATCTCAAGCTAATCTCATCTGTATGCCATTTAGGCACTCAGCACTATTGAAATTGGGCTGTGAGTCAAAACATTGATGACCTACCGAGCACTGAAATGAGACTGATGATGCTCAAAGTGGTGGAATGTTTATTTCCACACATAGCTGATGATGCACAATTTATTTTAAGACTGTTGAACTGTGTAATAGTTACACCGTTTATTAAAGGCAGTTATCAACCACGCTAGCTGTGTATCATATATTTAAAATGCCAGCTATGTTGAAACCAAGGCTTTAGAACTGTTTAGGACTCAAAAGGGCCCTTGCCAAATTTCAAAATATACACAGAGCCCATTCCTCTGGTTTACAGATGCCTCTAGTTATGTCAGTAGCACCCATAAAGCTGTCCAGATGGAATCTCTTAAGGCAGGAGCAGGGAAAAATTCAGATACTTTGGACTTCAACTCCCATCAGTCTTACCCAGCAAGCAGAGCCAAAGGTAAGGGATTGTGGCAGCTGAAGTCTAAAACATCTAGAGGACCACACATTTCTTCAGGCCTGCATTAAGGGCTGTTTATGGTACAAGGGTTGATGAACCTGAAGACCTCCCCCATCTAAATATTTTAGATATTATGGTACTAAAGCTAGTATTGCTACTCATACATATGGAGCTAGGACTAGTCTCTGCAAAGTCTGCTTACTCGATTTGCCAAGAGAGGAGAAACCACTTTGTCAGCTCTCTTTCCGCTCTTCTTCGGAAGCGAGTAGGAATAAATATGGAAAGGTCTAGAAGTAAAACTTTTGCATATTCTATGCATTTACAACAGAGAAGTCAATCTGTCTAATTACCATCAATGTTTAACCTGTATTCTTGCCATTTACATCCAGCCCCAGACCATTTTGCTTTCTTTAGGGTTTTTTTTTTTAATGAGCCACAGTGAAATAAAGCCACCTTCTAGCTAAAATATGAATGCTTCCTTTGTGCTCTGGACTGTTCTCTGTGCTGCTGGCTTGAATTAATTCAAGTGAACATCCACTAGTAATGCTGCCCTTCTCTGTCTCTATACCAAAATACAGCAAGCCCACTATTGACATGTTATAGCAAGGAGGTTTGGTTCTTTGTGATAAAACATTTAGTGCCTTAGAATGTGCTTGCTGTTTTGTGAATAATCATAAAAGACCTTAGGGGAGAAAGTGACCAGCCCTACCAATGTTGCAATGCCATAAATAAAAAAGACAAAATAATTAGTGATGCACTAGATTCGTCTTAGTCTGATTCAGACGTTGGTCAGATAGCCAGACTGCTTATCCAAACTCCATCCGAAATCACTCTGCTCATTCTGAGTACTTAGACCATTTTGTGTCTTGGTTCCCATTAGTGTAGTACACCAATATGGAACTATTTAGGTTTTTAAAAACAACACATTAGGCATTATATGTTATTTTCACAGTAACATGTTAATGGTTACTCATTCACTCATTTAGAGTGAGGCATTCCTACTGAATTTTTTTTTATTACAAAGGGTTGCAAAATAGGAAAATGGTCCCAAATCCACTGAAGACCCCACTCTAAATAGCTTAGATATTATGAAGAAATGTTACTCATTCCATCAAAAGCTTCAGCAAAGTTGTCAGTATTTCTAAAAGTCATGCTTTGCCGGTAGTAATAACCTGTATCATTTTATTTGGGATACTGTTGGTTAGTCCCAGCTTGAGCAGACTCATTGAATCAATAGGAAATGAATCAGTACCTACAAGAAATACCAATGAATTCAATGGCTCTACTATAGCTTTTGGGCTGCTTGCTGTCTCCAAATTTTAAGCTAATGACACCATAAGAATGGATCAAGGCCTGGTGGCCTGACATGCTGTTCAATTTATCATGATTAAAATTGGCTTCCCTCCATTGATTACAATAAATGAGTGAGTAGTTTAAATCTTCAAGCTCCTCCATACTATCATTAACATAGTTCTGTATATAGAGACATAATCTGATACATTTGTTTCTGGATCCATTTAAGACACCTTACTAGTTCAGGCAAGAGTCTAAAAGATTGCTGGTACAGGGAATCCAGTGGATAATTTTTAAATGTCCAGGATGTGATGATATTTATAAAATAATAAACCCACCCAGTTTGGTTTAGGGCCCCTCTGCCTAGAGCATGAATATCTTCTAGCCAGTTCAAGCAGATGAGGAATGGAAGGAATAGTGTGATCGGTGAAAGTGGTGGCATGTAAGAAAGAAGAAGGGAGTGCATTATAAAGATGTATGGGAGGGAGGAGGTGGGAAGGGGACAGAGCAGTGCAAGCAGATGTGTTTAAGAAGCAAGAGAATAGGAAGAAAGGGGAATGAGCATGACAAGCAGTGCAAGTGGTGATGTGTAAGAAGCAAGGAAGAAGCATCTTGCAAGGATATAAGGCGAGGCAAGGCAGGGAGGAGGGGAAGGGAAGGGAAGGGAAGGAGTGTGAGCTGCTGGAGCAGCAGGGTGCAAGACGCAAGAGAAGGGTGCATTATGAGGGCATGAAATAAGACAAGAGAGGGAGTATGAAGGAAATGGAGCATGAGCACTGTAAGTGGCAAAGCATGAGAGGAATACCCTTAAAGTGTACAAGGTGAAGTAGTGTGTGTTGTGCAAGTAGCAATGTGTGAGAATCGGGAGGGGGCATTTTTTTTTTAATTAGATGATTTTAGGACAAAAGACAACAAGGTCAAAACGATATCTCCACCATGAGTCAACAGTGCAATGCAGCAGCTAAAAAGGCCAATACAATTTTAAGCTGCATCAATAAAAGTATTGTGTCAATTCATGGAGAAATGAAGAAAATATTTAAGTTCAATATTCGTGCGGACCCGATGATGTATCTATTAAATATAATAGAAGACCCGGTGATGGAAAAATCATATGGTAAACTGATTTTTTTTGCCATAACTGCAGCCAGAACACTATACGCAAAATATTGGAGATCTGAAGAACTACCCTCCATAGATGAATGGAAATTTAAATTGTTGGAAATGTTTGAAATGGATACACTAGCATCATATATGGAGAATGATACTACGTCCAAGGTTTCGAGAGACTGGGCTCCTTGGTTCTCTTATATTAAACAAGAAAAGAGCTCCAATAGATATATGGTAATTGTAGATTAAAACCTAAATACTGGGATATATGGAAGTTATAGAATGAATAAGGATGTATATATGATAATTTATGATATTTTATAGATAGGAGGAGGGGCAGGTGTTACATAGGTTAGAATTACTAAGCAGTCCATGTAAAACTTTATAAGACATTCCTTGATAGGACATTAAAGAAGTATATAGAGTTATATTTAGTAAGAATATATCGTATCACTGTAACTGGACGGGTGGTAACAGATAGGTAGAGATGTAGTTTGATTAAGTTTCCTTGATTTAATAGCTAACTGTGAATAAGAGTATGTGTAGACTAGGAAAGAGATTTATGGTGTAATCGTTGCTCAGCAGAGGAAGTCATGTGTGTGTCAGGTGTTAAGTGTTAGATATAATTGTTGGTGGGTGGTATTGTGTAAAGTGTTTTAATTGTGTTTAATGTATGGTTTTTTTGTTGTTGTTTATGTCTTTTTTTGTGTCTTTTTTTACTCAATAAAAATTTATTAAAAAATAAAATAAAAGTATTGTGTCTAGGTCAAGGGTAGTAATAGTGCCACTGTATACTGCTTTGGTCAGGCCTCACCTGGAATATTGTGTCCAGTTCTGGGCACCACAATTCAAAAAGGACATTGAGAAACTGGAGCGTATCCAAAGGAGGGCAACTAAAATGGTGAAGGGTCTGGAAACCAAGCCCTATGAGGAACGACTCAGGGAGCTGGGGATGTTTCGCCTGGAGAAGATAAGGTTAAGAAGTGATGTGATAGCCCTGTTTAAATATTTGAAGGGATGTCATATTGAGGATGGAGCAAGTTTGTTTTCTGCTGCAGAGAACAGGACCTGAAACAATGGATGCAAGCTCCAAGAAAAGAGATTCCAGCTCAACATTAGGAGGAACTTCCTGACAGTCAGGGCTGTTTGACAGTGGAACACACTTCCTTGGAGAGTAGTGGTGTCTCCTTCCTTGACGGTCTTTAAACAGAGGCTGGATGGCCATCTGTCAGGAGTGATTTGATTGAGAGTTCCTGCATGGCAAGGGATTGGACTGGATGGTCCTTGTGGTCTCTTCCAACTCTATGTTTCTAGGATTCTAGGGTTCTGTGAGCAACAATGCCTCTGTTGCAGAGCTTGGTAATGTTATTTTCTTGCATTTCTGCAGTCACGCATGCAGCAAAACGTGGAAATGTTTTCAGCCAATATGCTGGTGGATTTCACGTCAGGGAGGTGGTGAATATGATCTGGATTTAGTCAAAACCTTAAAGGTGCTATCCATATTGCCAAACCTATTTGGTGAGAGGATTCAGCACTTTGGACAAGTCCTTTTAAGTTTGGACTAAAGCCCAGAAAGATTCTATGCCTCATTGACATGGAAAACAGCAACCCTCCCTCTCTTTCAGTGACAACTCAGACTTTAACTGGCAATAGGTCTTTCAGAACCCATAGCACAGCTATTAAATGAAGCCTAGGCAAAGTAATTTATGAAATCTCTGCCTCTTTTTAAAATGTCTGCTGGGTAAACACCATTGAGCAATGATTCTCCACAGCCTAGGATAAATGAAACAAAACATAGATCTGTGAAATATTGTCTAATAATATCACACTCTGCTTAATTGAAAACCAAGCAAACATTCCAACTGTGCTACTATAGCATTCGGCATTAGCTCATATGCTTTAATTTGACAAGGGATATGAGAGTAAACAAATAAAATTAATAAAGTTAAGCAGAATCATCACTACGTTCTTCCAGTGTGAAAGAAAACAGTCTTGGAGCAGTTTGTTTCCACAGTAAAGAGAATATAATAACAGTCAGCTTTTATACAGCGCATTTCAAATGTTCCAAGCACTTCAGATGAATCCAGTCATCATTACAAGCAAGGCCGCAGAGTCAGGATGCATCCAGATTCATTATAAAGACCATAAAGTCCCAGATTTTGTTCTGTTCTTTCTGGATTTATTTTGAAGATTAATATATGTTTTATGTAACACAGGCTGCATCTGCACTGCAGAAACAATCCAATTTAATCCTACTTTAACTGCCATAGCTCAATGCTTTGAAATTCTGGGATTTGTATTTTTATGAGATATTTAGTCTTCCCTACCCAAGAGCTCAGGTGCCACAACAAACTACAAATCTCAGGAATCCATAGCATTGAGCCACGGCGGTTAAAATCATGTCAAACTGAATTGTTTCTGCACTGTGGATGTAGCCACAGAATATTTTTTTGTCAGCTCAGAGCCTTTTTGTACCAGCTGCCTAGGTCAATATATATTTAACCCGGTGCAAAATTGCAAAGAACAGGTACAAAATCTGGTACACAAAAAAACAGGTACATTTTTCCCCAGTCAGTCTGGATGTGTCCACGGTTGGAGTCAGTGTCAGAAGCAATTTTAGGTGTCATCAGAGTTGGAGTTGGACAACAGAAAAATAGAAGGGTCAGATTCAAAGTTGAAGGTTTGGTGTACTGACTTCACAGCCCTGGTTACAAGAGCTCTGCTTGTAACAGTGTTGTTGTGCACAGGGCCGACCCAAGACATTTTGCTGCTTGACGTGGGTCAGCAAAGGTGATCTCGCACAATGAAGTTACATAATACTTTGGCCAACCAAGTTATTCTGGCATCTGGAGGCAGAAATTTCCACAGGCATCTATCAGCCTATCTGTCAGGAAAGAACAGAATACGAGGGTTGAGAATTTATAATATTTACAACAGATCCATTAAAATCAATGGATCCAACTCCAACTCTGGATCAAATCAATAACAATAAATTAATACTGAACAATTTACTCTCTTTTCACAACACCATAACTCTGCATCCTAAAATGTCTACCTCAATCTGCCTAATGGTATGGCGAGCACTCATTACATTCACACCACGGATAGGAGAGGGACGATTTTTATTTATTGCAGTTCAAACATGTTTTTCTTACAAAGAGCTCAGGGTGACATACTTGGTCATCCCTTGTATCATTGAAACAACCCAACAAGAGATATAAGGATATCCATACTCCAGAAATAATCTTGGTTGACTCGGCTTTAACTGCCTTGGATCATTGCTGTGGAATTCTGGAAATTGTAGTCTTGTGAGACATTTAGCCTTCTCTGTCAGAAAGCTCTGGTGCCACAACAAGCTACAATTCCCAGAATCCCATAGCACTGAGCAATGGGAGTTAAAGTGGTGTCAAACTGGCTTATTTTTGCAGTGAAGATGCAGCCTCGGTAGAAATTTGCACATAGGTCTCCCTAGTGCTGGTCAAATATCCTAAACCAGAGGTGAGCAATAGTTAGTTCTTCCTCCTTTTATCTGTCAAAATGGCAACCAGAAGTGATGCCACATCACTGCCTGTTGCCATTTTTAAAAGGAAATGGTGCGGGAAGAAAGTATCTGAGAAAGGCAGGAGGTTCTGAGTGGGTTTTGAGGGGCTATGGAGACTTTTTAAGAAAACATGTTTGCACACAGTCAGGTTGAATACAGTCAGCCCTCCTTATCCATGGATTTTTTTATCCACGGATTCAAGAATCCACACCTTGAAAATACTTTAATATATATATAAATTCCAGAAATCAAACCTTGATTTTGCCATTTTGTATATTTTCTATGCCATTGTATCGAATGGGACTTGAGCATCCATGGATTTTGGCATCAACGGGGGTCTTGGAACCAAAGCCCAGTGTAAAATAAGGGCCCACTGTACAATTTTCATGGGATTTTCACTTGGAAATTGTGTTGGGTTTTTAAAAAAATAAAATTTCAGGGGGAGTTTTCTTTCCGGGGGGTTCAGGGGATATAGAGTAGGTCCAACATTATAACATCGAAACATTATAGTGACTCTCAATAGTGCAAAAAAGGCTTGAAACAGGGCAACTAATGAGATATGGCAGAGGTGAGATTTTAACCAAGGACACTCAACTCACCCAAAAATATGTCAGCTATGGATCTGGTTATAAAACTATAGGTCAGCAAATGAACTCATGTCAAGGCTCTGGGTGAGTAATGTTCTTTCTAATGCAATTCTTTTCTAACCAACGTATGCTGACCGAATGCTAGGATTTATAGTCCTGGAAGTCATCAGGTTGAGGGAAACTTTGGCCATAGTATGTTTCACACAAATAGCAATGTCTGAATAAACAAACTCTAATGTGGACCAAAAATTAAGGCTTAGGGTAGAGATAATACTAACACTAACAAAATCCAGAAGGGAAGGGTAGAAATAGTTGATCCAAAGTTACTCATGATAGATTCCATGGGATTTAACCTCCCATGCATTTCTGTGAGTCTATTAAAAGTATGGTGAACTTTGGATAAAACCCATATTCTGGTATTCAATAAGGTGAAAGCTTAAACTGCTGAATCCTAAGGAAGGATATCTATACAATGTTGTTGTTATTGCTTTTTTTACTTGTTTTGCAATTTTTTTTGGAATATTTTCCTTGAATAAAGAGCCTACTGTTCTGAAAAGTGTTTTGGCTGCAGTACATTTTCATTATTGGCACCTTTGGGAACTACTTTCTCTCTTTGAGCACTTCCTTAGAGCGGGAATAGTCAACTTGACAGCCTGCAGGCAGGATGTTTTCTGTAAGAACATTTTACAGACCTCCTGTAACCTTCACAAATGTTATTTAGACTATGTTAAAATGTTTGTTTAGTCTTATACACAAGAAAGATAAAACTCACAAGTTTCCGGACTGAAAGAAATAGAGAGATGTCAGATTTACATTTCTTTTGGCTTTTATGCGTGCAATTTATAAGTGTATGTGCAATGTCAGTTATATGGCACGCAGGACAAAATGGCTTCAAAGAATATGAGCTGTCGCAATCCCTGGTTTAAAGAGTTTCATATGATGCAGTTATAGCACTTTCATTCCACTTCAACTACAGTGGCAGAAAACTATGGAAGCCTGGGGCTTGCACTGCTGCTGTTGCTGCTATTATTTCTATCCTACCTTTTCCCCAGTTCAAGACTCAAAGTGGCTTATAACAAATTAAAAAACATACAAATTCAATCTCCTTTGTCTGGAATTCCAAAATCTGAAATACTCCAAAAACCAAAATATTTTTCATTGGTGGCTGAGATAGCGACACATTTGCTTTCTGATGGTTCAGTGTATACAAACTTGGTTCCATGTACAAAAATTATTAAAAATATTGTATAAAATTACCTTCAGGATATGGGTATATGAGGTGTATTTCATGTTTAGACATGGGTCCCATATACAAGATATCTCATTAAGTACATTTATGCAAATACAAGTATTCCAAAATCCACCCCTCCCTCAAAAAAGACCCTGAAATCCAAAACACATCTGGTCTCAAGCATTTTGGATAAATGATACTCAAGCTGTAGTTAGAAACCCACAAGATACAAAAGTTAAAATAAGATTAAACTATCAAAAATTAAAACCAGATTAAAACATATATCTTTAAACACGCGCGCGCACACACACACACACACACACACAGAGAACAATTAGTAGTTTGGAGAGACGTTAGAACTTTCTGGCACAACTACCCCTCCCTAAACTGCAACTTCTAGGATGGACCAGTAATTCTCACATTAAAGTGTGTGTGCATGCATGTGCCTTCATATCACCTGAAGACTTATGGAGACCCCATGTCTTTCATGTCTTTCATAGGGTTTCCTTAAACAAGGAATACTCAGAGATGGTTTTGCCACTTCCTTCCTCTGAAATATAGTCTATAGCACCCGGTATTTGTTGTTGGTCTCCCATCCAAGTACTGATTAGGACTGAACTTACTTAGCTTCCAAGATCTGATGTGATATGATGCATTGAGGATACTTAGGGCCCTGACTTGCATAAACATTGGAAAATTGAGTGAAGAAAATGTTTAATGGTACTATGTATAAAGTTTTACTAATACTATGAACAGTTGATTTTACTTAGGAAAAATAACATCAGACTGACAACTTAAAAAGTAGCATAGCTGATAGATTTAACTCAGCACTATCATTAGTTTAGATCCCAAGATGAATTTGACCAAACTGAGAATAAGAGGTGTCTTATTTTATGTGATAGTAGCTTTGGCATACAAAATGGTATTTAAACAGTAGCCTCAACGATGGAAGGATCATAGTAAACTTGAAAAAGAACGGACTGTAGACACAGTTGTATACATTCATTCAAATGTAAACCCCACGTTAGTTCCCAATAACTTGAACCTAATGTTGCATCCCTGTGCATGTTTACTTGGACATTAACCCAAAGCAAATGACATTTACCATTAATACCCCAGCACTATTACCCTATATAATAGATTATTATTATTATTATTATTATTATTATTATTATTATTATTATTTATATAGTGCTGTAGATTTGCACAGCGCTGATTCAGTGTTAATGTTTGAAGTGTAGCTCCTTGTTGATCCCTCTCAGTGAATTCAGAGATAAGGCAAAATTTGAGCTGAGAACTTGTTTGACAGCTAACACTCTGAGGTACAGAGTTTATATATATGTATACCTGATATAAATCAGTTCCATGTGGTTATGAATTGCTTTCATATAGCTTGTATTTGGATAATATCCTTGCGGTATCTTTGCCAGGCCTCTTGATGTGTAACAACTGCAGCATTCATAAACAAAGAAGGTTTCTATGTCGCATGTCAGAAGCTTCTCATTAGAGAGGAATAACAGCTCCCAATGATCAAAAATCCCATATGCTGGAAGAAAGACGAACAGATGGCATTTTATAACCCCGTGCTTCCTTGTCCTACAAATGAAGATTACCAAGTCCACAATGAACACATTGCAAGAATAATATTCATTGTCCGGTAGTTACATACATTAGTTATAATGGGCAACAAAATCCCTTCTGCCTCTCATTGTTCATATAGTTTGTGACTCACATAGTAGTATTACAGGGCTGTGTGTTATTGTGTAGTTACATGCCTCAATATGGAGACTGAAATTACAAATGCCATCCCTGTTTTTGCCTTCTGCTGATTATGTTAGCTAATTCCATCAACTTTTCATGGCACTATTATTATACTTCACTAACATTTATGCCTAAGAATGAATTTCACAGTTAGAAGTCAGGCTGTCTGGGGAAGCCACAACGGACAATTTAATTCAATATATAGTTTATTTTTTTAAAATAAGTTATGGCTTTTGAAGTATCAGGTTAAATAGACCTTTTGTGTACATTGTGTGATCCCTCCCCATAGCAAAAATTATGAATGCTTGATAGAAAAATAATGAAAATGATAAAAGTGGGATTGAAATTCTCTTCTGCTAACATTACTTTCTAATCTTTACCTAACCATTATTAAGTATTAAAATGTTGGGTATATATTTGCTGATAACATGTTATCTTTGTTTTTGAATTGATATTTAGCAATATTTAATCATTCACAAGATTTGATCACTGATAAACCATGGTACAGTTGATTTGTAATACTGAGTGGATAAAAACATTTGATCTTCAACATCCAATGCTGTGTAATTTTTGAAATCTGGCAAGAATTCACAGTTAATGTTTGCCTAAGCTAAAGCAACCAAGAGATGTCCAGAAGGCTAAAGCATCCTAACTTGTAACTTTGGAAAAAAAATGAATTTCATAACCATTTGAGATTTAACAGTCAAAATTTGAATTTTCCTAGTATGGTGACAACATTGTAAGTTGAATATGAGCCACCAATGTGATGATACTGCAAAGAAGGCAAATACCATTTTGGCCTGTATTAGCAGAAGCATAGTTTCCAAGTCCAGAAATAGTAGTCCCATTATATTCTGCACTGGTCTGGCCTCCATCTAGAGTAGGGCATTCAGTTATGGGTACCTCATTTTAAGAAGGATATAGATTACTGTACATTGTCTATTTTGCTATCTCGTGGTGTAACCTTCTGCAACCTATTTACAGGCAATAGCCACTCTGAGCAATGGAGGAATATTCTGCTTGAGATTGGGGCACAGGGCTGACACAATAAATTGCAATGGGGTCTTCCTTCTGATTTTAATAGCCTAATAGCCTAATACAGTAATAGTACCAGGTAGAGTTAACAAAGTATTAGTGAATACAGAGCAGTTATAGATCTGCACTGCTTATCTGTAACTCTAAAAAGAAAACAACACATAGAAAATAGACAGGACAGCACATTATGCCAGATCAGTTCCTCTTGAGCAGCAACTATTATGCTATTTTTAAAATAAGTATTTGGTTACAATACTCTTTCTAATATCTTTTTTAAAAGTCTTATTTAAATATCATAATGTTGCAGAAATGTTGAAGGCATGAAAAACAGAAACAACACCTATTTCAAGGTAGGGAGAGAAGAGAAGTTTGGAGTTAAAATTACTAATGTTTCCTGTTGTTACCCAACTTGGTTCTGTCTTCTATGCATGGAAGTAATGTGTAGAATAAATCTGTCCAGGAATATTAGCATTTATAATCTAGTTATTACCTAATGAAAAGTCATTAAAACCAGTGGTTGGCAAACTACTTAGTATACTGTGAGTGACTGCAAAAGATATTAATCGCTATCCATTTGTGGTTTGTGCTGATGGCACATTTTACCGGTGAAGAATTATTTTTCTTTCTTATTTCTCAGTGATATATTCAAGTCTCAATTCAACTCTTAGGTTTCTACCTTCAAGTCTCAAGTTGAGTCTGAAGTCCTTGCAAGATATTTTCAAGTCAAGTATCAAGTCGAGTTTCAAGCCTAGGAGCCAATTTTAACAGGAAAAAAAGGAGGTGATGTGTGTATGGCGAGGGTGGAATTTCAATAACTAGAAAATCAAGAAGACATGCACCAAGTTAGTTAAAAAAAACCCACTGGGAATTTATCAAGATTGCATTTTAGAAAAATGAGGCCTACTCACCAGCCTATCCTTGCTGTACATTGGAGGAGCCTTCTAAAGCTTTTCCTAGGAGCAGTAGGCAAGGCTTGTCCCTATAGCATGGGGTGCATATCTCAAAGGGGAACAGCAGATGCATTAGGCAATGGACTTGAGGTGGGAGTCCACAGAAATCTGGAGTTTCCAGTATGGCAAACGTAAAGAACTGCTTCCATCACGTGACCGCTAAGAAAAAAGCAGTGGGAAAGAAGCATTGTTCAAAGGAGGAAACTGTTTCTGATCTGTAATGTAAAGTTAGGCTAGCAAGTAAAAAAATATACAAGTTGCAAGTCAAGTAGAGTTAAAAGTAGAGTTAATGCATCATTTATTGAGAAGTCAAGTCCAAGATGAGTCATTGAAGAAGCCTGAGTCTGATTTGAGCCTGAGTCAATTGACTCAAGTCTACATCTCTGCTGTTTCACCTCCTAAACTAGGAGATAGTTGCCAGTGGAAAATGACTGGCAAGCAAGCAATGTGGATAAATAAGGGATCTAGAAACAAAATGTGGATATTTTTGGTTTCCAAACAACAACTGCCCAATATTGTTTATTCTTCTTCTGGGAAGTGATGAAAATGATGATGATGAGTCAATGAAAAGAGAACATTTTCTTGACGGTTTCATTCAGGAATCTGCTGGAACCTTGCGATCCACCATCTAGAAGTGCCAGATGGGAAATGGTGACATAAGAGAGCATCTTAGAAGCACTAGGTCCAACCCAAGGACTTGGTTTCTGGACCAGAACTGGGCTGACAGTCTTTTCAAACATATCCACTCCTGGAGTGTGTCTAAACTAGTTGTAGTAGTTTGATGTCTGACTTGAAATTCTCCAAGAGAGAGCTGTGATGCTGTAGTTCAGAAGAATGGACTAAAGGTGTCCAGCAGAGAATCCAAAAATACCTCCACTAAACTACAAATCATAGGATTCCATAGGAGGACGCCATCACAGTTAAGACTGTATCAAACTGCTATACATTTGTAGCTTGTTTCAAAAGTCATTTCAACCACTTATTTCAAGAGTTTAATTTTGTATGTAGAGAGGAATCATGTTTGTTTGATAAACAGTTTGATTTTGGCCAGATGGTTTAAGAAATACAGTTATAAGTTCACATATTCCCCAAACTTCTTGCTGCGTTCCAAATCTAATATTGCAGATTGCTTGTGTTAGTTCATTCTTTATGGGGAAGGGAAGGGTAAGAGGGAGGAGAGAAACACTAGGGTTGAGCAAAGAGCCAGAACAGAGGTGGACAAATTGTGGCCTGTGGAGGGAACCATGAACTCCACATTTGTGGCCCCTGAAACCTCCACAAAGCTCCTATTAAAAAAAAATCATCATGATTTTGAGGCAAGTTCTGCCCACAAACCATTGAGAAACTTCCTCAAATACATGAAAATACATGAAAATAGCCCCACCCATTCCCACAAACACCACTTGACCCATACTGCCCCACATAACTCTGTTTTCTTCTGAATTCCCTCCTGAAATAGCGAAAAGAAGTGATACAACATCACATCCTATCACCAGTTTGAGAGGAACTGCAGGAGAAAATGGATATGTTTGGGCTTGCTCTGTGGGATTTTGGGGAGGAAATGGTCACTGGTCTCCATGCATTTGCCGACCTCCAACATGTAAGGAAGGAAGAGGAGAAGGTGGGGAACAGAGAGGAGACCCTTGTCCTCCTACTGAAAAGATATAGAGAGAGGTGTCCAACAAGAGAATAAATGGACTGAGCAGGTAGGGAGGAGGAGATGTAACAATGTCTGGTAGAACTTTATGATCAACCAGTGTGATGCAAGGTCCCAGCTGTGAATGTTATGTAAGACATTTTTATGTACACCATGACAATGAAATGCTATGAAAATGAAAAGTGTGTTAGGCAGTAACACTAGAGTTAACTGCTGGTCAAGCAAGTATCACCAAAGACAGCAAACACATGCAGTCTGCTTTGCAGAAAGAGCAGGAAAAGCATACATGTGATGTTTGTGCAACCCTCATTGTCCTTACACAACAGAGTAAGGAAACAAAACAAAACAAAAGATTAGGAATAGGAGTATATTTGAACTGACCTTTTAAAATGTGTAACTTGCTTAGTAACTTGCATCTGGCATAGTATAAACAAACTGCACGGTGTAAACCTGCACTCAACCCCTCCCTTAGCTCTACAAATCTATTTCCTCTAGTGAAACACTTTGCACCAGTGCAATGGCACCATTGTATTTAGGGTCAAAGCAGGAAATTTCAAGCTCAACTCCTTCCAAGCTGCTTTTCACTCTGTGAAATTGTGAATCTTGACCCTGAGCCCAAGTGCTTTCTGAAAGAGGTGTGAAATATTCCCTCTTGGGCTGGCATTCAGTGTATTGGAAACTTTCATTTAATTGGCTATTCCATTTAATTATCTGTTTGGAGGGATGCATGTTTATTCACATTTTTCACTTTGCTTGCGTACTCCTGAGCACTTGAGAAGGGACTGAATAAAAACTTACCAAAAACAATTATGGCAGTATTTGTTGTTATTGTTACTTTTTGAGAGAATATTATGACTGTAACTTTAGAAAGGTTTTGTTTGTAGTTATGCATAGCAATCGATTAATAAAAGTGAACACCATCTTTACATCTCTTTCATCTATGCAGATAGATAATCTTTGTAAATCCCCGTGAATATCCTCCTGAACATTTGGAAATTACATAGTGAGGCCGTTAACATTACTGCATTACCTGGCTCTCACACTGTATCCTCAGATATGAGATCTACATTTTCAAAATTCTCACTGCAATTGAAACTTGCAGCCTGGGATCTTTTACATGCCAGAACCAATGAATGCATGATGAAGATGGCTAATCAAATGAATTTTTACAATGAAGGTGCTCAGAGAATTCAGGGATGTATTCCAGCATTTTCTGGCTTCCAAATTTCACTGGCAGTGGGTGAAGTGCAGGCATACGCTTGGTTTGACCTCAAAGGGAGGAAAACAGGCCAGTGTTGCTGCAAGGAACGAGAAGCAATTGCGACATTGTGATCCGGCAGACAGCCAAATTCAGTCTTAAGCTTGACGACACTTAATAGGAAATTGCTCCAATAGCAACTTGTGTGGTTAACATAATGGGCCAGAATTGAAAAATTGTTGTTAGCAAAGTGTTAGATGATTAGAGTGGATATTTGTATTTGGTTTTCCCTGCCCATTTACGAACTCATTTCAGGTTCTTATGAGTGCCTGTTGGGTGACAGCAATATCAAAGATCTCTTGAAACACTGGCTACCCCTCTTTCTAAAGTAGGGTAAGCATAGTTCAGCCTAAAATCTTTTGGAAATTACTTTTGTGGCTCCCAAAGCCTCCCAACCCCCTGTACAATGTCAGGTATATTTTGCCTCCACAAAACCACGCAGAAAGCTCTCTAAATGCATGAAAAAAATTAAAAAAAAAACACTACCACTTCACTCCTACAATCAACCCAAAATCTTATACCAAATACCTTCATTTTACTTTGCAGTCCCTGTCAAAATGCCAACAGACAACACCACCATCTGTCACCATTTTGAGATGGACTGCAGGGGAAAATGGAGGTATATGGACTTGTTGTGGGGATATACAGAGTGTATGTCTTAAGGCTTGGGATTAGCCCTAGGCCTCCCTGCTCCCAAAATGAATGTGCTGGTTTAAAAGGTGTGGAGATAGATAGATAGATAGATAGATAGATAGATAGATAGATAGATAGATAGAT